>NC_045794.1:22709851-23020477 GCF_009873245.2 Balaenoptera musculus | reverse complement strand
ATCCAGGCCCTCTTCGCTATATATTTGTTCCCTAGGCAATTTCATCTGTCCCATTACTTTAAATACTATCAATCTATTGATTACTTCTAAATTATATTTTTTTAAAAAATAAATAAATAAATAAATAAATTTATTTATTTATTTTTGGCTGCGTTGGGTCTTCGTTGCTGCACACGGGCTTTCTCTGGTTGTGGCGAGCAGGGGCTACTCTTCGTTGCGGTGCGCAGGGTTCTCATTGCAGTGGCTTCTCTTGTTGCAGAGCACGGGCTCTAGGCGAACGGGCTTCAGTAGTTGTGGCTCGTGGGCTCTAGAGCGCAGGCTCAGTAGTTGTGGCGCTCGGGCTTAGTTGCTCTGCGGCATGTGGGATCTTCCTGGACCAGGGCTCGAACCCATGTCCCCTGCATTGGCAGGCAGATTCTTAACCACTGCACCACCAGGGAAGTCCCTAAATTATATTTCTAGTCAAACTTCTCCCCATATTCTAGCCAACTGTCAACATAATTATCTCTACTTGGATATCCAACAGGGAGCTCAAGCTTAATATGCCACAAAGAGAACACTTGATTCCCAGTGTCACCAAACCTGTTCCTTCCTCAGTCTTTTCTACATTAGAAACTAACACCATCATGCATCCCATTCCCAAGTAAAACTCTAGGTATTATCCTTGATTCTTCCCTCCCTTTTCACTACCCTTACCTCTCCTCTCACCCCCTCAACATAGAGTATGTCGCAGAAAATACTGCTGGCTCTTCCATGGAAACATATACTTAATCTGTTTGACTTTTTTCCTCTTTGCTGTTGTATAAGCCACAATCACATCCTGGCTGGAATCGCTACACAGTCTCTCAAGTGTTCTCCCTGCTTCAACACTTGTTTGTCCTTCCAGCAAGCAAAGGGATTGATTCATCCTTGTAAAACATCCATCAGACATGACGCTTCTCTGTTTAAGCAAAACATGTCTTCCCACTGCATTCAGAGTAAGACCCCCACGCCATTTCTTGGCCTGCAGAACTCTGTGTGATCTGGCCCCTGACTCCCTCTCCCCCCTTCATCTCCAACCACTCTTCCCGTCGCTGAATTCAGCCACAGTGGCTTCTTGCCGTCTCTGAGCAGGCCACGATTATTCTTGCCTCAGGGCCTCTGCATTTGCTCCCTGGATCTTTGTTCTACCAGATCATTAAATCTCATACTTTCTAATTATTCAGTCTCTCATCAATATTCCCTTCTCAGAGAACCTTCCCTCATCTCATTCTTCCTCCTAAAAAGCCAGGTCATCTGCATCACTTTATCCTTTTGTGAAATCTGTCTTCATAGTACTCATCAGAAATGACTATTTCAAATAGCTGTCTGCCCATTTTCCCCAAGACTGTCAGCAAACAAGAATCAGGTTTCTCCTGTTAATCACTGTACTCCCAGAACGTAGAATAGTATTTGACACATCATAGGCACGTAATAAATACTTGTTGAATAAATGGAATAGAAATAAAGTGAAACAGTGCAGTGAAAATTAAAGTGGGCCATATTTAAATAAAAATCAACATCATACTGCTATAATAACAAAGTAAGCTTTAGGTGGGACTAAAGACTGAAATCAAGCATTAGGTACAGAGAGGTGCCATCTCCCTCTTACCCTTGTTGAGTCCTTCACTAGCATATATATTCACTTAGGGTTCTACCCAGACTGGAGATACAGGTGAATGCATAAAATAATACTATTGATGTTTTCAGATTTATGGCCGCCCCATAAACTGCATCAAGTCACAGGAAACATGGAGAGAGCCCAGGAGTACAAAATTGGAGTAGTTACAGATTTTGGAAATATGTAAAATCAGCAAATTCTGAAGAGACTGGTTTGCTTATTTGATAGGTGACAGGGACTGAGAGAGCTGAGAACTGTCCTTTATTTTCACTGAATTCAGAGAAGAAGGTATTCTGTTACGGACTGAATGTTTTTGTCCCTCCTGAAAATTCCTACCGTGATGTGCTAACTCCCAGTGTGACTGGGTTTGGAGACGGGCCTCTAAGAAGGTAATGAAGGTTAGTGAGGTCGTAAGGCGGAGGGCTAGTGTCCTTGTATGAAGAGACCCCAGAGAGTCACACTCTCCCCTCTCTGTGCACACACCAAGGAGAGGCTATGTGGGGACTTGGTGAGAAGGCGGCCATCTGCAAGCCAGGAATAGCGCTCTCACCAGCAACCAAACCCTGCTTGCTCTTGGACTTCCAGCCTCCAGAACTGTGAGAAAAGAAACTTCTGTTGTTTAAGCCATCCGGTCTGTGGTATTTTGTTAGACATGTAAATCAGATTATGAATTTGGAAGAAATCTGAACTATAAGAATTGAGAAACAACAAAGCAGGCTACCAGAAGTCTACAGATTATATAGTAAGATGTGTAGGTTTCTTTTTAAAAGTCCCAGTTTTAGCACTTGCTCTAACACCTAGTCAGTGGACACCCCTTTGGCTACGTGTGTTAAAGAGCTCATACCTGCTCTTTTTCAAGCATATCAGATTTTCTCAATATCTTCATTGCATAGATATGGCCTGTATCTTTCTTCTGGACCAGCCGCACCTAGAATGTAAAAATTCATATCACAAATGTCAAACAATCACTACTATTTGTTTAGGAGTGAAAGGTAGGCTCCTTTAAAGAAAGCAGTGTTGTAGTTTGCTGTTGCTGGTATTTTAGAAATTCTATTAAAATTAAGCTATTTTAATACACATTTTAATATATTACACTACTTTAATATATATTAAGCTATTTTAATACATATTCTGAAGTATCTTAAGATACATATGTTCAACAGCAGTGCCTTTAAAAAAGAAGCACACCTCTCCGAATGCTCCTCTTCCTATAACTTTCAGAGACTCAAAGTCATCCAAGCCAAGTCTGGTCCGCTTGAGCCGTAAGAACTCTGTTTCCTTGCGAGCATGTTGTGATCGGCGTAACTTTTTCTATTAAAAAAGGACAGTTTAAAAGGATGATTTTAAAATCAGATTATTTCAAAGGAAGCCTATAGTATTAAAAGATGAGATATATTATAATGAGGGTAATGTATCTAAATATTATATACTGGTGCTATAACTTATTTACCAAAGTTGAATATTTATTAAGCATGGAAAAAATAAAATAATCCAAAAAAACCATTTTTAAATTTTTAACAGTTGATAAATCTTTATTCTTGAGGCAGACTCCATTAAATATTTCATCTTAACTAGTTCACATATTCTTTCATTTTTATGCTAAATTAATTCAAAAACAAAAATTAAACTTTAGGAAATGCTAATAGTATTCTGATATTGATTTTTTACTGTCACGAAAAATCTACTTTGCTTCAATTCCCTGATTTCCAAGGTTGCTCTGTCACAACTACTGAGACTTGTGACACCGAAGTAACACAACAGCAATATTTCCATACAGATTTATTTATGGTAGAATTTATTCTTGGGCAGATTTTTAATAAAGTGCTTGAGACTTGTCACACAACTTCTTGAAAATATGAAATTGCAACCAAAAAAAATTATACAAAGCATCCTTTAAAATATCCAAGTCAAGAATTTCATAATTCATTCTCCAAAGATTACAAAAAATACTATTAATAAGAAACATTATGAAATACCTGAAGGTTACACTTGGAATGGGCATTTATTTAAACAAAATTGAAGTTCTAAACCTCATTTTTCCCCTCACCAAACAAAATTCTCTTTTTTTGACATAGAATTATGTCAAATTACCTCTCCTAGTAGAGGTCACTTAGAATAGGTAATGAACAAAATCAGGGAAAAAAATTAAACCCCGGTTCATCTTCAACTGAACCCTATCAAGCTTTCGGTGGTTCAGGTCTGAGGAGAAAATAAGTCAAAGTGACTGAAACTGTTCAGAAACATTGCTCCTAAATGAAGTGCAAGATATAACCACTGAGTAGTTCCTTCCTACACCCCTGTGTACATCTGTTTCCAAAAGGGTAAGGTGAACTATTAATTAGAAATATGCAAGTATGGGCTTCCCTGGTGGCGCAGTGGTTAAGAATCCGCCTGCCAATGCAGGGGACACAGGTTCAAGCCCTGGTCCGGGAAGATCCCACATGCCGCGGAGCAGCTAAGCCCGTCCGCCACAACTACTGAGCCTAAGCTCTAGAGCCCGCGAGCCACAACTACTGAGCCCACATGCCACAACTACTGAAGCCCGCGCGCCCAGAGCCTGTGCTCCACAACAAGAGAAGCCACTGCAATGAGAAGCCTGCACACCGCAACAAAGAGTAGCCCCCGCTCACCGCAACTAGAGAAAGCCCGCACGCAGCAACGAAGACCCAACGCAGCCAAAAATAAATAAATTAATTTATTTAAAAAAAAAAAAAAGAAATATGCAAGTATGTATCATTAATTCAATGGAATTCTGATACTTCTAACAAAGTTAATCTAAGAGGATAAAATTAGGAAATATGTCTTCAATCTAAGCATCTTTAAACAGCTAAGTGAAGTCACATCAATGGTGGAAACAGTGAAGACCTTCTTTGTTTAAAAATGCCTTTTGAATAATCATGTTGAAAAATGAATTATTAGTAAAACAAAAAAGGAGAGCTCAAAAGTAGCTTTTCAACTATGTATCTAATAAAAAAAGGCCACATGGTGGCACTATACCACCATCTTTCAAAACAGCAAAGACCTTTTTAAAATTACATAAATGAACAAATATAAGAATTTTGAAAGGCATTCTGGATTTATGACTTTATGGATTATAAAACTGTGTGCAGTTGGATGTAGTTCAGAAACTTGTCTAATCTGAATGGAAAAGATGACCTCATCACACAGTTTCATAAATTATGCTCAAAATCGACAGACAACAGAGACAGCCAAAGAAAATAATGCTTATTAGTATTTGGTAGGTTGTGTAGTGCAGTAAGTAAATGATGTTTGTGTAGTTTTGGGGACAGCTATTAAATGGCAAAAAGGGAGATCACAGTGTATGGAATATATAATCCTACAAAAAAGGGAAATCACCTACAACATTGTTATAGTACTTTAAAAAAAAAAAAATCTGTCCATGATATTAGAGTCAGTGTTGTAGTCCAGAGAGAGCTGACACAAGTTCACATTAAACAAAAAAAAAAAAAAAAAATCGATGAAAAATCACTGATACATCTGCTCACAACCTGTGTAGATTAAGTCACCTTGAAAAACAAATAACATTTTTGTGGTAATCACATTCTTTCCTCTCCAAAGACAACAACAAAACTCTGGACAGGCTTAACATCTCATGGCTCTCTTGCAGCTTAAACTTGCCCAGTTTGGTTTT
Organism: Balaenoptera musculus; assembly: GCF_009873245.2. NCBI lineage: Eukaryota > Metazoa > Chordata > Mammalia > Artiodactyla > Balaenopteridae > Balaenoptera > Balaenoptera musculus. The sequence goes on along the minus strand of NC_045794.1, from coordinate 23,015,186 downwards.
CCATTAGAGTAAATAATATTCCATGTTCGATGGGATTTTAAGTGAGAAGAAACTAGAAATACGCCATTTTCTTTTTTTTCTCCATTCCTTTTCAAATTGGGGTTCTTCAAACTCTCAATCTGTAGGGTGCTCAGTTTTTGCAGAAGACAGTGTACACAGAAGTTTTAAGATAAGAAAGGGGTCAGCTAACAACTTCATCTCAGTATAAATGCTTTTTAAGGCCACGTTATATATGGTTGAGTTTTCACAAATAACTTTCACAAATTATTTCACAAATAACTTTCTATTACAGAATGAATTAAGGATGAATTTATTTTTATAAAACAATTTTACTTTGAAAAGACCCACCCCACATAAAGATAGTTCCAAAATACTGTACATTAGATTGAGAGACCATGTCTATTTTATAGAATGTGACAGCCTGGGACCTAGTATGGGGCCTAACAAGAAGCATTTGTGGAATTCAAATACCTTTACCAAAAATTTTAGATGTTTTATAGATGGTTATAATGGGCCAATGAGCATTTTTAGGGGTAAAATCACCTCATATTTTCTGCAAGTTATTTAAGGAGAAACAAAGAAAACAGCTCTAGATGTACTTAGTACTTCCTGATGTGAACCAGAGATTACAAGCCAGAAGCTATAAGCTGTACTCAACTCACAGGATGCATTTGATTTGGGCCCCCAAGTTGTTTTTAGATCACTCTAATGACTTGCCAATATTTTAAAAAGCGAGTGTTTTCATAAAAGTCCAGGTTTCCAGCTTCTCTTGAAAAATAGGAACTGGCCTTCACTGGGCCAACGGTGCAGCCCCCTTGGGTGGGCAGCAAGCAGCTCTGGAACCGGTCAGTCCCTATCAAGGCGCCAGTCACCGGGCGACAGGTGTAATCGGGCTGGTGCTCTTGTTTTCTTTCAGTGAAGTGAAAAGTGGTATGTCTTTATCAAAAGATAAACTGTGAGGAGCGAATCTTTTAGAACAAGGCAAAAAAAGGATCTATTTCTTTGTGGAAATGAAAAAGAAATAAGAGTTGAATACGCAAAGTTTGTTAGATCAAAAGAATATAACCTAAGACGCCACTATGAAACAAGCGTGGCCAGCTTTTCTCATTTATGTTACCTGCTTGGCCCTTGGACATCTGCTTTCATGCAGTTCATTATTAAAGTTCAATAGTCTTCGTATATTCATTATTTTGGACATACCGCTTAACGATCATGTAAATTCTACCTATTTCTTTAAGATTCAAATCAATTGTTACTTCTTCCATGAAACCTTTTCTGATCCCCTGAATTACGGGGAAAAAAATCTCCGTATTTTCTAAGTTTGCCACATTCTATCACGTGTACATATTTTTACACACACACGCAATCTTTCCTTCCAATCTGTAAACTCTTTAGAGAGAGATCCATTGTCCATTTGTTCATTTATTCACCAAATATTTATTCTCGCCCTCTGACAGCCCTGGAGATGTAAGGAGTTTCTACTCTGGGAAGATGGTCTTTTAAGGCTGCCACAGGGACAGGAACAGAGTTCTGTCCCAGTGGACATGATGCCTAAAGTGAGATGGAAAGAGTCTTGAAGAATAATGCGACTCAGGCAGGAGGAAGGAAGAGTTCCAAGCAGCAAAAGAAAGCACGGGAAAAGGTCCACAGGCAAGAGCGTGGAAATGAAAGTAATTTGACATTGTTGGTCAGCCTGGCGGTAGGGTGACAAGACATGAGGCTAGAGAGAGGGAAGCAGGGGCCAAATCATAAAGGGCCTTGTACACCCATGTTAAAGAGTTAGCCTTATCCCAAGAGTACTTGGGAGCCAGTGAAGGGTATTAAGCAAAAGAGTGACATGGTCAAATCTGGTTTTTGACAGATAACCCTGGTTGAAGTGTGTAGAAAAACTGGGAGTGGGAATGTGGCTGGGAATGGAGGAAGAGAGACCAGCTGGGGGCAGTGATTCTTCAGGTGAAATACACGGTAGTTTAAACCACTGGGTTCATGGCACCAGACTAGTGAACTGGTGGTTTTAAGAAATATTTAGGAAAAATTTAAGGAAATTTGGCAACTGATCAATTATTCTTGAAGCCCTCTTTTCTTATTCCGCACACTAGATACTATTCACTGAATATATATATGTTCTTGGAATTAAAAAAAAAAAAAAAAAGCTGCCCCCTTTCAAAAATTTCCATCACAGCAACAAAGAAGCCCACGTTCAAATATGAAACCCACATTATCTAAGTTATAAAATCATCTGATATCATTACAAGAAAAAGTTACTGGGGTTGCTTTCGTACAGTAGTTTTTCCCCCTTTTATTGAGATATAATTGACATATAACATTGTGTAAGTTTAAGGTATACAATGTGATGATTTTGTTTTTTTCTTTTTTGGTCATGCCACTCGGCTTGTGGGATCTTAGTTCCCCTGACCAGGGATTGAACCCGGACCCCCTGCAGTGGAAGCGTGGTGTCCTAACCACTGGACCACCAGGGAAGTCCCTACAATGTGATGATTTGATACAGGTATATACCGTACATTGTGAAATGATGACCACAATAAAGTTAGTTAACACATCCATTACCTCACATAACTTTTTTTTTTTGTAGTGAGAGCATTTAAGATTTAGCAACTTTCAATTATATAAGAGTATTGTTAACTAGAGTCATAGTAATTACAGCTTACGTTACCTCTTCATCTGCTAATCCTTCTTCTTCCATAGCCACTTCTAATTTCTTCTGCCTTTTCAAAAAAAATTATTTAAATTTTAATATGTACCTAAGTATTCCCATTTAAGAAATGTACATTTTTTCAAGTTTACACTCAGTTTGCCATGCTAAAAAAATCTTTCAAGTTGAATCAAAATAATCACTAAGAATAGTGACTAATATATATAAATATATATGCACATATAAATATTTCTTTCTCAAAATATAAACACAGTCCAGAATTAGCTGCCACATACTAGCCAAATGAATAATTTACTTCTAAAGCTGCCTAAATGAATCGTTAGCAAAGGTGACTCACGTTCTAATACAGAAAACTGTTATCTAATGTTCAAACCTCCAAAATCATTAACATTTATCAGAGTTTATACTAGATGTATAAAAAGGTAACTACAGTGACTAAAAGTAAAATTTTTTAAGGTGGATATCCCTGTGCTTGAACCTTGTTTTTAACGCTTATTAGCTAAAGGAGCTTGTCTAAGTGCTTCACTTAAACACTAAACTTGATTTTCCTAATTAATCACAGAAAGATGTTCAGTGCAATTAAGTATATTTTATACTAATTCTTGGAAAATTGGAAAGTCATATACGTACATTAAAAAATAACCCATTAACTACCAGAACATTTGCTTTTCTAGGTATAGCCAAGTTCAGTTCTTCAATATTTTAAAATGCACCCTTAAAGTTACTTAAGCTGCAGGTGAGGAGGGTGATGGATGAAATAACTAGTAACCAGAGAGACAGCTGTGGTACACATTTTGCAACTCATTTCCAAGTGACTATTAGTATTTTATTTCTGTGGTATTGCTCTTTTTCCTAAAGATAAACCTGGGAGAGCTCTTCCTAATTAGTTTTGGAGCATCCCAGATAAAGACTAACTTTCAAGGATTTATCCAAATGGGTATAAGGGCTGAGGATTGAAACCATCATACAAATCTTTTGGCATTTGTTGTTTATGACAATATGTCCAAAGATAAGCTCTTTCCTAAACCACTGTTAAGATCCTTTTTATTTCTTATGGAAAATTCATAACAAAAATACCTAAAGCCTGTTCATAAATCAGCACCTAAAAGTATACCCTCCACTGACTTTCTCAATTCTAGTAATAAGCACCTACCCTGATGCTAATCACACTGATTTTTATCTTTTTTTACACATTATTCACCCAAGCCCAACCCTTCCAATGGACTAAAGTTCCTAATGCTGGATTCTGTGCCTGCCATCAGGCACCTCCAGGCGCCACAGAGCTGCTTGTTGAATGATTTGAGTTTTCTTCTCTGCAGGAAGACTCCAAAGCGTAAGAGGACCATTAACCCAGGAGGACTATCAATACACGAACAACTTTATTCTTCTGGCAAATCCCTACTGTCCCCTTTCCTCAATCCTTGCTAAAGCTAATATTTCAGTAAATTATCCCTCCTTCTGCGGAGAGATGCAATAACTTTTATCCACTTCCATACCTAAATGAGAAGACCCATGGACTTCTCTTGTACCTTTCTAAAAAATAGCTTTCCTTCTAAAATGATCTTATGCTTTGTTCTGATTGGTACTTTATTTGTCTTATGCATTTATCCAGTTAATTAAGCCTTAAAAATTCATCACATGTTTCTTAAAGTATAAGCTTTTAGAAAATAGCTGAGTATTTAATTTGACTTCCATGGCACCACCATGCTTTTTTTTTTTTTTTAATAACAGTAGATACTTTTATTCCTATTTTCCTTTGTTTGGGAACAGAGGGCAAAACTGAATTATTTTAAGGTTTCAGCAATAAAAGACAATGAACCTTTAAAATTTTGATGAATAACTTGAGTGACTGTCGAAAAAATATAGGTCGTTCCTTCCTTGGTTCTCTTTTACTTTATTCAGTCTCCCTTGATGATCTGCTCACTTCCAGAGACTTTCATTACATTTACAATTAGCATAATTTCTTACATGTTTGGATTTATTTCTAATTTATGGTGTGGTTTCTACTTGTGCCTGCCTTTTGGTATTTCAGTTTTTCTTTTTCCCTTGGCTTCTTCTGAACTTATTTTTCCCCCATCCATTTTCTTTCCTTCTGTTAGTTTGAAAGTTACAAACTCTATTTTTATTCTTTTAGTGGCTACCCTAGAAATTACATGTACACTTAATTTGTCAAAGCCTGAAATTAACCAATCTTTACCCCTTTCTGTGTTGTATCCCTATCCTTAGAGACGCATTGATCTCTAAGGACAATTTAATTCCACTTACTTCCCTCTTGACTGACAGTCTACTGCAGGAAAATATATTTTTTAAAATACATATGACATTATCATTATTGTTGATTTTCCTTATACAGTCAATTTTGGCTGAGATTTATCCACAAATTTACATTTAGATCTTCTGAATGCCATCACTTTCCTTCTGCCTAAGTTGAATCTTTTGGAATTTCTGCTGATGGCAAACTCTTAGTTCTCTTTCCTCTCTTCCTTTAGGAAATTTGATCAAAGATCCATTTGCTCTCCTCACTGTTCTCCACGTTTCTTAGCTCTCTTTTATATTTCCTTACTCTAAGTTGACTTCTGAATAGTTACTTAAGTTTCATTTTCTAGTTCTAATTCTCTCCCCAGCCACGTCTAATCTGTAGTTGGACCTGCCCAAAATTATGTTCAAAACCAGATTCTTCCCCTCGAGTTCTGTTTCGCTAAGTTGTACCACTTTCTGGTTGCCCAGGTGTGAAATTTCAGAGCCAGCATGGACTAATTTCTCTCACATTCCATACTTGGGTGGTTGCCGTGTTTTTTCTGTCTTTCTCACTCAGTTCTTCCCTATTGTTGTTGTCTTAATCCTAAAGCAAGCCTCCCTTCCACTGGCCCGGACTACAGCGCTAGCCTTTCCTGTTTCTAATCCCTCCTCCCACAATCCACTCTGTACATCACAACTAAAGTAATCTTCCAGAGAAACACCTGTGATCATTTAAATCTTCTGTTCAAAAGTTTTCAAGGCTCTTTACCACCATGAAAATAGCTCCATACAAAGCATCCAAGGCTCTCAGGAAACGGTACAAATCCAGCTTGAGTTAAACTGGACAGTGCCTGACCTGGCAGAAAAGGTGCTTTCTTCTGTCTCTGATATCCTTCCTCCTGCTCTCTAACCTCTTTCTTCTCCCTTTTATGTATATATAAATAGTATAAATACTCTTCCTTAGGAGCTCTGTTTAAATGCCACCACCATTTATGAAGCCTTCCCAGTTGCTTAGTCAAAAACAATCTCCCCCTTCTTTGCCCTTCTCAAAGGGCGTACTTTTCACCCTTTCATGTAATATTCATGTGCATTATCTCCCTTACTATAAGTTTCCTGACGGCAAAATAACGTCATTCATTCTTTTTATAATTCTCCCATTTCCACTGATATACACACAACACTACAAATGTTTCTGGATTAAAGGCAGTCGTTAAGTAGCCCTCTAAAAGAAAGTATAAAAAAAAAAGAAAGTATAAAGATATACCATAATGTCATGGTTAGAAACGTTTTGTTTAAAACATCAATTGACATGTGATATAAGTATATGGGTGCCCAGGACAAGACACTATTCTGTGAAAATGAAACAAGGAACCAGGTATACTGTCAGCATACAGGGACCCACCATATTTATATTATTCATGGACAACATGCTTACACCCCACTTGCAGTGTAACAGCTTATTTAACTACACAGAAAATTCTGACCAGCCTTTACTATACCTGGTTTCTCTCTCTTCATGCTGTAAAATTAGGTTGCTGTAGAAATTCTCCAGCGTGAGCTTGGCCACAGTCACTCTTTCCCGGGTATGGTTGCTCATAGGAAAGGTGGCTGTAGTCCCTGCCGTCATTGCCATAGTAACAGAAACTAGAACAACACAGAGGCACAAATTACTCAACAGAAAGAAAACTTTCTGTCCCTTTTAACAAACTCTAGAAATGGTTTAATTTCTACTAGGCAACAACATTGTACCCTAACAGGTAAGACATTCAAATGAAACTCAAATGCCTGTAGGAACCAGGCAGGAAACAAAAATGTATGAATCAAGCCAGGTGACAACATGGAAGTTTTATGGCCCTTCCTGGACAATGTTCGTCTACTTAAAGCCAACTTTTAAAAACCACTGAGCCAGCCAAACAAAGTGCTGGTTTAAAGAAGATAATGTGGGGACTTCCCAGGTGGTCCAGTGGTTAAGACTCCGCACTTCCACTGTGGGGAGCACGGGTTTGATCCCTGGTCGGGGAACTAAGATCCCACGTGCCACGCGGTGTGGACAAAAAGAGAAAGAAAGCAGATAATGTGGGCAATTAGACAAGATAAGGAATGTAAGACTGAACTCTGGTGGCTGCTAGAGGTGGGCACTGACCCTAAGAGACTTGCCTACCATAGTCCACATCTAGACCAAAAAAAAAACAAAACAAACCCCACAAAAAACAAACAAACAAAAAACCTAGAATGGTTCCATACATTAAAGAGGTTTTTGCTTATCTGGATGGGAATCATAACAGACTATCCTAGAGGAGATCCAGATTGCCAGGGTGACCATCCAATGTTGCATTCTTAGCTGAAAAATATTCTTCCAAATCTGCCACCTACTCCCCAACACCTACCTCTCCTTAACTACATAAAGACACAGAGCCCTGGATGTCGACCTGAACTGGGCTATACTCCAGGGATAACGGAATGAACCAAAGACCTTTCTCGTTCTTCATGTGAAACAAGTCAAATACAGGTTGAAAGTAAACAATTTAACGATGGCAAACTCCCAGTTCCACTGTTGTCTTAGTGGGTTTATACCTCAATTTACTGCTTGAGCCTCATTATGCCTAAAATTGCATCTATTATTTTAACATCATAAACTTGTTCCTCTGCTGACTACTATAAATCTTTTTATAACAAGAAGCTGATCACATTACTTGTTTAAATTGTTCATGGCATGTACGGCAAGTCAAATTAGCTTAGCAAGATAAAGACAACTCACAAACGTGGAATGCTTCTATCTAACAGAAACTTGATGAGAGTTTATTCATTAATTTCCCCCTTTTCTTGCCTGAGGATTAAAGGCAGTGGCACTCCTAGGCATGACTGCATTTCTTCCTCACAGCAGCCTGGTAAAGAAAGGAAGTGAAGCCTGGACAAGTCACACAGCTGGTGAGCTGCAGAGTCCAACCCCACCCAAGTGCTATCTCCAAGTCGCCTTTCTGGCCTTATCTGCTGCCCTTCCTCACCACTCACTCTTCTCCCAGAGTACTTGGCCCTTTCATGCCTCCAAGCCCTCACATGACCTATTCCTGAACCAGTTCTGTCCTACACGCTATTTGCACGCATCCTGCTGACCCTTTGCAGCCCAGTTTGTCTGAAGCCTTCCTGCGGTGACTTCTCTAAGGTTCCCTGCCAGAAGAGACATCGATGGACCAGAAGGGGCCAAATGGCATTCTTTCAAGTGTGCTCTCTGCCATTTGTAACAAACACTCCCAGGACTGGTGCCGATCACTTCACCTGCCTATCCCACTAAACTAGGAACACCTCTGGGCAAGAACTTTTTCTGAATCATTTTTGAGCGTTCACCTTGATAGCACTGTATTGGACACACAGTAGGCATTAATGAGTGAAGGAGTCCACCTATCAAATGGGGGGGGGTGTGGGAGGAGAGTTGAAAAAATTAGCAAAAATTGCCTATAAAGGTTGGCAACGGTGGAAAAAGAAACTTACTGAACCTTGGAGTCAGATATTTAGAGATCTAATCCAGGTCCTGCTACTAACTGATCACATGGTCTTATAGAAATCACCAGAACGCTCTGAACTCAGGTCACTTTCCGGCCCAGACAGGAATTACGGGACTTGCTCTGCCTCATTCACAGGCCTAGTCTAAGGCCATCTGAGATAATATAACATAGGAATCATACAAATGTAAGACATTATTTTAGGCATCTAGTTTAATTTTTTAATGTGCTTTAATAATAGTGAGCATTATTTTTTAAACAATAATAAAAATAAGCTCAAGAACTATTCTGGCCAAGTGATTTTCAAGCACTAAGCTTGGAATGCTACCTAAGGCGGTGCTGCCATACATACCATCTTCGGAAATCTCAACCGCGTTCACGTCTTATGTTTCAGGATCAGATGCAGAAAAGTCAAAGAAAGGAAAAGAGGGAATGGGATTGTATATAGCAAACATCCCAAATCATGTCTGCTAATTGGGATTTGGGGATTTGGTGAGGAGGGGGGAGCTGGGAGGATGGACGTGAAGTGGAGGAATTCAAATAAATTTAGGAAATCCAGATTATACAAAGTTTCTTACTGCAAGACTTCCTGGCATCGTTAATATGTTAATATGTATCCTGAATCCTCAAAAGAGGGTTAGGTATACATTTGCGGTAGTATTCTAGGGAGCCTCTTTAGGCATATAAAATTTAAATTTATAGATAGTTATCTTTAAACACTGGTAAAAAAGTGCCTGCTACTCTTTTTCAATATCTGGGGGAGGGGGACTTAGAAACTCCCAACAAAGAGTAATTAATACCTAGAAATTTTAGAGTGCTTTCTGATTAGTCCAGAATATCTGTAGCTGATAGAGAATTTTCAGATTGGTTTGCCAATTTGCAGGAGGAAAAAAGGTCAAGACCCAACTATAGTTGTCTATAGTTTCCTTTCAAAGAGTGAATGGTGAAAAGACTAACAAACAAAACCATGCCCCTTGAAAAAAAGCACAAAGAAATAACACATCAGTAATATTTGTAGAAGTTGGAAAGAAAGATGTATGATGAACTCAGGGTGTGGCCTTGGAAGGCAGCTGACATGCTGCTCTGCTCTGTCTGGCAAGAAGCAAGGTCTGGCCTTCAGCTGCCACGGTCCCAGGGCAAGGGAATTCTGGAAGCTCCCTTATCCTCGCGAAGTTCACAAGAGACTGATACACAAGACATAATGGCAATTTGCTGATTCACACAATAAGAAACTGAGGAACACGAAACAGATACTTGTATCTCTGGGCAAATGTGCTCCGTCCTTGTAGACAAGCTGGATGTACAGACTGAAGAAGACTGCTTGGTAAGCATGGCATCAAAACAGAGAACTGTTATGCAATTTAACTGTTTAATGGCACAAGGACAAGGTGGAATCTTAAAAAAAAATAAGATCGATTGCTATCCTGCCCAGGACACCTCTGCCCACTTCAAAGTGGCTAGAGGAGATGGCCAGTATTAAGCCCTGCTACTGACGGGCTTTCCCAGATGATGCAAAGTTGGCGGGGCTAGCGGTGGGCAGAAATACTACTGAGAAAAACTTGGGGGAAATTTTTGTGAAACATAGAAAAGTTAGGGAATTGAAAACAATTCCAAACTACAGAAATTGTTTGCACTAACAGTACAGAAATAAATATGAAATTGTTTTAGATAAAGATTTATGAACCTGAGGTCTTTCTAAAAGAGAGGTAAAGAGAAGATCAGGTTTCTCCCATATAAAGACGTAATGAGTTTATAACTCCAAGATTCAGAAGTGGATATCGAGTAATGAAAAACAACTTCCAAACACTATATAATTTAACCATCATCACTATGGTCTTTCCATTCTAGTTATACATACATGCAAGTGTGCAAGCCTTGTTTAATTAAAAACCAAATCAGAGCAAAACCTATGTCTATTCATCTTTGTAACGAAAGTATTACAGCACCTGGCCAAGTGCTGAGCACACAGTCGGCATTCTGTAAATGACGGTGAGTAACTGAACTCAAATTTAATGGATTTTAAATTATATATGTCCCATATCTAATAATTTCCTTTGGATTAAAAACTTCAGAATCACTTACTTATGTTAACCTTCAGAGAGACAAATCCTACTTGAGAGATACAAGTACAGAAAAAGCCAAAAATCCCACCCTTAGTCTTGACTGAATGACATCTTTTAGAGATTAGCTTAAAAAAACAAGAAAAAATTATTACTCTCTAACCAGACACAAATAGGCTTTATAAAATTCAAATTAAACACAACTAAGAACAGAAGTGACCAATTTATTAAAAAGAATGATCTGGATGACTGGCACTTATTATACTGCAGATTTATTCCTCTAATGGATTTCACACTGTTCTTTGTCTTTTACTAAAGCCCTTTCTTTAGCCAGAAAAAGAACAGGATACAATTTGCAAGTCTAGAATTCCTGGACTGATAAAAACAACACTAGGTGCACTTGGATTTCCTGTTCACGTGTTTTCTCCAGACTCCCCTATTCATTAATGGAGACTCTACCAATCGTTGAGTCCAGCATTCTTTCGTTTATCAAGCCTGGGGAAAGGAGATAACAAATCTGGCACTCAGGCCATCTATAAATACATGTAGTGTCTCCAAGCATTTGCCATCACACTTCTAAAATAGGAAAACAGAGCTGCTTTACCTGACTGGTAAAACACTATTTAACCGATGATTTCACCTTAGTTTCCTCATACTATACTTCAGAGGACAGAGTATCATTAATGCCTTAGAGTATAAAAATTTTCCTGGATTCATCATTAGTTGCCACCATAGTGTCCTAGGCTGCAACAGGTCCTCAGGTTGGACACTGTGTCCACTGGGTCCCTAATGATAACAGAGCAGCCACAGCTTCTTTCCTCTATGAGGTACAATCCGAAGAGCAAGAAATTCACAGTCAGGTGGGAGTTCAAGTCCCAGCACTAACTTTTGCTAGTTGTATTATTTCCAACCAACATTTACTGCAGATATACACTACCTTCCAGCACTGCACAAAGTACTAAGACTGATAAAATACAGTCCCTGCCCTTAGGGAGTTCACAATCCTACGGGGACACAAGGGAAACTCAAGGAAAAGTGTAGTCAGAGGTTTAAGAAAGGAGGAGATGCCTGAATTGAATCTTGTTGGGGGGTTGGGAAGGATAAGAGTTCACAAGTCAGATGGCCAGGGCAGAAGAGGAAGAGGTGAAAGGGCATGAAATCAACTGGCACACTTGAGTGTAGAGAAGGGCTTGAGTACATGTGGTGAAACAGCCGAAGATGAAGGTGGAAAGTCAGTTAGGAATCATGATAAAATACCTTTCATGCCATGGTAAAAAATTACCCTGAGTATAAATGGGAGTCATTTAAGGCTTTTAATTAAGTGAAGAACTAACAGCCAATAAAGAACATTTATTGAGTGCGTACCTCAGTACCAAGAACTTTTCTAAAAATGTTACATGTTTTAATACTTTTAATCCGCCTAACCACCCCTAAAATTCTGATTGGCCCTTCAGATAGATTATGCTAGCACAGGGAAGATGGCAAGAAGGCTGGGAGTAGACTAGACTGGAGGAGTGTAAATTAGGTTAGGGGACTCAGTAATAAACACTCAGGGGTTACAAACTGGTGGCCTGCAGCCGTATTTTGTGGGACTTGCACTATGATTCAGAAATTAGAAGATTTCATGTAAAAATCCAGATTTCTGGTTCCTCTCCAAAAATCAAGTCTGTCAAATTTGAGCCCATATTCCTGCCTGCAAATAGGCAGCAAGGACAGAAGAAGCAGGTCCCCTGCAAGCCCGCATCCCGCCAGAGTCCGCCAACTTTCTTCCCTCAGGCCCAGCCTCCTTTACTCCTTGCATTACCTGCCTGCTTCCGTAAGCATTTGAGATTCCAATCCTGGTTTAGTGCAGAATAATAAGGGCCCAATTTCACATAGTAGCAGAAGAGATTAAAAGAAGGGCTCAGATACTCAACTGAAAACATTGAAATCTATAATTCAATTTCAGATTTGGATGACTGGGTAAATGTTGATATCATTAGCAAGAATAGGAAGTATAAGAAGAGCTAACGGTGGGGAAAGAAAATAAGTTCAAGGCTGATCCTGAGTTATTTCACCAGACACAGGATCCATGTCTCTAAAATGGACATAAACCATGCCAGCCTCATAGAGTTGATGTGATGTTCCAATGATGGCAGATGTTCCAATGATGGTGATGAAGGCCCAGATTGCTAGGTCTGAATTTTGGCTCAGACACTCACTGGCTGTGTGAGTTTAGGCAAATTACTTAAACTTTCTGTGCTTCAGTTTCCTGTTGACTAAAATAAAGATAATGATGGCCAACTTGTGTACATGCTTATTATGTTAATGCAAGACTTACAAGAATTATGGAAGTTAATATTCATAAAGGACTTAGAACGGTGCCTAGCACAGAGAAATGTCATGTGTTTGATAAATCAATATATAAATGAGAAAATATTTTAAACACATCTGGCTCATATTAAATGCACAAAAATGATGAATTTTCTTCCCTTCCTTACCCAGTCCTCCTGCTCATTCTTCCTTCCTTGAGCTGCTATCCTAGTAAGTTAGTTTGTAAATTTATTCTCTAGTGGATATTCTCTATCTCTTCTAGTCTTAAAACCTACTTGGTTTGAAATTTTAGAGTGCTTTTAGTGGAGAAAGAAATGTATCAAAAAGTACTTATTCAGTTTTCTAAATAGAAAGACTTGAAGTACAAGAAAAACAAAAAACAACAACAAAAGCTTTTGGTAGAAGTCTTACTAGAAGTTAGTAGTGATTTGGGGCTATGACTAGGACAGGAGAAGGTGTTCCAGAGAAAAACTAATCACTCCTCTTACAAGATGGAGTAATTCTCCTGAGACAACAGACATCCACTCTACTTATAATCTATTTACTGTGTTTAGTGCCAAGAGCTTTTGTTTTTGTTTTTCATTAGTTAATGTGACTCTCTCCATTTGGTGTGTGTCCTGTTCACTAGTCCAGAGGAGCGAATTCATACAGACAGTTGTCCTTGTTTTCTATGTGTCATAAGCCTGGTGGTGATGGCACAGTGGTGGTGAAATCAACATTATCATTTTTATTTTCAAACCTGTTTTACAAAGAGGCATTTTTCCCTGCTGACCAAAATATAGTTCAAAGGTTGACCTCCCAAAAGCTTATTTAGCTATGTAATACTGTTAATAGCAGACTATTTAAGTATGTTGATCTGAATAATTACTAAAAATCCCTCTGCACATTGTTTTTTTAACTTGAGAAGGGAAAGTGTTTATGAAGTAAATGTAAACAATTAAGCTAAATTAAACTGAATTAAATTTGCCAAACAAAGTAGTAGTAATTTTATCTAAAAACTGGCCTGTTTACAGATCTTAATGTTTAGGTAAGGTAGTACCCCATTTTTCTCAAAAATATTCAGAAAGAAGCCATCTATTCTTAAATATATTTACAAAATTAAATTTTCTATCGCTATAGCTGTCTAGTAATGCATTAGATCTTGCCTGCAGAAGATGCTCAGCTCAATCTACCAAGTCATAGTGAACTTAAAAAAATAAACTGGGACTTCCCTGGTGGCACAGTGGTTGAGAATCCGCCTGCCAATGCAGGGGACATGGGTTCGAGCCCTGGTCCAGGAAGATCCACATGCCACGGAGCAACCAAGCCCGTGTGCCACAACTACTGAGCCTGCGCTCTAGAGCCCAGGAGCCACAACTACTGAAGCCCGCGCGCCTAGAGCCCGTGCTCCACAACAAGAGAAGCCACCGCAATGAGAAGCCCGCGCACTGCAACGAAGAGTAGCCCCCGCTCACCGCAACTAGAGAAAGCCCGCACGCAGCAACGAAGACCCAACACAGCCAAAAATAAATAAATTTATTTAAAAAAATTTTTTTAAATAGATAAATAAAAACTAAACTACCTCAGCTGAAACGCCGAACAACTTAGATACTGATAATTTAGCACCAGAATGGTAAAACAACAAACAAACTTTTAGATAGTAGAGGCATCCCTAAAAGAATTTTAGATCAAGTTCTATTAATTGGTACCCTCATAAACACACACAGGAACATACTCGCCTTTATTAGACTAAAAGAGGAAAAAAAAAATCACAATTTGCAAGGCAAGAAGTGGGGGGCATGGGGGGAAGGGGGGAGGGGGAGAGTAAGGGAGGACCAGAGTGAGGACTTCAAAGCTATTTGTAATGGAGAATTATGCAGAAGCCAAACAACAAAAATAGCATGGGAAAAAAACAAGGATTAATAGATTATAACTATAAAAATATATCCTTATTTATTAATATTTTATTTACATATAGAATTCATATATGTAGAAATTATAGAATTCACAAACATGAAGTTAGTAGCCTAGAGAAGTTCTTGGAGAGCAAGAGAGCGTGAGAGGGAGTGAGGGGTTACGAGTGATCTGGAGCCTTCTGGGCTCCCAGACTTAAGCTGTGGCTCTGAATTGGGAGGTGGAGGAGTAAGATTAACAAAGACATTGAATGCGCCAAGAGAACTACCCCTCCCTGTGCCTTGTCACATGGTCATGCTCCCATCTACTTCCAATACCCAACAACATGAGTTTTCTGTTTTTCGCCTCTGTTATAAAGAATATGGGTCACTGAAAGTAAGACAATGACTTTCTAAATAAAGTGTTCAATTTGAAGGTTAAAATTTATGCTTTAAAAGGTTAATTTTAAAGATAGACATTTAGAAATGGAAAAATAATCCTGTTCACAAAAGTAGCAAGGAGGAGGAGACAGAGAACAACATTCATAAAATCCCTGGAATAACCTTGATCCAAAACAAAACAAAAAAACAAAAAATACTGTTGGCCTTTTAATGAAGAAATCTCATCATAGATCGTGGAAGGAAGGGAAGAATTGTTTAATTAATGTGTTGGGACAACTGGTTATCTATTTGGAAAAAAAAGCAAGTCAGATGTTCATTTCACTCCAAAGATCAAAATAAATTTCAAGTGGTTCAAAAGGGTGAACATAAAAACTAAAGGGAAAAACAGAAAGGAAGGAAAAAGAAAGGGAAGGGAAAGAAAAGGATGGAAAAGAACGGCAAATAAAAGTAAAAGGAAAAATTAAACTTCAAGAAAATAAGATGAATAACTGATCTTTAAAGGAAAAGGACTGTCTTAAAAGGAAATCATCACAATGAAAATAGTGCTAGGAATCATTACAGAAAAATTTGGAATATACATATATGTATGCCAAACAAGATTAAAGGATAGTATTTTAAGCGAAATTGCAAAGTAACAGTATATATTAAACGCTTATGTTAAAAATACCTTATACCCATGTTAAAATAACAAATTATATTTCTTAAAACATATATAAAGTTCGTAACAGCTTTTATAACATTAAAGTTGTAAAGAGACAATAAAAACCTTACTAGTAAGTGGCTAATACTGATTGACAAATATATATAAGTAAAAGTAGCTAATAAACATATGAAAAATATTCAATTTTACCAATAAATCACAGACATGGAAACTTTAAAATAATGCAATATATTCCCTACCTGAAAGTAGCCACAATTTTGGGGAAAACCTTCTTGGTGGGGTCCAGTCTATCATCAGACATCTTTCTACACATCATCTGTGTTCATGTGTATGTTTTTCCAGCTTTATTGAGATATAATTTATATATAAGATTGTGTAACTTTGAGATGTACAATGTAATGATTTCATATATGTATATATTCAGAAGCAATTACCATAATAAGGTTAGTTAACACATCCATCACCTCATATAGTTACAATTTTTTTGTGTGTCTAGTGAGAACTTTTAAAATCCACTCTCCTAGCAACTTTCAAATATACAATACTTACAAGTACTTTCAACTTTCAAGTAACAGTATAATATTGTTAACTATAGCCACCATGTTGTACATTATATCCCCAGAACTTATTCATCTTAAAACTGGAAGTTTGTAAGTGAAGTCAGACAGAGAAAGACAAATATCATATGATATCGCTTATATGCAGAATCTTAATGTGGACTCTTAAAAAAAAATGATACAAATGAACTTACAAAACAGAAACAGACTCACAGACTTAGAGAAGTACTTATGGTTACCGGGGGGAAGGGGGAGGGGGAGGGATAGACTGGGAGTTTGGGATTGACATGTACACACTGCTATAATTAAAATAAAATGCCTTTCCATGAAAAGAAAACAAAACAAAACTGGAAGTTTGTACACTTTGACCACCTTCACCTACTCCCCCTCTCCACCCCATCCTTACCTTTGGCACACTGCAACCACCAAGCTGCTCTCTGTTTCTATGAGTTTCAGTTTTTTTATATTCCACATCTAAGTGAGATCATACAGTATTTGCCTTTCTCTGTTTGACTTATTTCACTTAGCATAATGCCCCCAAGGTCCATGTGTGTTGTCACAAATGGCAAGATTTCCTTTTTCATGGTTGAATAATATTTCAGTGAGGGGTGTGTGTGTGTGTGTGTGTGTGTGTGTGTGTGTGTGTGTGTGTGTGTGTGTGTATGTGTGTGTGTACCATTTTCTTTATCCATTCATCCATTAATGGGCAGTTAGATTGTTTCCATGTCTTGGCTATTATAACATGAGGGTGCAGCAGTGTCTCTGAAAGTAACTTTATTTCCTTTGGATAGATACCAGAAGTAGAATTGCCAGACCATATGGTAGTTGTATTTTTAATTTTTTGAGGAACCTCCATACTGTTTTCCATAGTGGCTGTACCAATTTACATTCCCACCAGTAGTGTACAAGGGTTCCCATTTGTCCACATCCCCAATAACACTTACCTCTTGTCTTTTTGATAATACCCTTTATAACCAGTATAGCGTGATATCTCGTTTTGATTTGCATTTCTCTGATGATTTGTGATGTTGAGCATCTTTTCATGTAACTGTTGGCCATCTGAATATCTTCTTTGGAAAAATGTTTTTTCAGATCCTTTGCCCACTTTTTTATTGGATTGTTAATTTGCTACTGAGTTGTATGAGTCCCTTGTGTATTTTGGATATTAATTTGGGAGATTTTTGATTACTGATTCAACCTCCTTGCTCATTACTGGTTTGTTCAGATTTTCTGTTTCTTCAGGATTCATTCTTAGTAGGTTGTATGTTTCTAGGAATTGATTTCTTCTAGGTTGCCTAATTTGTTGGCATATAATTGTTCATGGTAGTCTCTTATGATCCTTTGTATTTCTGTGGTATCAGGGTAATAGCTCCTCTTTCATTTATAATTTTATTTATTTGGGTCCTCTTTTTTTCTTGGTTAGTCTAGCTAAAGGTTTCTCAATTTTGTTTTTTCAAAGAATCAACTCTTAGTTTTGTTCATCTTTTCTATTGCTTTCCTATTCTCTATTTCACTCATTTCTGCTTTGATCTTTATTATTTGCTTCCTTCTACTAACTTTGGGCTTAGCTTGTTCTTTTTCTAGTTCCTTGAGGTGTAAAGTTATGTTGCTTATTTGAGAGCTTTCCTTTTTCTTAATGTATGCTTTACATTTATTACTATAAACTTCCCTCTTAGAAGCTTTTGCTACATCCTGCAAGTTTTGGTTTGCTGTGTTTTCATTTTCAATTGTTTCACATTTTTCAAATTTCTCTTTTGATTTCTTCTTTGATCCATTAGTTGTTCACGACTGTGTTATTTAATTTCATGTATTTGTAAATTTTCCAGCTTTCCTCCTGTTTTTATTTCTAGTTTCATACTGTTGTGGTCAGAAAAGATACTTGATGTAATCCTTATCTTCTTGAATTTGTTGAGACTTGTCTTGTAGCCTAACACATGATCTCTCCTAGAAAATGTTCCATGTTCACTTAAGAAAAATATACGCATTCTGCTGCAATAGGATGGAATGTTCCGATTTTGCCTGTTAGATCTATTTGGTCTAATTCAAATCTGCTGTTTCCTTATTGATTCTCTATCTGAATACTCTATCCATTATTGAGGGGGGTATTAAAGTCCTCAGTTATTATTGTATGGCTGTTTATTTCCCCTTTTCATTGTTAGTATTTGCTTTATATATTTTGGTGCTCTGATGTTGGATGCACAATTATTTACAATTGTTCTATCTTCTTGATGAATTGACCCCTTTATCATTATATGACCTTCTTGACTCTCTTGACTATTTTAAGCTTACAGTCTATTTTGTCTGATATAACTATAGCTCCCCCCAGCTTTCTTTTCATTACCATTTGCTTGAAATAACTTTTTCCATCCCTTCACTCTCAGTCTATGTGTGTTCTTAAAGTGAGTGTCTTATAGGCAGCACATTATTGGATCTTTTTTTATCCATTCAGCCTTTCTATGCCTTCTGATTAAGAATTTAATCCAATTATGCTTAAAGTAATTATTGATAGGTTAAGACTTACTATTGCTTTTTTATTGTTTTCTGACCGTTTTGTAGATCCTTTGTTCTTTGCTTCCTCTCTTGCTACACTGTTTTGTGAATGATGACTTTTTGTGGCAGTATGCTTCGACTCCTTTACTCTAGTCTTTTGTGAACCTACCACAGTAAGTTTTTCCTTTGTGGTTACCATAAGGCTTACAAAAAACATCCTATTTTAAGCTGATAACAACTTAACTTCAACAGCATATAGAAACTTTATACATTAAATCCTCTGCCCCTCACATTTTAGGTTATTGCTATTACAATTTACATCTTTTCAATATTGTGTATCCAATAACAAATTATTGTAGTTATGGCTATATTTAATACGTTTGTTTTTTAACTTTTAAACTAAGTTTTTAACTTTTAAAGTAGGGCCACAATTTCAAAGAATCAGATTTTGACCATATATTTACCATTACCAGTAAGTTTTACGCATTCAGATGTTTTTATGATGTTAATTAGCATCCTTTAATTTCTGCTTGAAAAACACCCTTTAGCATTTCTTGTAAGTTAGGTCTAGGGGTGATGAAATCCCTCAGCTTTTGTTTGTTCAGGAAATCTTTTTCTTTCCTTCATTTGCGAAAAACAGCTTTACTGGGTATAGTATTCTTGGTTGACAGCTTTTTTCTTTCAATATTTTGAAAATCATCCTCCCACTCTATCCTGAACTGCAAAGTTTCTATTAAGAAATCGACTTACACTCGTATGAGGGCTCCCTTGTGTGCAGGCTTACACAGATGCTAGCTGAGGCCACTGCCCATATTCTGCGGTACGTGGCGGTGCTGCTGGCTGGGCTCTGTGGTTGGGAGAGACTGCTGGCTGGTCTCTACATCCAAGCAGAGCTGCTGGGAGGCCCCCTCACCGGGTGGGGCTGCTGGCTGTGCCCGTGTCAGATGCTAGCTGAGGTCACTGCCCATATTCTGCGGTACACGGCGGTGCTGCTGGCTGGGCTCTGTGGTTGGGTGAGACTGCTGGCTGGACTCTACATCCAAGCAGAGCTGCTGGGAGGGCCCCCTCACTGGGTGGGGCTGCTGGCTGTGCCCGGATCAGATGGGGCCCCCAGCTGGATTCCGCAACCACCTCTGGCAGGGTGAGGCGGCAGGCTGTGCTCCCTGGCAACATGGTGCCGCAGGGTGGACTCCACGAGTGGGAAGGGCTGCGGCCTGGGCTCTGCGGTTGCTCCTGGTTGGGTGGGGTCTCAGGTTGTGCCTCCTCACCAGATGGTGCTCCTGGCTGGACTCCATGTTAAGGGGGGGGCCCAGGCTGGGCTTCGCAATTGGGCAGGTTATTGGCTGTGCCCTACTGTTGGACAAGGTCACCGGCCAGGTTCACTGGTTGGGAGAGGCTGTATCCTGCAGCTGGATGAGCTACAGACTGTGCTTTTCCGATGGTCAGGGTCACTATCCTGGCTCCCTCAACAGGTGGGGCTGCAGGCTACGCTCTGCAACTGGGCAGGGTCAGTGGCTGGGCTCCCTGCCTAGGCAAGGCCACAGGTTATGTCAACAGTTGGGCAGGGCCCTAGGCTGGGCTCTGCTGCTGACCAGAGCAGGAGGGTGGCTCCACAGCTGTCACCACAGTTTTCTGGTCAGACAGGACTAGAGGCTGTGCTCAGCAGTTAGGCAGGACTGTGAACGCGCTTCTCCGCCTGCGTAGGCCTGTACAATAGGCTCCACGCCCAGTTTGCTCATTGGCTGGAGACCTAAATCCGGCCGAGTTGCTAACGGAGCTCCCTGGCCAGACAGGGCCACCAGCCTGCCTCTGCAGACGGACAGAGCCACTGACTGGGATCTCTGCTCAGGCACCACTCTAAGCAGGAATGTGGTCCACCAAGATCCGAGCACTGGTTGCTGTGAACCCCACCCACCTTCTCTGTCTCTAGTGTCTCCCAGTGGTTGAGTCCTACAGATTTCCCCAGTGATTCCCGTGAGGTGAAACCCAAGCGGGCTTCCCAGGAAGTGTCCCGCATCACTGGGGGAGACGGATGTCCAACTTGGGCTCTTTTTCCCACTGGAAAAACCACAGACTCAGGGAGACCCTCTTGGTGTGGCACTGTGCTGGCCCGGGGGAGCAGCAATGTGTTCAGAGGGTGGTTGCTCCTTTCCCCCTTTTAACATGGTCCTTCTCAGTCTCTGCAGTCCCGAGCGGTGCGTCAACCTCACCCCTGGCTTCTGGGGTTTTTCCAACGGTGTCTGGTCCATAGATAATCAATAATTGGTCCTCTTGTGAGGGGGACTGAAGTTGGCAATGACTTATGTCACCACCTTGATGATAACATTCCCTGTGCTTACGTCAACTGGTAGGGATTAATCCTTTCTTGCAGGGAATATGGCAATTTATACCAAGAACCTTAAAGTTGTTTTCTTATCTTTTGACATAAATAATTTCACCTTCAGGAATCTATGCTAAGAAAAGAATCAAAATTGCAGCAAAGATTCGAAGTTTTTTTTTGTTTTTTAAATCAAAGCATTATTTAAAACAGCAAATAAAATAAATGTTTAAAAGTGAAATGACTGATGGAATGGTGATAGCATGAAATATCATAGAAATAATACTGAAGAAAATTTTCCCCCCAAAATTTAACAACATGAAAAATAATGTTAAGTAAACAGGATACAATGTTTTGTCTTCAGGTAAAATATGAAGTCAACTATATGGGGGGAAAGGGGGGTAAATTAGGGTGAAATATGATGTGAAATTATGGATGATTTAAATTTTGTCCTTTATCTTTTTTGAATTTTCTAATTTTTCCATAATGGAAAAACAACCATTTTTATAAGAAAAAAAATTTTTAAGAGTGTGTGACGGTGCAGGTAGGAACAGTAAAAGGGAATCAACTTGCACTTTTCAGCCCACAGAGGTGGTTTTCCAGGTACCACTGTACTTGAATTTTTTCTCTATGAACCAAATTCTTAGTTTTGGTTTAGTGGAGGATTGTGAAGAATAGCAAAAAGAGTCTGAGGTCACAGAATAAAACTAAAGGCAAACCAGAAGACATGGGAATTCTGCAAAGTTTTTCAGTCATATCTTACACTTCTTTTTAGGGAAACATTTTTTTAGTGGCTTATACCTGTGCGTATTTACAAGGGCTCAAACTGTCACTCTCTTCTCAGATAACTTTTCTACTGGTGACTCAAAAGGCCCATACCGAAATCAAATAGCAAGGCAGCACAAATCTCAGCTAAATTAACTTCAAGTCTTACTTAAGGTAAGGGAACTACTTCTCCAAAATCATAAGAGACAAAATGAATGCTCTAGCTTTAAAGAAGATCCCCACTCCCCTTTACTCCTTCTTTGCCTGTTTTAAAGGAGATAATAATGCCTGATTCAAAGCACCAGTACAACCAAAATTGCCTATTTTGTGCTAAAAGGTGAAGGTTTGGTGTGACAGAGAACAACCAATGAATGGGCAAGGCAGGAAGATGGTGAGTTGTGAGAGGTGGTGTGACTTGCTGGTAAAGGAACGGGGAGGAGCTTTGGGAAGTAGCCTGAACACACAAATCCTTCAGCAGCCCAGTTATAAAAAGTTTGGTCATCTCTGCACTATTGCCTTTCACTTTCCTAAAAGTAAGCTTCTAAGAGGAGAGACAGAGAGAGACAGAGAGAGAGAGAGAGGAAGAAACAGACCAACATTCACACACACAATAAAACTGGAAAACAAACCTGAGTTTAAGTGAGGCTGTAAAATATAAATTTCATAAAATGACTTTAATTAAAAATATAAACTCCTATTTTAATTTCCCCATTCATTCAAAGTATTCAAAGCTTCTACATCACTAAATAGCTTCAGGAGAGACTTATGTAGATTCCTCCATTATATCAATTTCTTTTATATTTCTTAATTTTAAAATTACTGGGCTGCTTTTTGTTTGTTGTTTCTAAGTGAAAACCACTCACTGAAAGAGATCAGACTAATTTAACAACATAAGAGCCAGAAGCAGAAGTCCTTTCTGAGGGCAAA
The DNA here is from genome assembly GCF_009873245.2 of Balaenoptera musculus. Lineage (NCBI taxonomy): Eukaryota > Metazoa > Chordata > Mammalia > Artiodactyla > Balaenopteridae > Balaenoptera > Balaenoptera musculus. The sequence goes on along the minus strand of NC_045794.1, from coordinate 22,992,411 downwards.
GATTGGATTGGAGTAAAATTAAAACATGATATCACCACGCTTACAATTTTAAGATATAAGTAGCTATTAGTTACTTTTAGTTATTTTGAGTGATTTAAACTCTCCCAAGAGACTTCTGACCATTACAACTGACCAACGAAAACTGCTCCCAGCTAAAAGCAGACATACCATATGACTCATCAGACTCAGATATTGTGTTTAACACACAGATTACTTGACTTCTGCAATCGTGAGAAAATCCAGGAGGTATCCACCTCAGTAAGACACCAGAGAACAGGAAACTTCAAGGCAGAAAAAAATATTTTTAGTGCTAGTGACCTTTATAATTAATACCCGAACAGCTTATTATCTAAGTATCAAACAGGGCCATACCACTTTATTGAACACAATTCTGGTGTATTTGGAAAACAAATATAGGAGAAAAAATGCCTAAAATGGAATAAAAAGTAACTAATACAGTTTTTTGTCATCAGGGATAGCCTGCAATTCAAGTAAACGTTCTGGCAAACCCTTCCATAAATCACCTTATGAGCTCAATTCTGTTCAGCATTTTTCTAGACTCCACTAAAGGTCTCGGGTCACAAATTTAGTTCGCCACCAGGCAAGACTGTTACAATCACAGAACTCGAAAACAGAAACTCTATGATCTAGTCCATCTCCCTCATTTTACAGACGTGAGGCCCACAGTCACTTGGCTATCTGGGGCAAAAGCCTGGGCTAGAACAGGCCACTCAACCTTTAGGGGGAGCCCCCAGTCCAGCTGGAGAGTCCACAGTGCAGTGGCAGCTCTAGGACACTGTGTGGCCCCTGCAGAGAAGCTGCCCTTCAGAACAGTCACAGCTAGGTCAGTCCTGGACCACAGTGGTGCCTACCAGCTCTGTCATTGATGTCCATGTCTGACACTGACACTGCTTCCTAGCTTAGGATTACGGGTCTGTGGATCAAATAACTGGTTTCTGCCTGCTTTTCAGATGACCGAAGAATGACATTTTTACCCCAAACTTCCTGGGAACCAAAGTATTGTGACTAAAGTCTTCTTAAAGGCTATTAGTACCGTGATTACAGAAGTTAGTCACCATTAAGCAATCTAGATTTAGCTTGGGACTCTACCTCTATCTATAATTATTTCCTTATAAAATTATGCCCCAAAGTGAGGTTCTCAAAATCATATATACTGTAACAGGGTCCTGTGTACTCCTTGTCTAAGACACATGGGCACGAGGGCAAACCTAAATGTACAAATATTCAGGTCTCTGGAATTTGCCATAGGTATTCTATAACAGATAAAATAAGGTTTCTAAAATATAAAAATACATTTTTTTCCAAACTGGAAATATCTTCTTTTCTATTTATGAAAGTAAAATATCTGTCATGTAAAAATGTGAAAATATCCAGAAGTATATAAACTGCCAAGTGAAAGTGACTTCACCATCCTACCACCCATAATATCCAGATTTAACTGTTGGGTGACAGACTGGAGTTAGACTGCCTGGATGAAATTCTGGCTCTGCCACTTATGAACTGTAAGACCTCTCAGGGCGTCAGTGTCCTTATCTACAAAACAGAGATAATGACAGCATGTGAGAATTATCAACTAGTGTTGATTAAGTACTTTACAAAGTGTAGGTATTGTTCTAAGCACTTAAAACATATTAACCAATTTTAATAAGGTAGTTGATTGATCCACTACTTTAAATGGTTAAAGCACTTAGAATAGTGCCTGAGATTTAGTCGAGGGCTCATTAAGTGCTAACTGTTGTTATATCCTTCCAAAACTTTAATGCCCATATAAACACACACATATATAGTTTTAACATAAATGGGTTTATATAAACTGTTCTGTATCTTGCTTTTTCCCTTACCATCTTGCAGACACCCTGCAATGTTAATACCAACAGATCCACTTTATCCTTTGTAAGCAACACACAGTAATAATATTTTCTAACATATAATGAATTGTTTTGTACTAGACCCTGTACTTTGTGTATCATCTCACTTAATCCTCACAAGACCCCTAAAATGCGCGTGCCATTATTATCCCTATTAGAGAAGAGGGAGGTGAGACTTAGCTGGATTAAGTAATTTGCCCAAGATCATACAGCTAAACATGGTGGAACCAAGATTTGAACCTGGGTTCCTCTGCAACTGAGGTACCGTGCACACTGCATTTTCTACAGTGCTGTACTTTGTCACTAATGTCCCCTAACAGATGTTTGGATGGTTTCCATTGTGCGGGGGTGGGGGTGGTGGTGGTGAGATTTTTAGCAATGTTGCCGTGAACATATTAGATCACAGGTTGTGCATTCTTTCTCCTATTTCCTTACTATATTCTTCCAGATGTGCAATTGCTGAGTCAAAAAAGATTCACATTTAAAATTCTGATACCCACTGCAAGACTGCTTTCCAGAGATACAGAACCAATTGATCCATCACCGTTACATGAGACAGCCAACACTGGTCACTGCCCATCTTTTTAACCTCTGCCAGCCCGATAGGTTAAACAGGACCTCTTAGTTTTGCTTATGCATTTCTTTGACTGTAATGAGTTAAGCATATTTTCATATATTTTAAATAATTATTTCTTCCTTTATAAGCTGCCTGATTTAAGTTCTTTGCCCAGCTTAAGTCATACCATAACGCCAATATTTGAATAATTTCAATTTATACAACTTAAGAGAAAAATCAGAGCATGCTTTAGTTCATGCAGGAACTATAGTTATTACATTAGCAGCAGGGCACTTTCCTGTAAATCAATAGGATCAAATCAAAACTACTGTCACAAAATGCAAAGGTTGAGAATATATGTAGACTATGACTTTCCAAACTAAGTACAATTTTCTGTGATACAGATGTGACATTAAGCCCCTGTTGCTTAGACCCTATTCATTTGGACTAGCATATATAAATTTTTTTAATAATGCCAATTCATTCTTTAGCAGGAAACTTCCCAGCTTAGACCACAAATCTCTGGAAAGCAACTGATCAATGTCCTTATAGTTATCATGATCATCACTGCCATCGCCACAGCCACCGAGATGGGCCAGAGAGTACTGGGTGCCTCATCTCACCTAATCTGCCCAATGGCCATGTGAGGTACTATTTCCGCATTTTCCAAATGAGAAACTGAGGCTCAGAGAGGTTAAGCCACTTGCCAGAGGCCTCTTAACTAGAAAGTAGCAGAGCTGGGATTTCAACCCTGTATGACTCCAGACCCTGTTCTATTGTTCCAGTAAGGTGCCTACCCTTTATGACCAGACTCAAGCAGTTAAAGCTAAAGCCAAAAATAAATCCATAACTTCCAAAAAGCAACTCCAGAGAATGACTGGTCTTTTCTTACATGATCACCTTACTTATTCTTGACAAATCTTAAGTTGCTGTATAATTCCTAGTTTTAAAGAAGCTTAAAAGGATGGACTTGCCCATCCTACCAGAAAAAAGGCTGTGCTAACCTTCTTCCCACTCAACCTGCCTTCTCACCCAAACAGCTCTATAAGCTGTTTAACAGAGATTTATAATCTTTGTCGTCCTCATTTACTTGTCTAAATAGGGGAAAAGTATCAGAATGCTTTGCTGTATGAAAGGGAGGATTAACCAACATTGAGAGGCAGCCAGAATCTTGGCAAAGATACCATCATTCAGGTTGAAGTCCAGGTTTAAGCTGTATCTAGATGGGTTTGCAGGAGCCCTGAAATAACCTCAGGGGACAGAAAGGTCTTCTGTGGTGACAAAGGAGTCCTTCTTATCTGCTTGGCAGCCTTACAGTCAGAGAGTTCTTACATCTAACCTAAATCTCTCCCACTGAAATTCAAACCTATTTCTTTTTCTCATATTCTCCATAAAAAGAAAGAACTTCACTGCAGCAATTAACTTGCTCACATTCTCACAGCAAATTTTAAAAAAAGGTAGCTGGAATCGGCACTGATTTTCTTTGATTCTCTTCATTGCATAATCAAAAGTTCTTAATTTTCAGTCCTTTTTGCTAAGGGAAGAATTGCTTGTCTCTCTCAAGAAAACTGTGAAATTGGTTTGAAAATAAAGTTGCTTTATTTATAAATCTTTATGACTAGTACCTAACCGAGAATTTCAAAAACAAAAGCCCTTCACAGCGCTTTTACAATCTTTACTAACAAAAATCAAACCACAGGTAACTTTTATCAAAGGCTTCTGTGTCAAGTACAGTGCTAAACGTTTAACATGTATGATGTTCTTTCATCTTCACAATAATTCCATGAAGTAGATGTTTCCCACGTTTAAAAATAAGGAAACTGAGGCTTAGTTAAGTCGCCATCCCAAAGACATACAACTAGTGAATGGAACCGGGTCTGCCTCATACCAGAGGCTAAGCTTATAACCCATTCGGCTGCATCGTCTCTCATCTGACCTTTATTTTTAAATGGGTAAAAGCCTCTGTTTATAGAGCACTTTGTTCCTAAAAGCACCAAGTTCTTTATAAGTACTTGTATTTTCCTCATCTCTTTCCAATACAAAATTTGTGCAATATAACAACCCCAAGGTTTGACAAAACTAAAGAGGGTCACACTTAAGAATGCAGCAAATATCTTAAAAAACTAAGAAAAAAAATACGTGTGCCAAGCTTTAGGAGCCTGAGTTTCAGCAAGCATAGAACTTTTGCACCAGATAACCATCCGGTAACAGTCCACTTTGAAATTCTACTCTGTTCCATCCATCTACTTATTTATTCATTCTCATACTTAAACTAAGCTATTTCCAGAGCTGTAAAATACATTTTGACATCTGGTTGGGTAAGCCTCTCCCCTTTTTGCTTTGTTTTCCCCCACCCCCAGATTTTTACACACTCTTTCATCTGAATGTTAGACTCTGCTTGTAAAGTTCAATTAAAAATACTGATCGGGTATCAGTTTTTTAAAAGAGGGAAAAAAGCATGGTTCAAGCAAATCCAGCCTCAGCCCCAGGATTAAAATTACCAATTTGACTTTGGTTCCTTTGCCAAGGTATTTCTGCCACCTGGGAGACAAATATCCAAACTGAAGGTTAAGGTTTTAAAATCCCTTTTAAAAAGCTGCATCCAAATTTACAGTGTCTGTTACTGATTAGAGAAAAAAATTAAATATTCAATAAACCTATCAGGTGGTGTTTGCAAGGCAGGCCTTCAGGATGCCTAAAGATAGAGAAATAGAAGCAAGCAGCTGATCAAATAATTGGCATCAAAAGCACCCATTATACAACAGACACTTCGCTAGCAGGAAGAGACCCAAATAGTAAGAGAGATGACACGAGCACTTAAAATCTCGTAATCTGTCGAAAGAAGCAAGACTAACCCACAAAAACAATCAATGCATATGACAAATATGCCTGCGTGGGCCCTTCTGATATAAGCAGGGCTTCAGAACAGGGAAAGATCAGTGTGGGCTGCAGTGCCCAATAAAGACTAGTAATTTGGGTACGCTCAGCTCTAGCTTACCCGAATGTGGTAACCAAAATTTAATGACAGCTATTTAGAAGCCCATGTGAAGAAAAACAGTGATGAGCTCAACTTGGTTTATAAATCATGACTGAGCCAAACTTCCAGCACCCTGATAAAAGGGCAGAGAGCCTATAAGCAAGCATCTCTCATTGTTCTTGCAGCAGCTACTCCAGATGACATGCAGAAACTGTGGCCGGAAAGGGATTAACACAATGGGAAATCCCCAAATACTTCGTGGCCTGAGGGCTATTCAATACCAGAACCTGATCCTACTCCCCTATACTCAACCTAAAAAGTCCCCGTTCCAGAGGACTTGCATCCACAAAAACTCCACCCAGTTTCCTGACATCATGGAAATTCACTAGTTCACTCAGAAGACCTAGTATGTGGGCTCATCTATTCGTGGAAAGAGGTAGCTCCTTCCAAAAGTACTGAGTCAGAAATTTTTACCAGCACTAGATTTGTAAAAAAAAAAAAAAAAAAAAGGGAAAAGAATTTTTTGAGTTGAATAAACAGGATGAGCACTGTATCTCCTTCCAAGGAGCAAAAAAATAGTGCTAAACATAGCTGGGAAAACTGGTTGGGAGGAATTGGGGTGGAACTTCTCAAAACCTGAAATCATATGCAAACTCTACAGTTATTAATTTTAAAACATTAATAGATAATGCAAAGCAAGACGTCTCAGTGACTTCTTTACCAACCTGACATGTCAGTAAGCATTACTTAGGGAGGGTATTTGCTTTGAAAATGAGTAGAAAACTTACCTGTGAGTTAGTTTTAAGACAGTTCCACTAAAATGAGGAAGCTAAGACTATTTAATCTTCTGAGGTTCCTTCCCAATCCCATGACACTGTTTATACTTTTTAAAGGTAATTATTAGTACTTTAAGCAGAGAACCTATCAGGCTGTGAAGAGCTTTCACACACAAGCCTCAGAACTCAATTTCTAATGAGGTACACCGTAAATCATAAAACATCACCTCATATCCTACAGCTTTTATTAAGTGAAACTGGGTTAATTTGGTGGGTTGTACATTTTTAGAACTGAAATGAACACTCTATATAGTTCCATACATACTTCAGGAGTTGTGAAAATCAAGTGGGAGAGGTAAAATTGTAAAACTGCTTTCTAAAGGGCAAAACACTACTCAACGTACGGTTATACACGCACTAGACAATAAAACTTCTACATCCAGGATAATGGTTATTTTCGGGGAGAGAAGGAAGGGAAGGACTGCAAAGGCATCTCAAACTATCTGTAATGTTTTGCTACTTCAGTAAAGTCCGAGACAAACAGAGCAAAAAGTTAAGATTTGTGCAGCTGGTACACGAATGTTCCTTACATTTTTCTCTATAACTTTATAATAATTCATAATAAAAAGTCAACTCTAAGTTTCTAATGTAATTTGAGAAAATAAAAATGACAAACATTCCAAGGACTTTTAAAAGGTTTCTTGCGGATAAACCTTTTTAAAGCTATTTAACCTTATACTGTATATAAATAGAGTAGCTTGTTTCCTACTAACAACTATCTATTTTCCTTATTAATATCGTCACCATTTCTTTTCTTCCTTACACCTCCACCTAACAGAGTCTACATAAAAAAAGCACAACTCTCTCTAGGGCATGTGGACAAAGGAAGCTCAGGGAGATGGGCTCAGTGGAGGTGATAGTCCTGGAACAGCTGGGGAGGGGAGAGCACAGGGACAAAGACCACCACCCAGTGGGAGAGGCCGCAGATTTCTGGAGCCGTGTCTTCAGTGAGGCTGCATTATTTTGTCTGAAGTATCATGACTTCCCAGAACACCAGAGAGATCTATATTTAAAAGATTAAAAACGTATCCCATACATACTAAAATATTCCCAGATGAAATAATGTAACATCATCAAGAATCTGCTGCAAAATAATATGGAAGGAATGGGTGTGGGTATAGATGAAATAAGACTTATCATGATTTGGTAACTGTGGAAGCTGGTGATGGTACATGGGAATATATTACACTCTCCTGTGTACTTCAGTGTATATTAAAATTTTCCCGCAATAAAGTTTTCAAAAAATATCCCCAAACTAAAATGAACTGTTTAACTATTATCACATTAAAAGCCTTGCCCCATTCCCATTTATTAGACCTATTCACGACAAGGAGATCAGCAGTCAGACCAGAGCTAATTCTGACGCTATCACTCCTCAGCTGTGTGCTCTGGCCTTAGATACTCAGTCTCTTTGGTTTTGAGTTGATCCATCTGAAAAAATGAAAAGGGCTGGATGAGATGATGTCTTAAGTTCCCTTTTAGCTATAACACAATTACTGGATTTATAAAACTGACTTAGTTACTGCATAATACAGTTAAGAACTGCACGTTATTAATAATATACTATGGTCACATAGGAGCATCTTTAATCCCTCACTTATTTATTTATTTGACAAACACTTAGGGAATGTGCACTATGTGCCTGGCAGTATCACATGTGGGTAGAATACAAAGTTAAATGATGCAGAATCTCTGCCTTCAAGAGCCAGCCTAATGGTGGAAGACAGATGTATAAGCAATACGATATAAGTATATGATAATAGCGGTGATGGAGGTGAAAATACTAGAAGGCCTTCCTAGCGTGAGAAAGCAAGGAACTGTAAATAATTTCATATGCAGAGGGAAAGAGAAAGTAAGTGGCAGAAGATGAGACTGGACAAGAAAGTAGGGACCAGATTGAGAAGAACCCTGTACGTTATGCCAAAGAATTTGGACAGTATGTTGAAAAGCGATAAAGAAGGTATTTTAAAGATTTCTAAGCCAGAAATGATGTGGTCCAATTTACATTTTAGATGAATTGCTGGAACAGGAGTATAGATTTGGTGGTGATTGGTGGTGTTTGAGGAACAGAGGAGAGTAAAAAGGAAGGAAGTTAAACCTAGTATTTAAGAGATAACTAAAATGGTCCAGCAGGATATGATGAGGCCTTGAATTGAGGTAGTATTACTGGAGATTACTGAGATACTGTTCTAGCAGCATCTTGAGGCTTGGAGTAGGGAATAGAAAACATACTAAATTATATAAGGAGTTGTTAATGCACAGTAAAGGTAATCAGTTCCTTCTCCAAAGTAAAGGTAAGCAAAGATCTTAGAAATGCACATTTTAGGTACTCTGCTATATTTCTACCCCCGTCTTTCAAGATACCATAGTAACTACAGCATGAGACAACAGTATCTCTTCACCATCGGTGGGGGACCAGCTTCAAGCACAGTGCCACACATAGTAGGCGCATAATAAATATGGGTTAGGTGTTGAACGTGATGAGTTTTAATAAGCTAATGAAACAGTGCCACGTGGTACAGGTGGTTAACTCCCTGCTCACCGGCCATATTAGCAATGATTTGATCAAGAGCACAAGTAAGGAAAGATAAAAATTCTTTTTCAGGTGATTTTTATGCCCCTCTGAAACCCTTCCCATAACCCCTCATCCCCTTCAGATTTTTAGACCATATCAGCAATAATCCTCACACAATGGAGTGGACAGCTAAGTTCTTGTTATTTGAGTTAGACTACACCCCACATGTAGACTATTATAGAAGACATTTTTTTCCTTATAAACTACATTGTACCTTTTACCTGAGCCCCCAAAGGGGCACTTCTGAGAGAAGAATCAGAAGTGCTCAGTCAGTCCTAGGTGTTGCAAACCACATGGACTTCTGTTTCAACTTTTATAAAACAAAAGCAATATTTTTTCCCTCAAAAGCCATTATCTTTATTTGAATAAAGATAAAAAGTAAAGCACAGGAAGATAGGTCATCTAGACAATGTCTTGCTGTTAATGGCTATTAGTCTGAAATTAGAAAATTCTGCCCATCTGTTAAGTATTACTTTCTTATACTTTAAGATTTTATCAGCAGTATGCCTGTGGTACCAAACAATGAAACTTAGAAATCTGATCACTCTATTCCAAACTCATAACTTTATAAAATGTTAATATCACCCCAAATGTTACTGACAATAATAACAATATATAATTAATAATAATTAACTGAACATTAATTATGTGCCAGGTAATAAAGCTTAACACTTTATATACACTGTCTCATTCGATTTTGATCCTCACATTAACCCTAAGAAGTAGTATATAAAGTTACTGCCATTTTGCCGTAGGAAAAAATGGGGCCCGGAGATGTGTATTATATCTGATTTTAAAGAACCAAAATAAGCCTGTCAGACTCAGTAGCCCAGAACTCTTCACCACTCTGCAGTACTGTCTCTCCCAAACCATGTCAGGTAGGGGGGCAGGTAATATCCCTATATAAGGATAAAAAACCTGAGGCTCAGGAAGTTGGCAAGACTTGTCGAAGGTCACACATTTAGAAATAGAGCCAGCATTAGGCTCCTGGTTCAGGGCCTCTACCACTCTACCTCTAATACTGGATCTGTTCCATGAAAAAATCATAACCACCCCAGAGGAATCAGCAAAGTACAAAATCCCCACCCTGTTTAAAAAAAAGAAAATCAAACACAAATGGCTTTGTCAACATAGCATAAAGGTCATGAGGTTCTTAAAAAAAAACAAAAAGTAAGATTTCTTTTTGACGCATCAAGGTCACTTTTAAGTCAGATCATAAAAGGAGCTAATTTAGAAAATAATGCTTTTCAGATTTCTAACTGTGCATTTATTTTTGCTTTCCCAATATTTATTTATGTGTTTCTTTTACAGTCCACATTCAATTGTCAAAGTTTTCAGTACTTATCAAGGACTTGGGAAAAGGTTAAAGAGCAATTTTCTGTCCCCAACCCACAGAGAAAACAATGCATACAATTAATGCTCATAGAACCTACAAGCAGGTGCAATATTTCTCCAGTGCACTGGGCGTGGCGTGGGGCAGGGGGAGCACAAGGACAGGGAGGTGAGAGAGGGCAGAGAGAAACACTGAAAACAAACCACACTTGGTGGGGTTCATTTCTTTTAAGTGACTTACATCTCATAAGGCATTTGGCTGTTGACAAGATGATCCCGCCCTTGAATACAAGGAAGTTGCACCCAGTCTCACAAAGCACAGATTCAATCACCCCAAACAGAAGTCTGGACTTCCCTCCAAGACAAATATGGAATTCAATCTGTGTGATGCTTTGAACACAGCTAATTAATTTGCAATCCTTCATTATGACCATACAAGGGAGGGAAAAGAGCTACCTTCCTAGTCCTTCCTTGAGGGGGAAGCAATAGAGGAAAAAGCATAATATTTAAATCCCACAGCAAAGTTTTAAAAGTTTTCCATTAAGATACACACCCTAGCTGAGTCATCAGCATAATACCCTACAGTGGCTCACCTCAGTACTAACTACCTTTCCTATACATGGTCCTTCCAACTCTGCTAATTGACTCAAAACAGAATGGGTAAGAAGCTATAACTTGTTTCATTCTTTTCACTTAGTCATTTAACCCTATAATTTTTAGAGTAAATGCACTGACCTTAATCCACTTAAGTACTTAATCTATAGCTAAATGAATAAAGAAACCACAACTCAGTGAAAATTATATCTGAAAATAGCCAATAGCCAAAGCAGTAATAGCAACACAAAAAAATTGCCTCATGAACCAATGAGAATGTTTTAAATCCAAAACAAAGACTATGAGGGGGGGGGGAATTCTCTTAACCTAAGGTTAATGAGCGGACCCTTTTCAAATATGTTTACTCCCAAATAGTTGTATAAGATTCCCCTACTAAATCTTTTAGGAGGGTTCCAACCAAGCTCTAAAATCAGTGGGAGACCTCTGTGGTATTTCTAAAGCCATTTTCCCACTTTTCCCTTTCCATATAGTTGAAAATGGCATATGGGGGACTGAATTAAAGGTTATGGATTTCCTGACATCTTTCACAGGCCATCGTCCACTCACATAGATCCAAAGTGTTCATAATGGAAGCCTGACACATCAGGCAACTCCAGCTCCAAGCTTTGCTCCTACCTTAAAAGTACTCGGTCCCATCTACCACGCTGAAAATGTGTTTTCCACTCTTTCACCATCACGTTAAAAAAACAATACAGAGTTTTAGGTAAATTCTTCTTTTAAAACTAAATGAAGTAATACTTCTTCAGATACCAAGTTGATAACTATCTTAGGAATCTACTTCTAAGACTGCAACTAGACTCCCTGGATTTGAATCCCTGATTCCACTCTTGCTAGCTTTGTGATTTTAGAGAAGTTAATTCACCTGTCTGAGCCTTGGTTTTCTCACTGATCAAAGAAATTCTTGCCAGTTACTACATGTAATGCCTTTAGGACAGTACCTAGCACATGGTAAGTAGTCTGTCTGAAGAAACTATCATTACCATTATCATTGCTATCTATCATCACTGTTGTTAACGTGACAATCTGTTAACATGTCCCTTTTACCATCCTTCCAGTATATGGAAGAATCTATCAAGAGATAATTAGATCTCTGAACTACTACTAAGCTAAAGAAAATAATACATTAACAGCTTGGTCAGCAAGTTACATATTCCAAAGAACTTAAGTCTGTGATTTAACACCATAAGGACTCAATGACTCAACTATAATAATAGTTTAGGATTCATTTGAATCTCTTATGGGCAACTGTTACAGACTTCAGGCAGGCCCTAAGTTATGAGTATTCAACTTCTGAAATCATGAAGCCAGAAATGTTTTGTCTTCAGAACAATCACAATACATTTGGAGAGATGGATGTACCTATAAGTAGGCTACGATATAGAGAATTAAACTACAGTAATTTGGACAGGAAATTAAATAGGTTAAATTTTCCTGGGGTTAGGAAAAAAACAGCAGCAGCAACAAAAAAATGGTACTGCAGATTGAAAAGTTATAGGTTATGAACTATAACATTTGCACCATGAATTTACCATGGTGATAAATATGTAATTCAAGATTTTATATAAAACTTAATTTATACATATGAAAATACTATGGTAGAAAAAACACATTAGCATCACAGAATGAAAAATAAGCCACAAACTAGCATAAGATATTTGCAACACATAAAAGCAAAGAACTAAATACAATGGTAATACAGTATTAATAGCTATTCTTATATAGCTCTTACTATGTATCAGGTACTGTTCTAAACAATATACGTGTATCTTAAATACATGAAGAATTCCTATGAATCAATAAGAAAAACACAAACAACAAAATTTTTAAATGAGCAAAAATCCCAAATAGGAATTTCACAGAAGAGAAAACACAAATGGCCCATACACATAATGAAAGATGCTCAACTACAATTCTAATTAGGGAAATGAAAATTAAAGCCCTGATGAGGTATCAGTTCATACCCTAGATTTGCAAACACTGAAAAGGCTGTCAGCATCTAGTCCTATTGAGGAAGTAGAACAATGAGAACTCTTATCCACTGCTGGTAAAGGTGTAAATTGGTATAACCGCTATGAAGAAGAGTTGGATATTACTCAGTAAAAATGAACAGCCAATGACCAAGCAATCCCATTCCTAGGTATATACAGTAAAGATACTCCTGCACATGGGCAGTACCTAACAACATTCACTGGACATTGTTACCACAGACAAAAAAAAGTACGAAACAAATGACCATCAACAGAATTGGAATAAAAAAAAACAGTCTGGTATATTCATCTAACTGAAAACTACACAGCAGTGAAAATGAACAAAGGACCACTACATGGATAAATCTCAGACACATGTAGTTCAAAAAAAGGAAGTGAGTAATAGAAGAATATGCACTGTATGTTTCCATTTATATAAAGTTCAAAAAGAAGCAAACCTAAAAAATAATATTGACTCAGTGGGATGTATTCCTAGGTGATGAAACTATAAGTAAAAGCAAGGAAGTGCTTACCATAAAATTAAAGACAGCAGTTACCACTAGGAGGAGGAAGGGCATATGGGGAGCTTCTGGGATACTGGTAAAGTTCTATTTCTTAAGCTCCCTGGAAGATACTTTGTTGTCTGTTTCATTATTTTTTCTTACTCTGTACAGATACATTTTATATTCTAATATGTGACACACTTCAAAAATCTTAAAAAACATTTAACATGTATTCATTCCTTTGTAGGCAAGTCTACATAATGAATCCATCATTGAAACAATGTATACACTGCAGAGTAGAAAAGTAACTATTTTAAAATAAAGAAAACCTTAAAATGTGCAACAGAAACAAAATCCTGAAACTTTAAAATTGAACCAAACTAATTCACAATCAGAAAAACAACACAGTAATGACCCAAAGCATCATTTGTCCAAGCGTGTTCTACAAAACATTTTTTTCTTAGATGTCTGATGGAAAATGGGTACCAGGAGTGAAATAAATTTGAGGACTAATGGGTTAAACAAGTAAATCTCCTAAGGAGGAAACAGAATTTCCCAAACTCCTTAACTCTGGAATCTTTTAACATGGTGAATTACATAGTGATTCTTTTAGGATTCATGTTTCCTATAACACAAATTGGGGAACATTTTATGACACAGAGGCCATACTAGAAAGAGAGCAGGAGATACTCGGGTAAAAGGTACTCAGATATCTAAGTCTTCAGTAGCTGATCAGTCCAAGCCAAACCCTGGCAGTTGGGATCAAAACCCATAACCAAATACAATACTTTAGTAACTAAGGGAACAGTCATTTGAGGTGTTGCATGAACATGGACATAGCTTTATGTGACTCCCTTGGGGGCAAAACATGATATAAGCATAAGGTGCAACAGAAAAGATCTGGATGGTATATAAAGAAACATTACTACAGCTTTTAGGGTCATGGTAGACTAACAGACGGAGGGTCTTATTAGGCTTAGGTAGAGTTCAATAGAAGCCTCCAGCACAAAAATCTGTTTCAAATCATATCTCTCAGTTAAAAGGTTTTTCCACTAGGCTTCTCCTAATACAATTAGAAATTCTCTAGTTTTCTACTAAAGTTTTCCTTAGGTACAACGAATCTGTGAACTGGATCTGCCAATTCTTCCTAATGTGCTTTTATTACCATAGGAAAATAAGATGATAATGCTCTTCAAAAGAAAATATAAACTCTGCACATTTATTTTTGAAACTTCTTTTTGATTAGACCACTAACATATACTTTTGCAAACACTTATTTCCCCTGGAAACTAACTTCTGTATTTTTAAGGAAAAAGTTGTCAGACACAATGTCTTTGTATCTCAAATATGTTAAAATATTATTTGAAGAGAATCAAGCATCTGTCTTTTCAGGGTAGCACAGGGATTCAAACTGGAAAATGTGGTCCTGCCACAGGTTTCTGTAAAGATGGCAGACGGGCTTCTTCAGAGGGCTCTTGACAGATGGCATCGTTACCTGACGATTTACTGCAACCCAGGCCCAATCTACAGACTCACAAATTCAGAAATTTGTTTTTACCAGCATCAACAAGGTATCTCCTTCTCTTAGGAGCAAACAAAAATTAATCAAGCTTCAACAGGATTCAGAATACAAACCTATTAACACAGAATGACAAATATGACTGTGACAGAAGTAAGAATGCCTGTTTGTGGCCATACATGGCCAATTATTTCATTACAGCCAGATTGATACTGACAGCCAAATCACAATCAGAGGGTTCCTAAGTACGCATGGAATCAGAATTAAGGAAATAAGAGGAATTGAGTATTTAATAGTCTTCTGTCATCCTGGGAATACTTGTTGTTGTTTTTTTTATTGTTGAGGTTGTTCTGTTTTGTTTTTAATTAAGCAACTTCTATGTCCAGGCATTCTTCCAGGTCCCAGGGATACAGAGGTCTCTGCTTTCAGAGAGCTCACATTTAAGTAACAGCTGAAGAGTATATACTTCACCGAAGTTTACTGTAATATTATTAATAAGAGCAAAAAAAACATGGAAGCAATCTAAATGTTCAACAAATAAAGTTGTAATTAAATAATGATAAATCTAAATGATGAAAAAATGCAATTTTTAAAGAATAGTAGTTTTAAGCAGTAATTCATGACATGGAAAAATGATCATGGTGCAACATTACATG
Source organism: Balaenoptera musculus (assembly GCF_009873245.2). NCBI lineage: Eukaryota > Metazoa > Chordata > Mammalia > Artiodactyla > Balaenopteridae > Balaenoptera > Balaenoptera musculus. Next base: position 22,976,986 of record NC_045794.1, on the reverse strand, counting down.
AAAAAAGCAAGCTATGAAAGTATATGTACAGGAAACCTGCACAAGCCTCTTAGATAGCCTCATCCACCAGAGGACAGACAGCAGAAGCAAGAAGAACTACAATCCTGCAGCCTGTGGAACAAAAACCACATTCACAGAAAGACAGACAAGATGAAAAGGCAGAGGGCTATGTACCAGATGAAGGAACAAAATAAAACCCCAGAAAAACAATTAAATGAAGTAGAGATAGGCAACCTTCCAGAAAAAGAATTCAGAATAGTGATAGTGAAGATGATCCAGGACCTCGGAAAAACAATGGAGGCAAAGATCGAGAAGATGCAAGAAATGTTTAACAAAGACCTATAAGAATTAAACAACAAACAAACAGAGAAAAACAATACAATAACTGAAATGAAAAATACACTAGAAGGAATCAATAGCAGAATAACTGAGGCAGAAGAACGGATAAGTGACCTGGAAGACAGTATGGTGGAATTCACTGCTGCAGAACAGAATAAAGAAAAAAGAATGAAAAGAAAAGAAGACAGCCTAGGAGACCTCTGGGACAACATTAAAGGCAACAACATTCGCATTATAGGGGTCCCAGAAGGAGAAGAGAGACAGAAAGGACCCGAGAAAATATTTGAAGAGATTATAGTTGAAAACTTCCCTAACATGGAAAAGGAAATAGCCACCCAAGTCCAGGAAGCACAGCGAGTCCCAGGCAGGATAAACCAAAGGAGAAACACACCGAGACACATAGTAATCAAATTGGCAAAAACTAAAGACAAAGAAAAATTATTGAAAGCAGCAAGGGGAAAATGACAAATAATATACAATGGAACTCCCATAAGGTTAACAGCTGATTTCTCAGCAGAAACTCTACAGGCCAGAAGGGAGTGGCATGATATACTTAAAGTGATGAAAGGGAAGAACCTACAACCAAGATTACTCTACCCGGCAAGGATCTCATTCAGATTCCATGGAGAAATCAAAAGCTTTACAGACAAGCAAAAGCTAAGAGAATTCAGCACCACCAAACCAGCTCTACAACAAATGCTAAAGGAACTTCTCTAAGTGGGAAACACAAGAGAAGAAAAGGGCCTACAAAAACAAACCCAAAACAATTAAGAAAATGGTCATAGGAACATACATATCAATAATTACCTTAAACGTGAATGGATTAAATGCTCCAACCAAAAGACACAGGCTTGCTGAATGGATACAAAAACAAGACCCATATATATGCTGTCTACAAGAGACCCACTTCAGACCTACGGACACACACAGACTGAAAGTGAGGGGATGGAAAAAGATATTCCATGCAAATGGAAATCAAAAGAAAGCTGGAGTAGCAATACTCATATCAGATAAAATAGACTTTAAAATAAAGAATGTTACAAGAGACAAGGAAGGACACTACATAATGATCAAGGGATCAATCCAAGAAGAAGATATACCAATTATAAATATATATGCACCCAACATAGGAGCACCTCAATACATAAGGCAACTGCTAACAGCTATAAAAGAGGAAATCAACAGTAACACAATAATAGTGGGGGACTTTAACACCTCACTTACACCAATGGACAGATCATCCAAAATGAAAATAAATAAGGAAACAGAAGCTTTAAATGACACAATAGACCAGATAGATTTAATTGATATTTATAGGACATGCCATCCAAAAACAGCATATTACACTTTCTTCTCAAGTGGGCACGGAACACTCTCCAGGACAGATTGCATCTTGGGTCACAAATCAGGTCTCAGTAAATTTAAGAAAACTGAAATCATATCAAGCATCTTTTCTGACCACAACGCTATGAGATTAGAAATGAATTACAGGGGAAACAACGTAAAAAACACAAACACATAGAGGTTACACACTACGTTACTAAATAACCAAGAGATCACTGAAGAAATCAAAGAGGAAATAAAAAAATACCTAGAGACAAACGACAATGAAAACACGACAATCCAAAACCTATGGGATGCAGCAAAAGCAGTTCTAAGAGGGAAGTTATAGCTATACAAGCCTACCTCAAGAAACAAGAAAAATCTCAAATAAATAATCTAACCTTACACCTAAAGAAACTAGAGAAAGAAGAACAAACAAAACCCAAAGTTAGCAGAAGGAAAGAAATCATAAAGATCAGAGCAGAAATAAATGAAATAGAAACAAAGAAAACAATAGCAAAGATCAATAAAACTAAAAGCTGGTTGTTTGAGAAGATAAACAAAATTGATAAACCATTAGCCAGACTCGTCAAGAAAAAGAGGGAGAGGACTCAAATCAATAAAATTAGAAATGAAAAAGGAGAAGTTACAACAGACACCGCAGAAATACAAAGCATCCAAAGAGACTACTACAAGCAACTCTATGCCAATAAAATGGACAACCTGGAAGAAATGGACAAATTCTTAGAAAGGTATAACCTTCCAAGACTGAACCAGGAAGAAATAGAAAATATGAACAGAGCAATCACAAGTAATGAAATTGAAACTGTGATTAAAAATCTTCCAACAGGGCTTCCCTGGTGGCGCAGGGGTTGAGAGTCTGCCTGCTAGTGCAGGGGACGCGGGTTCGAGCCCTGGTCTGGGAAGATCCCACATGCCGCAGAGCGGCTAGGCCCGTGAGCCACAATTACTGAGCCTGCGCGTCTGGAGCCTGTGCCCCGCAACAAGAGAGGCCACGATAGTGAGAGGCCCGTGCACCGCGATGAAGAGTGGCCCCCGCTTGCCACAACTAGAGAAAGCCCTAGCACAGAAACGAAGACCAAACAGCCATAAATAAACAAACAAATAAATAAATAAATAAAATTTAAGAAAAAAAATCTTCCAACAAACAAAAGTCCAGGACCAGATGGCTTCACAGATGAATTCTATCAAACATTTAGAGAAGAGCTAACACCCATCCTTCTCAAACTCTTCCAAAAAATTGCATTGGAAGGAACACTCCCAAACTCATTCTATGAGGCCACCACCACCCTGATACCAAAACCAGACAAAGATCCTACAAAAAAAGAAAATTAAAGACCAATATCACTGATGAATACAGCTGCAAAAATCCTCAACAAAATACTAGCAAACAGAATCCAACAACACGTTAAAATGATCATACACCATGATCAAGTGGGATTTATCCCAGGGATGCAAGGATTCTTCAATATACGCAAATCAATCAATGTGATACACCATATTCACAAATTGAAGAATAAAAACCATATGATCATCTCAATATGAGATGCAGAAAAAGCTTCTGACAAACTGCAACACCCATTTATGATAAAAACTCTCCAGAAAGTGGGCATAGAGGGAACCTACCGCAACATAATAAAGGCCATATACGACAAACCCACAGCAAACATCATTCTCAATGGTGAAAAACTGAAAGCATTTCCTCTAAGATCAGGAACAAGACAAGGATGTCCACTCTCACCACTATTATTCAACATAGTTTTGGAAGTCCTAGCCTCGGCAATCACCGAAGAAAAAGAAATAAAAGGAATACAAATTGGAAAAGAAGTAAAACTGTCACTGTTTGCAGATGACATGATACTATACATAGAGAATCCTAAAGATGCCACCAGAAAACTACTAGAGCTAATCAAGGAATTTGATAAAGTTGCAGAATACAAAATTAATGCACAGAAATCTCTTGCATTCCTGTATACTAATGATGAAATATCTGAAAGAGAAATTAAGAAAACACTCCCATTTACCATTGCAACAAAAAGAATAAAATACCTAGGAATAAACCTACCTAGGGAGACAAAAGACCTGTATTCAGAAAACTATAAGACACTGATGAAAGAAATTAAAGAAGATACCAACCGATGGAGAGATATACCATGTTCTTGGATTGGAAGAATCAATATTGTGAAAATGACTACAATCTACAGATTCAGTGCAATCCCTATCAAATTACCAATGGCATTTTTTACGGAACTAGAACAAAAAATCTTAAAATTTGTATGGAGACACAAAAGACCCCAAATAGCCAAAGCAGTCTTGAGGGAAAAAAACGGAGCTAGAGGAATCAGACTCCCTGACTTCAGACTATACTACAAAGCCACAGTAATCGAGACAATATGGTACTGGCACAAAAACAGAAACATAGATCAATGGAACAAGGTAGAAAGCCCACAGATAAACCCACGCACCTATGGTCAACTAATCTATGACAAAGGAGGCAAGGATATACAATGGAGAAAAGACAGTCTCTTCAATAAGTGGTGCTGGGAAAACTGGACAGCTCCATGTAAAAGAATGGAATTAGAACACTCCATAATACCATACACAAAAATAAACTCAAAATGGATTAGAGAGCTAAATGTAAGACCGGACACTATAAAACTCTTAGAGGAAAACATAGGAAGAACACTCTTTGACATAAATCACAGCAAGATCTTTTTTGATCCACCTCCTAGAGTAATGGAAATAAAAACAAAAATAAACAAATGGGACCTAATGAAACTTCAAAGCTTTTGCACAGCAAAGGAAACCATAAACAAGACGAGAAGACAACCCTCAGAATGGGAGAAAATATTTGCAAATGAATCAGTGGACAAAGGATTAATCTCCAAAATATATAAACAGCTCATGCAGCTCGATATTAAAAAAACAAACAACCCAGTCCAAAAATGGGCAGAAGACCTAAATAGATATTTCTCCAAAGAAGACATACAGATGGCCAAGAAGCACATGAAAAGCTGCTCAACATCACTAATTATTAGAGAAATGCAAATCAAAACTACAATGAGGTATCACCTCACCAGTTAGAATGGGCTTCATCAGAAAATCTACAAAAAACAAATGCTGGAGAGGGTGTGGAGAAAAGGGAACCCTCTTGCACTGTTGGTGGGAATGTAAACTGATACAGTCACTATGGAGAACAGTATGGAGGTTCCTTAAAAAACTAAAAATAGAATTACCATATGATCCAGCAATCCCACTACTGGGTATATACCCAGACAAACCCACAATTCAAAAAGACACATGCACCCCAATGTTCACTGCAGCACTATTTACAATAGCCAGGTCATGGAAGCAACCTAAATGCCCATCGACAGACGAATGGATAAAGAAGATGTGGTACATATATACAATGGAATACTACTCAGCCATAAAAAGGAACGAAACTGGGTCATTTGTTGAGACGTGGATGGATCTAGAGACTGTCATACAGAGTGAAGTAAGTCAGAAAGAGAAAAACAAATATCGTATATTGACGCATATATGGGGAACCTAGAAAAATGGTACAGATGAACCGGTTTTCAGGGCAGAAATTGAGACACGGATGTAGAGAACAAACGTATGGACACCAAGGGGGGAAAGCCGTGGCGAGGGAGGGTGGTGGTGGCGTGATGAATTGGGAGATTGGGGTTGACATGTATACACTGATGTGTATAAAATTGATGACTAATAAGAACCTGCTGTATAAAAAAAAAAAAAAAAAACCTGAGCCTAGCGGGTTAGGGGAGGGATGGAGTGGGAGGTTGGGGTTAGCAGATGTAGCTTTTATATATGGAATGGATAAACCACAAGGTCCTACTGTATAGCACAGGGAACTATATTCAGTATCCTATGATAAGCCATAATGGTAAAGAATATTAAAAAAAGAATGTATAAAAAAATTTAAAAAAGAAAGTATATGTAGTGTATGATCATATGTACATATATGTATCACATGTATACATACATAGATGTATATATTTCCTATTCCTTTATATGCATAAGAAAAAGACCAGAAAGAAAGTCACCAAAGTACTGTTAATAATTATCTTTTTTTCCTTGATACCTTTTCAAATTTTCTAATTTCCTGAAATATCACTACGTGCCTTTTATCACCAAGGGAAAAAAAATTACTTTTAAAGTAATTTCAATCAATACAAATACTAGAATCTCTTCAGATTTATCTGTAAGAAGCTATCCATGAATGCCAGTCCTTGACTTTGTCTTTGAACTCTTAGGGAGAGGAGTCACCCTTCCCTATGCCTTTAAGCCATACTCTACAAGGATGAGCAATACACCTGAGTAACACACCCTCTTATCTCTTCATCCTACTGGCAGTCTCATATTTCTTGCTGTCATTTCAACTTAAGCACCTTACAGATAACTCATATTTAATTATGTCTGAAAGTAAATACATAACTCTTCCCCCACAGCCCATCTTCTAACAACCCCATTTCTAGCCATGGCACTAACCTTTCTCCCAATCAGATAGCTTAGAAAGCAGCCTTAATTCATCTCTCCCTTTCCCATTTCAGATTCATTAATAAAACCTGTCGAAATCTCGCTCCCGTCCCACCTTACTCGTCATTCTTACTTCTATCACCATGCAGTCCAGGTCCTGACTGCACTCACTGTCAGTAACATGACTGTACCAGTATTCAAGTGGGTCTTCCTGATGCCATTCTCTCCCTCTGCTAAATCACAGCTCCTTATACAGAATTTGGATGATGTCATTCCTAGGCTCAAAAACTTTTAAAGCCACCCCCTTTTTTCCATTCCAATCTAAACTTCTTTGCCTGGCTTTTATTAAACCCCATAATTTGGCTCCACCCTTACTACTTAACTTTATTTTCCATTATTTGCCAGTCTCATCCCTCATCAACCAACAGGCATGCCATAATCAATCTTACCACCAAGCCCTGGAATATCTAAACATAAAAATGGCCCTTCCTTTCCCCTCTACTTATATTTAAAGAACCTAATGAATATTCCCTCTTCTACAAAGCTCTACTTGATTTCTCCAACCTCATTTATGTTTCACTTTTCAGAACTTGTCTAGTATGTGGTATGTGTGTGTGTGTGTGTGTGTGTATAAGTTCTTCACCTATTCATCCACTGATGGACACTTAGGTCATATCCATATCTTGGCTAGTGTATATAATGCTGCTTGAACATGGAGGTGCAGATATCTTTTCCAGTTAGTGTTTTTGTTTCCTTTGAATATATTCCCAGAAGTTACTATATAATTTTGACTCACTGATCAAGTGGACTTTAAGCTTAAAATGGAAGCAGTGGTAGAAAAAGTCCAGATATTACCGTAACTATGAAAGAAGATGGTCATGCTCTTAAAAAAAAAAAAATGACAATAATGAGTAGGGTCTAAGAAATTATTTACTGCAGAAAAAGAAATGGGAAGGGTGTGAGCAACAATGTGGTCTTAGGTCCCTGCAAACCCATGTCCAGAAAACGGTATTAAATAGAGAAAGAAAACTGACATTTTAAAAACAAGTTAATATAATACCACTAAGCATCACTGAGATTTGATGGTATGGGACTCTGAACTGGAATAGAGCGATGGTGGAAAAGCAGAAGCATAAAGAACTGCTGGTTTGCTCTTGCACTGTTGGTGGGAATGTAAACTGATACAGCCACTATGGAGAACAGTATGGAGGTTCCTTAAAAAACTAAAAATAGAACTACCATACGACCCAGCAATCCCACTACTGGGCACATACCCTGAGAAAACCATAATTCAAAAAGAGTCATGTACCACAATGTTCATTGCAGCTCTATTTACAATAGCCAGGACATGGAAGTAACCTAAGTGTCCATCGACAGATGAATGGATAAAGAAGATGTGGCACATATATACAATGGAATATTACTCAGCCATAAAAAGAAATGAAATTGAGTTATTTGTAGTGAGGTGGATGGACCTAGAGTCTGTCATACCGAGTGAAGTAAGTCAGAAAGACAAAAACAAATACCATATGCTAACACATATATATGAAATCTTTAAAAAAAAATGGTTATGAAGAACCTAGGGGCAGGATGGGAATAAAGATGCAGACCTACTACAGAATGGACGTGAGGACACGGGGAGGGGGAAGGGTAAGCTGGGACAAAGAGAGAGAGTGGCATGGACATATACACGGTACCAAATGTAAAATAGATAGCTAGTGGGAAGCAGCCGCATAGCACAGGGAGATCAGCTCGGTGCTTTGTGACCACCTAGAGGGGTGGGATAGGGAGGGTGGGAGGGAGGGAGACGCAAGAAGGAAGAGATATGGGGATATATGTATATGTATAGCTGATTCACTTTGTTATACAGCAGAAACTAACACACCATTGTAAAGCAATTATACTCCAATAAAGATGTTAAAAGAAAAAAAAAGAACTGCTGGTTTGGAATATGTTAGAGACTGAAGCTGACATAGAGATAAACTGAGCTGTAATGGGGACTTCAACATTTGGGATATCTGCTAGAATTCTCCCACAGCTAAAAATCAAGGCATCTGATAAATGCCTCGCTTAGCCTTCCATCTCTCACATAGGGAAAGAAACAGGGTGGATATGAATGCAACCACTGGGAAGGAATTAGCCGATTAAATGGCAATGATTAATTGGGAAACCTCAGAGTAATTCTGAAGTTGGTTGCAATGGCTGGGGATGGGAATGCGGGACATAACCAGGGAACAAAAATTACAAAAAGTTCAGAGAAAAGTAAATCCTGCTTGAGACTATAAAAGGTAAGATGTGTCATATGTTTCAGCAAGTTCTCAAGAACAGAATTCTAGTTAAACTAGCCTTGATCAATTTTTTTAACATATTTATTGGAGTATAATTGCTTTACAATGTTGTGTTAGTTTCTGCTGTATAACAAAGTGAATCAGCTATATGTATACATATATCCCCATATCCCCTCCCTCTGGAGCCTCCCTCCCACTCTCCCTATCCCACTCCTCTAGGTGGTCACACAGCACAGACAAAGGTGTGTGATCACTAAAAATCAGCACGGATTCAGGAGGAACAAGTCTTGCCCAGTAACTTTATTTCTTTTCTTGGCAAATCTACAAGGCAAACAATTTATGTGACTCTCTGCAAGGTACTTAACAAGCTCCACTCTCCAATTCTTTTTAGGGGAGTAAGGGAGAAAGATGAAGAAAAATGGGCTGAGTAATAGATGTGTTGATAACTGATTAAGCAACAAAACCCAGAATGCTCATAAGAAGGTTCTGCAAGACTCACTGGGCTTCGACAGTTATATTACCAATGAACCAGATAAAGCATTTGACGACATCCTTATCAAAACATGAGGATGAACAGATCCTAGAGAATAATCAAAAGTGGGACAGCAGAGTCAGAATCCAAACTAATTTTTACAGAAGGTTAACTTTAACAAATGAAATTTAATAGAGAGAAGGTAAAAATTATATTTGGATTCAAAAGCAATCAAATGCTAAGTATAAATTGTGATAAACTGTTATATACATAAAGAACAACTAAAGTTTTTGTTGAATAAAGCTTGCCACAAATTAAAAGTGTGGAATGGCTGCCCCCAAAAGTTACATGATCTTAATCTTAGGCTGAGTTGATAAACATAGGTTAGGAAGAAGCAAGGTGAATGCCATACTCTTTGCTGTATTGTTGGGCTCATACCTGGAGAAGCTTTCAATAGTCGGCAATGCCCTATAGACAGTATGAAGGGACAAAGTAAAATGTTCTCATAATTTGAAAATTAAGTCACCCTCTGGGACTAATAACAGCATGAAACAAATGAATTAGATAGTAATTCCAAGAAAATGTGTAATTGAAAATATTTGAGAACATCCCAATGCAATCAAAAGTGAGCAGGGTGTACTTTCTGGGAGGCAGGATTAGAATGTGAATTAAGAAAGCTGAAACCTTGTCAATTGCTTTTCTTCTGGCTAAAGGAAAGACTGTGTTAATAGAAGAGTTACATTAATTAAGAGTTACATTAAGAGTTACATTAATCTGGGGGCGGGGGGGGGGAAGCAGGAGTTTAACAAGCAAGGTTTTGCCTGCATTCCCCTAACACTGTCGGAGGTGGAGATGGCTGACCATATCCGGAGCAGTGCTGGGCAGGTGCATCCTTATAAAAAAGAGGCTCCACCAGCTATTCTGGCTTAGTGACACTCCTCATGAGGATGACCCATTTTGATTAGAATGACCACTTCCTATGTAGATTGTTCTACTGAGGTGACAGTGCGCTTACCAAATGATGCAAGTTTCCGTTCTACTCACAGTGATATTAACAAATTCATTAGTTGACATTTTTGTTTCTATGTCAGTCTCCTGGTCACTTCCTAAATGTAAGTAAATTCCACAATCCTGAGTACTTCTGGACACACACACGCACACGCACACACAAATTCACATCTACGTACCTGGAAAAGTGAGATCTATATCTTAAATATGACAATATATATCCAGATACTACACACCTGTGAAGTTCTGCTTCTCTTTATGACAACCGTAATTTATCTAAAACTGAACCATACATTTTAAGAGAGAAAACTAATGAAATATAACACATATGGAGGAGAGTGGCCAGGAAGGTAAAAAGTCTGGAATCCATGATATTTGAACAAATTAAATGAGCATGCTTAGCCTGAAACACAGAAGACATAAGACAGCTGTCCTCAAACATCACTCTTACAGTGATACAAAATTATCTCTAATTCTGTGATGACAACCAGTTGAAAGCTGCATAAGGAAGAACTTTCCAATTTACACTGTTCCGTGCCTGGCACACAGAAAAAGCTCAGTAAGTTTTGGCACACGGTAAATGTTCACAATGTTAGCTATGATTGGGTTTTAAGATATAAAAAGTGTCATGAGAGAGATATGCCCAAGATGCTGTGGGAAAGCAAAGGAGGAGCACCTAACCCTGAACAAGAGGTGAGAGGTCAAGGCAGGCATGCCTGAAAGTGGAGATGCCTAAGCAGAGTACTAAAGAAAGCACAGGAGTTACCCAGAAGAGTATGGGAGAGGGCATTCCAGAAAGTAGCATGTAAGACCCAAGGTCAGAGAAAGCTAGAGGTTCAGTACAGCTGCAGAGGTGAGTAGAGGGAGTAATGAAAGATAAGGCTAGAAGAGCAAAAGGGCACCACTTCTTAAAGGGACTCGGGCTCACATGCCATGTTAAGGAATCTGGAGGAGGTGATGGGGAATCATTGGAAATTTTAACTGTAGGAGTTATATAAGCAGATTTACATTTTAGGAGATCCCATTTGGCAGCCACATAGAAAACGGAAGACAGCAAGACGGGTAGCAGAGAGATGGCTATGTTAGTCATCTGGAGTCCATGTGAAGATACTGACACTGAAAAAGGGCCGAGATGGATAGAATTCAAGAGGTAGTAAGGAGGACTTAATAAATAACTGGATGTGAGGGATAAACAAGAAGAGGAGTCAAGGATGATTTCCAGGTTTATGGCTGGAGCAACCAAAGAGAGAATAACATCATGCATTGGAGGAGGTAAGAAGCATGAGAAAGATTCTGGGAAAGGAGAAGATAACATTGACTCTTGCGGAAAACACCCAGGTGGTGGGATCTAGGAAACAGATGGACCATGGAGTCTCAAGCTCAGAAAAGGGTCTGATTTGGAAGTCATCATCACAGAGTTGTCACTGAGGAAGATATCGGAGCATATGAGATCATCCAGACCCCAGAGTGTGTGGAGTGAGAAGAGGATTGGAGACAGAAGGCTGGAGAACACCAACCACTGAAGAGAATGAAAGTCAGCGATCTTGTGATCTGTTAAGTTTCTTATCTTTAGGTGAGGAACTGAAATCTTTAGGCGAAGACTAAACACCCACTTACCAGGGATTAGAGGGAATTCACAGTAGAGAATTGGACTATTTGACCTCTACAGCATCTTTCAACTCTGAAAATGAGTCAAAGACTTTAATTCAATCCAGTATGTCTTACAATCTGAGAAAACTTTTTATCACTGTTACAGAAAAACTAAAATCATGCCTATTTTTATTCTTTGGCTTTGTTTGTCCAATGATGATAAAACATTTTGAAGAACAAGTTTCTTATTTGATAGTGTTTTCATAAAGGGAAGGAGGACCTGGTTGACCTAGAAAGGAGAACACAGGCTCTAGAGCTAATTTCTTATCCTACTTTCCCCTCTATGCGTCCAGTTATATGGCTGGTATCAGGATGCAGTTTTACCCAAACACATGTGCCTACTTATTCTTCCTTTCCCTTTCTGCCACCTTGTACCTGACTGGGACTATACATAATCTGCGGTTTTAAGTCTTAACATTTCAGACAGGTAGCTATAACTTTCACTAATATTTAAAGTGTGTTGGTTTCTGTTTCCATTTCTGCTCAATTCTAAAAACAGAGAGACACAGGTACATAAACAAGTTTTTAAACTTAAATCCAGAAATGTTTGATGAAAACAGTCATTTTTGGCACAATACACCCAGGGTGTTTTTAGACAGGACTACTTGCGGCTCAACTTAACCTTAAAATATGGCACTGGCCCCACCAAGTGGCACCTGGAACGGGTGTTAGAGGTGCTTGACCTCTTTCAACCATATGCACCTTTTCTCCTGCCCCCGGCCGATGCCTCTCCCGCCCCTTGGCAAGCCTTCGTTTTCTTCCCCTGTCCTGCTTTTCGCTTTCCTCCTGGTAGTGGTCATAGATTTTATTACCACTAATGGCACTAAAGCTAACACAGCTGTCAACACCGCCGCCCCCCCGCCAGAAACGCAACTGATATACACCTAACTGGGGTCTACAATGAACTTTTCGGTTGTCCTTAGAAAACAATTTAACTATATTCTGTGTCAGTGGCCCAACTCACAGGACAGAAAAAACAAATGGCTGCAGAAAGTAAACCTTTGTGAAAAGAAACCTTGAGTGCTTTTTAGCTCTGGCAGTCTAACGTCGAGGCTCAGAATCATGACTTGCAGATGCAGGTTTCTAAATGACCAAAAAAGGTGGAAGCAGGGCAAACTAGAGACAATGGCTGATACCATTTGAAGTTTAGAGTCATACTAAGTAATTACAATATAATAAGCGCTAGCATAGAGAAGATGAAAAACAAAAAGGGCTATATCCAGAATAAAAGGACTTTAGCACTAGATATTACAATTCTGGGAAACTTTTAGGGTGCCATAAAACTTGACGGGAAAGGTAAATAATTATGTTCCTACCACAATCCCCTCCCTCAAGTCAAGTGCTCCTGAAGCCATGCTCTGATGCTGCATTCTCCTTATACGTCAACCCTGCTTGCTCCGGGCACTCATCAAAGAAAAAGGTTTTAGTGGATTTCTTCTCCTCTATCTCTCTGGCTAATGGTGTCATTACCTTTTCTATTTAATTTCACAAAATGGATGCAAGAGACATTTATCCCTGGCAGCAGACTTGCAGGCTGAGTGCGAAACACAGCAGAGGTGCTTCCACGAGGCTGTAAGAAGCAACAGAAACACTTCCTTACAAAAGCTCAGAGTGCTAAAGCTGAATAAAATAAATATGGAAAAACACGGCAAAAATAAAGTTATTTTATTAGGACAAGTTCGTTTATCTTATCCAGCCTCTTGCCCCAACACTAAAATAATCCCTCAACAGCCTCTTACATTCTATGCTATAATGTTTTCCTGCTGCTTTTTGGCCTGAAAAACTCCTACTCACCCTTCAAGTCTAAGCTCAAACACTACCACCTCCCTGGAAACCTTCTTTGATTCTCCCAAATAGGTGCTCCCTTTCCTTAGGTGCTCCCCTGAGTGCTCCTTCATTACAGCAGCTACATGACATTGCCATTATTTCTAAACCTCTAAGCAGCCCTGCAGGTGCCTGCCTGCTTTCTGAGTGCGCACCATGTCTTTTCATCACTGCATTTCCTGGTACTCGACACGTACCTCATAGGTAATTCACAGAGTCAAAGAACTCCCTAGGTCTCAACATGAAGGGGCATCACTCATCCATCCAAGTCTCTCCTTTCCAATCCCACATGGTTTAGAACTTCATTATCTATCTCCTAGATTATTTAAATTAGTCTCTTCAATGGTCTTCCCATTTCCGGTCCCTCTTCCCTTGAATCCGTTCTGTATACTCTTGCCTCTAACATTACTAAAGTATTGATAATACTTTAATTAAATATACCAGGTTGAGCAGTTGATGCTGCAGAGAATGAAAAGCTGAAAAACACCTGTTCCCTAAACTGAATGGGCTCAAGTCCAATAGGGCAGAGAAGTAAATAATTAACATATCATTTATCAGGTGTTATAGAGATGTTATCAACTCATGCTAATCCCTCTGCCTAGCATGTCCTTCACTCATAAATGGTCAATTCCTATTTCGCTTTATATAAGAAGCCTTCCTAATCTCTCCAGCCAGAAGCAATCTCTCCTTCCTCTGCTCCCACAGTGCCCTGTTACTTGCTTATCACTTTCTGCTTGAATTACAGTTATTTGTATCCATACATTTTGTCTCTTACTGGATTGAACCTTTCTAAATAGAAGGGCAATACATTTTACTTGTCTCTATTTTGCCATGGTACCTAACACAGTGCCCAGAAAATAGCTGATAAATGTTGAACTGTGATGATTAACCTCACTAAATTATTATGAGTCTGTGATTCCTTTAGGATTTGCCAGTATTAAGACTATCAGTGGGTCAAATACATACAATTCAAAACTGAAATTTTTCCACTCTAGCCACAAAAATAGAAAGTCTATTCTGTTTGGCGAGGTAATAGTGGACATATGGAGAATATTCTCAACCAGATTTGAAAGATGTGTCCAAATGAAATGGATCTCTATTGTAAAACGACAACAAAAGGCAACTCCCTAGTCTTAAAAACCAGACAACTAGCCCCTGCTGACAAACACAGAAAAATTAAGAAGGACAAACATGGTGTAGTATTTCCATAATGGGGGCAAGTCAATGGACAAACGTTCAGCTAAGTAAAACTGTCCACAGCTCAATAAAAACTAAATTTAATAAAACAAGATACTGGCACAAGATAATATTTCAAAAATGGTTCATTAAATAAGCTCTCTGATCTCTCAAATAACACAACTTTCCAGAGGGGAATACTTGCAGCTTATCCATTCTTTAAAATTTATAACCAATTTCCTACAACAGTGCTACTGTAAGATACCTCATCAAGCCCTTGTAAGGATCCCCAATTCTTCAATTTTACTTTTTTTTTTAAGCTAACATTTTATTGTATTGTATTGTATTGTATTTTTTGGCTGCCTTGGGTTTCGTTGCTGCACACGGGCTTTCTCTAGTTGTGGTGAGCGGGGTCTACTCTTCATTGCGGTGCACGGGCCTCATTGCGGTGGCTTCTCTTTGCAGTGGCTTCTCTTTTCAGTGGCTTCTCTTGTTGCGGAGCACAGGCTCTAGGCACACGGGCCTCAGTAGCTGCAGCCTGCGGGCTCCAGTAGCTGTGGCTCGCGGGCTCTAGAGCGCAGGCTCTGTAGTTGTGGCGCACGGGCTTAGTTGCTCCGCAGCATGTGGGATCTTCCCGGACCAGGGCTCGAACCCCTGTGCCCTGCATTGGCAGGCGGATTCTTAACCACTGCGCCACCAGGGAAGTCCTAATTTCACTTTTGAAAAAATATCTGTCCTCCCTCCACCCCTTTCCTTCATCATAATTATTCTAGCTAAATCCAACAGTTGTGTGCAGGATGAGGTAGACAGCAATTTAACTATCATTCACCTGAATCACAAGAATTGAGAACTTAAAACATTTTATGATTTAAAATGCAGAACTAAAGCTCCAACTTCTCAATTTTGACCAAAAAAAGAAGTTCAAAGCTCAAAACTATAAGACCTTTTAAGAAAACGCTGAGCTACAATGATATATATCTGCTCCCATTTGGCTTGAATGAAGTCAGAACATTTGATCATATCATTTATTTCAACATTAAAACTGCTTAGGGCAAGAACTGTCTCACCAACTAACTTTATAGAAGCCTTAGCAAACTACCTGTAGCAGCTTTTAATCTAAAGACCCGAATTTAAGTTTGCTTTGAGGATTAAGCGAGAAAATGTGTAAAAATGCTTTATAAAACTCTAAAGAACAATACAAATGTAAGGTGTTACTAGTATTATACTTACAATAAGCTCTCTCCAAGAACAAATCCCCCTCTATAGGAAATCAGAATAGAGCTGAAATATTTCTGCATACTTTTCGCAAGAGAATTTATGCCCTACATCAAAAATGTAAATAACTCCTAAAAAAGGAGGGAGGACAGGGAAGAAAGAAAATTCAGGTGGGACTAGAAGGAGGTAAATTAAATAGCAAAGGAGAAGTTTTTGTAATAAAAAAAAGCAATATAAGAAAAAGCAAACCTGGATCTTAGGAATCAGTTTCTAACTCTACCACTTAACTATCTACTCATCTACTCATGAGGCCCTGGTCCCTTCACCCCACTAGGCTCCAGTTTCCTTGTTTGTAAATAGAGATAATAACTCAGAGGGTTGCTGTGGGGATTAAATGGGATAATATTTTTTTTGATAATATTTATATAGAGTATTTAGCACTATATCTGGTGCATAGGAAGTGTTAAGTAAATGATTACTGTTGTTGATAAAATTATTACTAGACCTGCACCCTAACTGGTGACATTCAGAAAGAAAAAGGAGCCAAGAACATGTCAGTGGGGAAGATGATATACAGAGAGCTAAGTCTACATACCACTGTTAGGAGACAGTGTTTGAGAAATACAGATTACACAGAGCATTTTTCAAATTAAATGCACAAATTACTTCCTGTGCCTCCAGGACGGCAGAAGAATCTAGAGAAGCGTAGCCAAAATCTCCGAGTCATAAAAGCTGAAGAGCGATGACTGTACAGAAGAACAAGACCAAGAAAAAACAAAGGTGCTTATTGATGTGTACAGAGGCGTCTCCGATTCCGAACTTTAGATTTTCTAAATATTCATAGACAGAATGAAAGCGAAGCTCCATAGCAAAGACACAGCAACTCTGCTTGCCCAAAATAGATGGTATTAACATCGTGCAGAGTCATTTAAGTTTCTGCCACCTTGTTCTTTATTCTGGGGAAGTGGTTGTATCTGTGGTTGATTTTGAGGTGTTAACCATTATTAACTCCATCATATTCGGTAATTGCAAAAGCAGTAAAAGTGCCCCAAAATTAGGAAGAAGAGGAATAGAATCCCCTCCTGAGGCAGATGTAGAGATAGCAAATAACTGTAAAAGGTGAAAGAGCAATGGATGCTGCCTTTGCACATGGGCTCAGTGACTTACACACCCGTGGAATCAATAAGAATCAGCAAAAGACAAGGAAAACAGGAAACCTTCCATATGTGTGCCCAGAGAATCAGCACCAATTTGGGTTGTCAGCTGGTCTGATGTTAATTCAGGGGAAGACAAGGAGCTTGTTTAAGAATTTAAAAGTTGAGCACAGTACAAGTACTACTATCATAAGCCACAGACAAATTGCCAAAGTTCGAGGCCTTTCTGAATTTACACAACATCAACCTGAATGGTCGGCTCACTATCTGACCTGTAACTGCTAAGGTCTTAGGGAGGCTACCTGTCTCAGTGGACTTTCAATGGAGACAAAACTAGCTTATGGGAAAAGATGGCCCCAAAATTTCTATCAGCAAGGAGGTGAGAGTATGTCTGGTTTCTCTTTGAGTTTGCCCAACTCACACTCCTTTTTACTGAGAATAACCTTTCAAAACAAAACCCGTACTTAAAGGAACGTGGAACTTTTTACAACAAAGCATAGTGGACTTAAAAGCATCTCCCTGAAATTATGGGCTGAAGATCCTGAAAATTTTATCAATCAGGGGGTGGTAAATGGAAATAATATGCCAGCACTGCTAATTCAAGCTGTGTGGAAAAAATTTCTTAAATTTGTTTTGCCATTTTTGTCTTATTGTAATAATATAAATGCATGGGCTTTAAATCCTGGCTATTGTTCTGCCACTTTTCCCGTTAGGTTTTACGGTCATCAGAGTGTTCTACAATCTACCACACTCACACAAGGAGAGAACACTTATATTCATTCACAGAGACTGTGCCTCTGGAGCTCTACTTAAAACTATGAGTATGGTCGATCAGTGCACTGACAAAGGTCTCCATCTTGCTAGACAGGTAAGGACAGGTAAGTACCCCTACCACTGCCTAGACATACTTTTTTTCCCTAACCTTTAAATCCAATTGAGTTTATTGTGATTTCAACACCTAGATAACCAATAACAAATGCGAACCATTCCTAAAACTTCATAATTAAAATCAGTTGGACCATTCATTCAACAAAGAAGCATTTACTGTGTAGGCCTATACTGGGCCCAGTGCAATTCTATAACACCTTTTATTTCACAATCCCAGAGAGCTTTCAAAGTTGCCCTAACATAAAGTATCAGTGATTGAACTTCTCTCATTTTAAGCATGTACAACACTCCATTCAAAACACTGCTTCAGGCATTATAAATTTAGCTGTTTGTGGAAATAAAAACTGAAAGGGCTGAGAATGACAGTCAATCATTAACTAAATTCCAACTTCACAATTCAATCCAAAAAATACCCAGTGCCAAGCGGTTTAAAAAAATTACAAGCCAAATATACAATGATTCAAACATTCCACTAGGCAAAGGAGCTAATATAGTTATAACTTCTCACTTCTAAATCCTTATGGGTATTGCTTCTAGGTAATAAGTCAAATTTCTCAAAAGTCCCACTCAATGATTACATTTAATCTGCACCAAGAGCAACTTCCAAAAAGAGATTAAATATCTAACATGCCAAAAATAAGTTATTTACCCGGGTTTTTGCTATCTTGGGGCTCTTTCTAGAAAATAGATCCCTAAACTTAGGTGCCAGAGGAATGTATTTTTCCAAATCAAGTCTTTGAAACTACAGACCTGAGAAAGGCCATCAAAAGCGGGAGATAAAATAAGGAGAGTGGTTAAGCACAGGGATGCAAGTATAAGCCAGAATGCCTGGGTTGGAATCCTTGTTTTACCATTTTCTAGGTACCTCAGTTACCCTGTCTGCAAAATGGGAATAAAAACACCTACTCCATACAGTTGCTGTAAGGATTAAACCCAGGTAGATCAGTACTGTAAGGGTTTAGCGGCAAGCAGCATTATATAAAGTGTTTGTTTATGATGACTATCATATGACTAGCTCATCCAAATCATCTACACAAATGCCTTTCCCTACTGAAAGCCTTCCTTAATTGGTCTAGTAGAATTTAACCCCTCCCTCCTTGGCTTCTCCACAAAATGCACTGTGTACTATAGTTATATGGGTATATTTCCCTCCCATGAGGTTGGAGACAGAGACCACAGTTCATCTGAGTGTACAGGACAGCAAATACTGTTCATTGTTGCCCTTCAGTTTCCTCTCTCTAAAGGTTCTGAACAACAATACCCTGTCAATTAGCAAACCTTTACCTGGAGAAAGGAGCTTTATGTAATCAGCACACTTAAGTACTGGGCATACCTTGCTAAATGTTCTCTTAAGACTTAAACAAACATTTGAGGGGTTGGAGTGGGGGGAAAGAAGGATTCACTTAATATTTTTTTAACTAATGACCAAGGTTATCTTTTTAAATTAATTTTTAAAAATTTCTTATGCTTTAAAAGCTTATTCTCATTTTTTCATTCAAAAAGTCTATGGTGCTTTTAATATAAAAACACAGTAGCATAATTTCTGCATATGTCAAGTCTACTTAATCATAACTTGACCACCTGCTGATTTTAACATTACTTTGAGATGCCAATCTTTCTGGCTTTGATTTGTGCCCTTTGATTTGTGCCCTCTTTTCTCTCTCAAAAAAGTGCCACACACATGGAAAAAAGCTTCCAACTTATCCCAGATCACTGGGAAAACACTTTCTAAAGTGTTATCCTACTTCACTAACATAATGATGTTGCCCTTACTTTGAGAGGACAGAACTTTTCTGAAAACAAATGGCTGAATTGAGTCCATTGCTCTGTTACCGCTTTCTACAAAGTACAATTCTTCCTTTGTTTTTATAGAGTCTTACCTATTGAAATTAATTTTTTTCTGGCATAAAAACTGCTGAGGACACCTTCCTAGTTGCACAAATATTCCTGGCCTCTACTCTTTGATTTATTTTAAAACAAACTCAAAAACAAAAGGCTAAAGAAGAATTGCACTCATTTAATGTGGTTTTTCTAAGTCTAATTTTTTCATTCCCCAGTGGCACGGCCTTTCAAAGGATTACACAAACTACACCCAATTTGTTTCTCATTCTAAACATAACCCAACCAAATGGGGAATGTTATCAGCCATCTTAACAAGGAGAACACCACAAAGCTAAAACCAAACCAAAGATCAAACCAAAAAAAAATATCTTTATCCATTGTACCTCCTTTGAGATCAGGACTTCTTTACATAAAGGTACTTTGACATACCTATGCAATGAACAAATGTCATCATAATTTAACATCCTATTTTGGACTAATTTCTCTCCCCTCAAATAGTCACAAGAATGGCCAGTTCACATACAATACCTCTCAGCTACTGGCTAGAGAGTATAATAAACTTAATTGTTTTATATATCCTGAGGCATACAAAGAAAGGCCAAACAAACACAAAGAGGTTTCCAGTATCTTATATACATTTATGATTGAGACAAAGAACTTTCAAAAACCTGCCCTCAGTAAGCAAAGCTGGGCTTAAACCACAATAAACCCTGCCTTTAAGTAGGGAGACCTGACAAGTTTAAGCCCCCAACCCACTCACATCCCCCAAAAGACTAAGTCTCACTCCCTTCTTACAGCTAGGAGGCATAATTAAAACACTTAAAGTTGTTTCCTCAGAATTTAGTAGTAATAAAGCTAATACTCAGGCCACCTTCTCCGAGCAATCGGCTTCTATCAAAACTTATCACAAGTTGCATTTAATAGACAGGAGCAAAAAAAAAAAAAAAAAATAGACAGGAGCGTTGGTTTTGCATTTTATCAAGTGAAGAACAACAGCATGACACTTTTTGGAGAAGCCACTACTCCCAGCACCACCAGCTCTCCCCGCCCCCCTCCCCATTTTTTTTTTTTTTTTTTAATGTCTTTCCTCCAAATTTACAATCTGAAAAGCGGTCCCACGAAACAAAAGTAGTATCAGTAAACGGGAGTCCACTGGTTTTGAAAATAAAGTTTGTTCTTTTGCTATCAACCTGACAACTTTTTAAAGGTGAAATGTCTCCTCCTCAATCGGGCACAACCTTCCCTATTCCCATACCAAACAACCACTCATTTGCCCCCGATAGTAAATGTGGAAAAATGGGAGTGGGAGAAAATGATGTTGAAAAGAAGGGTCTAGGGTTCCAGTGGTAGGGACGGATTTTGAGACCGGTTTTGAATACTCCGTGTCTTCTGGGAGCTGGGCAGCTTTACTGTGTCTATCTGAGAAATGTTTAGCAATCTGACGCATCAGTTTTTAGGAACGGTACACAAACAGCCCCCACAATCTAAGAGCCATGTCCAGAATACTTTCCCTCGGTGGCATCGGCTGAGGGCAAGGGACGGGAGAGCGGGGGATACAGGAGAGGATCCACGACATTTGTTATTGTTTATGAAGCCCAGGCAGGGACCGGGAGCGTGGTGCTCGGGGGCCGAGGAGTGGAAGGCGAAAGGAGCTGGGAAGGACAAAGATGCCTCCCGGGGCTCCAGGCCACCTCTCCGGGCACCAGGTGCCAGTACCACCCCGGGAAACAAGAGGGCCAAGGCCGTCGCCGGAGCTTCACCGGAGACATTTCCAGCCCCGAAATTAGCCCGGCTTTCCCTGGACACCCAAAGACACCTAAGATCGTCTCCCGCTCCCGATCTCAGAGTTGGGGCCGGCGCGGCGAGCCGAGCGCACCAGCCCCCTCCGCCGCGGAGCGCCGCATCCGCGCACTCACCTGCCTCCGGTCGCTCCCGCGGCCGGCTCAGCCTCCGCACGGGCCGCAACCGACCCGGCGCCAGTCCGCTCCCTTCTGCCCGCTCCGCCCTCGCCCCGCCCCCGGGAGGTGGGACCCGCCGCCGCGCCGGAATCTCGGGGCGGCCTCCCTGAACTCTCGCGAGGCCTCCCTGCTCCGCTTCTAGGTGGCTGGGCTGGTCTGACTCGGCCCTGACGTCATACGCACCACAGCCGGAAGTAGCCTTCTGTCGTCAACGCAGCCAGCCCACCTACCGCCCCACCCACCTGCACCTAGTGAATTCGTGACTGACCCTGGAGGGGTTGTTTGAAGAGTCACCGTTTCCCTCCCTCATCAGCCTCACCTCACTTCCCTCTTCTCTGCTCAAAGCTAGTTCATGCCACTCTTGAGAGTGGCCCAGTGTGGTGCCACATTAGTCACGTGTCCTAAATGTCGCCAGAGTTTTTCTTGATGCTTCACAATGCAATGTGAATGTTAGAGGAGGAAAGGGGCTTAGAGATCATTTCAATTATTTTTTTGGAACATAACTGTAGAGCAGAGTAGGAAAATGTGATCAACAAAAATGGATTGACTGACCTAGTTGCCTAGGTAGTAGCTGTGGAGTCTAGAAGCCACCCAGCTTCCTTGATCCTTTTCTTTTCATCATGACTCAACTGTAGAGACTTGAGAGGGATTCACATTTGGAAAAGCTACAAAAAAAACTCTGCGGCATTCATGAAAAACTTGCTTGGGTTATCTTGGAAAATCTAAAATAACTGACAATACTGAGCTGCTTATTTAGGATCAGAGAACTATGAGGAAAATCACCTGCCTGTAGCATGACTCAGAAAGGATGGCTTTGGGAAAATGATGCGTTTGAGTTTTTATTGGGCAAGCCAAACAAGAGAATCGTTCCCAATTATTGTTGACAAATTATCTTCTATCTGAATAGTGGAGATTTTATAAAATACCATTTACTTTTAGTCTGTTAAGACAGTATACAAAGCTAGTACTGTGCTTGCAGAAAATATAATTCAGAGATGCCAATCATTATCTTTAAGTTTCACTAAGAGCAGGTGACACGTACGAAAGACTTAGGGAAGAATCTTAACATCACTTCTATTTTTTTTTACACTCTGTGCTTTTTCATGCATAGCTTGATAGCAGAAAAAGCACTGTGTAGTCTGGTAATTAGTGTATTCTTGGGGAAATCAGTTCATTCTATATCATATGGTCGTTTTGAGGCTCAAATGACAATTGCCATATGCGAGCATAAGAGGTTTAATTGTGATCAAACATGCTTGACAGAGGCCTGTACACCTCTCTCCCTCCACCACGCACACACTACTTCAAGTGGGTAGGATTAAGAACAATTTATGGAGTATTCTATAGCAAATTTATGTTTTCAAATGTGCCGTGCTATTTTCATGGAGCTAGAGTAATAGGGACTTGTCTAGGGTGTCAGACTAGGATAACATGAGGCAGGCTAAAGCTTCGACTTTTAGTTTCTTAATTGAGGCCATTCCAAATAAATTCCCCCTGGTTGTTGAAGGTACCTGACCTGAATCAAATTAGAGCCAACTGCTCTTTTGCAAATCTATGGACCCCTTTTCAGAACAGTGTTTTTAAATGCATAAAATAAACTACCTAGGACTATAAAGGAAATTGATTATACTAATATACAATTTTTAAAATAGTAAAAAATGAGGTTTTGCTATAATTCTGTAGTAGGCAGCTTCTAAGATGATTCCCAATAATCCTCACCTTCTGGTATTTCTGTCTTGCACAATCCCCTCCTCTTGAGTGTGGGCTGAACCTAGTGACTTGGTTTGGGTTTTTTTGTTTGTTTGTTTGTTTTTAAGTTTTTTTGACGTGGACCATTTTTAAAGTCTTTATTGAATTTGTTACAATATTGCTTCTGTTTTATGTTTTGGTTTTATGGCTGCGAGGCGTGTGGGATCTTAGCTCCCCGACCAGGGATCAAACCTGCATCCCCTGCATTGGAAGGCGAAGTGTTCACCAATGGACCACCAGGGAAGTCCCTGTGACTTGGTTTTGAAAAAGAGGATCTGGCAAAAATGATGGGGTGTTACTTCCATGATTAGGTTACAAAAGACTCTGGCTTCCATCTTGTTCATCTTCTCTTGCTCCACTTCTTACTCTGATGAAAGCCAGCTGTCAGGCTGTGCCCTGCCTTATGGAGAGGCCCATGTGGTACAGAACAGAGCAAGGTCTCCAGTAAACCGCCACTGACGAATTGAGGCACCCAGTCCAACAACCCATGAGGAACTGAATCCTGCCCACAGCCACAAGTGAGCCTGGAAGCAGACTCCGTCCCAGTGGAACCTCGAGATGACTGCAGCCCCAGCTGACACCTTGACTGAGCCTGGTGAAGGACCCTGAGCCAACAGACCCAGCTAAGCCTTGCCAGATTCCTGGCCCCCAGACGCTGTGAAATAATACGTATTTATTTTTTAAGCCACGAATTTGGGGGGACAGTTAATTTATTACACAGCCATAGATAACTAATAGTTATATATTTGCTTCTTTATTAATGCATTAAATTACAAGATCAATACCTACAGTAATTTTGCAGTAATGATGCACATAAACAATATTTTGAGATATCTGCACCAATTTTAATGTGGTAGAAAATATGTGTGAGTTCTATTGGGGGCAAAGTCACAGGTTGCTAATATTACTGTGGTTTGCTGACTACCTTCATAAAATGGAAGAAATGCTAATTTTCAATTAGGTAGGGCTTAGTGAAAAATACATTTATGCATATATATTATTATTTATGCCTAAGTTATATATATATATCTGTATAATGTGTATATTTATTTTTTCCTCAAAGTTCACAGACCCAGATTAAGAACCCTTAGTCTAAATAATAGATATTTTGGTAGGGCTTTCCAAAACTCTTATTATCAACTCTCTTATTATCAATTAGAATTAAATAAACCCAGGTAACCATCGCCATTGCAAACTGTGTTAACCTACAGTTGAATATGAATTTTTATCCCCTTTCCCTTGTTCCCTCTTCTCCAAATCTATGCTAAGTGTAGGTAGACAAGCTAAAATTGTAGGCCAGAGAGAGAGAAAAATCATGATGAAAATCTTTTCAGCACCCAGAATTCATCTGATTTTTGTTTTCAGTGTGTGCAGTTTAGTATTACTTTTACTCCCCTAGGCCTACCACATAGTAAATAACCAAAGAATGCCAAATGATGGTAGTAAATGATAACAGAAGGAAACTATCAATAAAACTCTTCCATATAGAAAACACAGAAACATAGAAAAGTTGTTTTCCTATATATGCAGCTTTGCAACTGTGGGATATGGTCAAAGCAGCATTTAGAGAACAACTTACTGCTTTAAATGCATTTAACAGAAAACACAAAAATGTAAAAACAAATGAATCAAGTTCTCAATTCAGGAAACCTGAAAAAGAAAACAAAATAAATCCAAAGAAAATAGAAGGATGTAAAGATTAGAGCAGAATCCCTTCCAGATGTCCTGGCCCTTATGTGTACCAAGTATTATAGATCAAATACATAATCACTCCCATATATAACTCTATTTTTCAAATAGACATAAATTCTGTTATGATTAACAAGTTCAAATACAGTTCTGAAATATAAAGGCAGACATTAATGTAACAGGGAATTAGAAACAAGTCTGAAATTGACAAATAAGATGATTCTTTGAAAAGTCAAGGAAATAGGAAAAACTTTGGCAAGACTAATTGGGGGTGAGCGGTGGCGGGGGGAAGGGGGCAGGGGGAGACACAACTAGCAAGAATGATAATAGAGATGTAACTGCAGATATGGAGTTTTTTTAAGCATTACAAAATTATGATTAAAAAACAGAGAGGCTATCAAGACAAGCTGGCTGAACACTCCCCTCTGTGTGAGTATGAGCAATGTTCATTACTGATTAGCTCCATGGATAGACCAAGAAGAGTAGCTAATATTTACTGAGTTCTCTCTGTGTGCCAAGCATTGTGCTCTTTGCATGTACTGTCTCATTTAATCTTTACAATAAGCCAGTGAGTTAGGTATTATTGTCTCCAGTTTATAGATGATGAAACTGAGGCTCAAAGAGCTGTAGTGACTTACCTAAGATCACCCAATGGCAAGTGGCAAAGCCGGAAACCCAGATTCCTATCTACATAAAAGAAGTACTACTGAGCAAAAGTAAAAAACGGAATTTGGAGACAGGGAAACTAGTTTGAAGTACTTACCTGTTTACAATATGCTCGATGAATGTTAGCCTCGAGTACTATTATTATGATAATCCCCATCTTTTAAATGGGATTAAGAAGACTACAACTGCAAACATGCAGAGATATGGATAGAAAGTCACATTCAAAGATGTTTATCTCAGCATTATTTGTCCATAACTGTAAAAAGTTGGAACTAATATAAATATCTAAAGATAGGGATTGGTATAATAAATTATGGTGGACCCATAGAGTGTAATAGCGTATGTGTGTTAAAAATCATATGTAGATAAATGGTTAATGACATAGAAAGATGTTCAGAATATACTGTTAGGTTTGGGAGTTCTTCTAAAGCACGTTACCAACAGTGTAATAGCTTTGGTATAAAAATTATTTGAAAAATAATATATCTATGTATTCATAATATACACATTCCATATCTATATTTAAAGACTAAAAAGAAAAACAGTAAAATAAAAACGTTCAATGTTGTGATTATGGAAGAAAAGTTAATGATCTATAATGTTATGCCAATTAAATTTTTTTTGAGGAGAGAGAGAATAGGTGCTTTTCAGTTCTCTTGGAAGACTGTCCGATGGAAAACCATTAATTTTTTTATTGTGGACAAATAGAAAGTTGATGGGATAAAAAGAAAGTTGAATGGACCTTTCCAGTTTGACATAAAGAGTGCTTGACCCCTGGCTCCTTTTCTCACAGCCAAGACTTTCACAGGGGCTCTTGCCCAGATAGGCTAAATGCAATTGAGTTTGTTTGTTTGAAAATAAAGGCTCTTTTCTACAAGCTTCAAGGGACTTTCATTGGACCATTTAATCAAACACATGACAGTCCATTCAGAACTCTCACCAGACTGCCTTCTGCAGAACTTTATAAACCTGGAAACAATGACTTCTAATTGATTCATGTTTTAATTTTTAACTGGCTTGACTAAAGTGCAAACTATTTATCACCTAGGGTGTAAAGCATTCCAGGTTTAGGCTATTTATCCTCCAAACTTAAAAGCACCTATGTAAACCAGAAACCTGAAGAAAAGCATTAAGGAAAGGTGAAAATATATTATGTATAACTATCTCTTTGCATTATATTTATTGCTCTGCAAAGTGTAACAAAGAACCACACGGGATTTGTAATCCAAAGACCTGGTTCTTTTACTACTGTATGACCTTGCACAGATCAAAAAAGTTCTGTGAAGTCTTATTTCCTCATTTGTAAGATGGGAGAATAGCAACATGATAGTTGCTGCAAAGATGAAATATTTTTTGATGAAAGCACTTTGTGAACCATACACCACTGCCATAATGGAAAGAACACTGAAGATAGAAAGATCTCAGTTTGAAAAATAGCTACCTCTTAGGATTAAATGAAATTAAATGAGATAATATAAATAAACACCTAGTATAGGACTCAGGATATAGTCACACTCAATTCAAGGTAGCTATTATTATTATTATCATCACTAATACTAATAATTAGTGATATAACAAAAACGCGTGTTTCAGAATGAAACCCTTTTACTTCTGTCAGCTGCAAATTAAATGGATTCTCTGCATCTGCAGAAGATTTTTGGTGCTGTTTATGTCCATGAAGAGAGAGAAAGTCCGTGTCAGACCTTTCTTGCTTTGATTCTTGTCTACTCTATTAATTTTTACAGATCCCTGATACTAACAGAGATACAGTGGATTTTCTATCTGTGAAATAGGAAATACAGTGCATAAGTAAGATGAGGATAAGTGATGCTGTGGTAACAATCACAGAATTTTAGTGGCCTAAAATGTTGAGGATTTATTTATTGCTAGTGTTTTATGTCCTTTGCAGGTCAGCAATAATGCTTGCTCATCAGGGTCACTCAGGGTTCCAGACCAACGGAGCAGCTATCATCTTGCACATTGCTGATCTTCATGCCAGAAGGCAAAGACAAGATTGGAGGGTCTCAAGTAGAGACTTTTGCTCACAACCCATTGATTGGCCAGAAGTAGTTGGATGGCCCCATACAAATAAAAGAAAACCAGGAGGTACAATCTTTTAATATTCCAGGAAGGAGCAAAAACCAGGAATATTTGGCAATAGTACTAATGACCATCACAGATTGTATATGTGAAAAGCACTGTCCAAATGCTAGATGTTACATTATTCCCTTTCTCCACCTCTTAAAGAAAAACTGATAGTTAAGCTCTTTACAAAAGAAAAATGCAAGACACTATATAATATTTTGTGATAATATATGCTATATTTGAATGGTTTAAAATTTTAGAATATCAAATTAAAACAGAAAAAAATAAATTTCTGCTTAGTGTCTTTAGTCTCCTAAAAGTGATGTTCATTGACATTAGAAATTCACTAACATTGCATAATATTAAGTTTTAAAAAAACTTTCTTTTTAAAACTAAAAGGTGGGGTTTTTTTTCCTTAAATCTCACTGACTTTCTCATTCCTAATTTTAGGATTGAGTCCTAAAAATTTTATTTTCTCAAGTAAGAAAAAGAATACCCCGCCCCAAAGACTGTTTTTCATCACAATAGTAGAATTCAACTTATAAAAAAACCCATTCATGTTTAATGTAGGCAGCCGAAGAAAGCTAAAGTAATTTGAATACATTCTAGGAAATTATTATAGTCATTTTGTTGTAGAGTGTCTATTCATATTCTGTGATTCTAGTACTTAAAATTATTATACCTTTAAAAAGCAACCACTCCCCAGTTTTTTATTCATTTATTTTAAATATTATTATTTATTTATTTTAATTATCATTAAAATATTTATTATAAATAAATAAATAACCTATTTGGTTTTTGGATCTGCATCAGAGTTCCTATACTTTATTTGGTTCTTCTTCTATAACTTATTAGCCCATTTATATAGAATATATTTTTTTAAGTTGATCTCTTTATAAGTGATTATGACTCTGCTGCAAAATCTATTTAAGTTGTTACAATGAACTCTTTAGAGATGATGTCAGGTCTCAGAAAATCTATAAACTAAGAGGGTTTAGAGGGGGTTTCTTTTTTACAACTCCCATCTGCTGGGGTGGGGACTCTTCCCTTTTCTTACGGCCACGTTATTCAGTGACTCTAAGTGCAGGTACTACTCCTCAACTACTACATTCTACTTTCAATCTACTTTCTTTATTTTTTATTTTTATTTTCTAGATGTTGAAATTCCTGGGAATGGAGGAACAGGCGAGATGGAGAATGTCTCTAACTCATACCCCCGTAGTTGCCCAAGTGCTAGTAGATGTTTCTATAGTTCTATAGTCTGAGCCTGGAGGGACAGTCGGACGTAGGGGCAACAAGCAGATCTATTTTCCACGGTTTGAAGTAAACGGCCTGTGCTCAGAGATGGAGGACAGGACTGATCAAACAGTCAAGCAGGACAGAGGGTCCCAACTGTGTCACACTGTGCAATGGAGGGAGGACCACATCTGAGGACCACATCTGAGGTCCACATTTGGACTAAGGGCTGAGTCCTTAGTCTTGTAGTCTTGGGCACTTAACTAACTCTCTAAACCTCAATTTACTCATCCATAATATGGAAAATGTAGGATGTTCTCATTACCAGAGGATTATTGTTACCAGCAAAAAAAAAAAAAAAAAAGTAAATATCAGAGGGAGGGCCAGTATTTTTTTTTTTTTTTTTTTTGGTTGCACTGGGTCTTCATTGCTGCGTGCAGGCTTTCTCTAGTTGCGTCGAGTGGGGAGCTACTCTTCGTTGCAGTGCGCGGGCTTCTCATTGCGGTGGCTTTTCTTGTTGTGGAGCATGGGCTCTAGGCACACGGGCTTCTGTAGTTGTGGCACGCGGACTCAGCAGAAGTGGTTGGCGGGCTCTAGAGCGCAGGCTCAGAGGTTGTGACACACAGGCTTAGTTGCTCCATGGCATGTGGGATCTTCCCGGACCAGGGATCGAACTGGTGTCCCCTGCATTGGCAGGCGGATTCCCAACCACTGTGCCACCAGGGAAGTCCGAGGGCCAGTATTTTATAGTAACTATGGAAGAAAATTTATGTTATATGTATTCTACCAAAATAAAAATAATTGGAAAGAAATTTCAGGTTGCAGTTGTAGCCATGCAGTACTTAGACTGAACAAAGGCTGAATCACGTTAGGGATTTTTTTTAACATATTTTTTCCGACATTGGATGATATTATTGATTGACATCCCTCAGTTTGCATCTGACATAACATCACAATCATATAGAGGACTGCTCTTAAAAAAAATGTTTTCTGAGATCTTTTGATGTTCACATTTTTCTATTTTAAACCATTGTTTGTAACAGTTTCCACTTTGTGAAAACAGTTAAAACAATTGAACTTCCTTCTCAGTTATCTCTTCCTACTAGAGAGTGTCGACTTTAGGGTGAATTCCTAGAAGTGGTCAAAGAGAATGCACATTTTATTTTTCCCACACCGATTGCCAAACTACCATCCAGAGGGTGCACTAATTTCCACTGTTACCGGCAAGCAATACAAGAAGCTTTCCGTTTCCCCACATGCTGTTCACAGTAGGCTTTGTCCAGACTTTTAATCTTAACAGAGAAAGAGAGACTTGCAGTCATAGAAAACAAACTTATGGTTACCAAAGGGGATAGTGGGGGGGAGGGGAGAGGTAAATTAGGAGCTTAGGATTAGCACATACACACTACTATACATAAAATAGATAAACAACAAGGACCTACTGTATAGCACAGGGAACTATATTCAATATCTTGTAATAACCTATTAAGGAAAATAATCTGAAAAAGAATATATACATATATATGAATATATACATATATGTTATATATATATATATATATCTCTGAATCACTTCACTGTACACCTGAAACTAACACAACATGTAAATTAACTATACTTCAATTTTTTAAAATGGTTAAAAAGAAAAGAGAGGGCTTCCCTGGTGGCGCAGTGGTTGAGAATCTGCCTGCTAATGCAGGGGACACGGGTTCGAGCCCTGGTCTGGGAAGATCCCACATGCCGCGGAGCAACTGGGCCCGTGAGCCACAACTGCTGAGCCTGCGCGTCTGGAGCCTGTGCTCCGCAACAGGAGAGGCCGCGATAGTGAGAGGCCCGCGCACCGCAATGAAGAGTGACCCCCACTTGCCGCAACTAGAGAAAGCCCTCGCACAGAAATGAAGACCCAACACAGCTAAAATAAATAAATAAATAAATTTATAAAAAAAAAAAAAAAAAGAAAAGAGAGACACTAAGACCTTGGCATGATATTAGAGATAAACCCTAGTATTAAGCAGAAGGGAAATTTGTATGGAGACTCATTTTGTAATCGGTCAGTTGGTTAGTAATTATTTTCATGTTTTGATGATTCTCTCAAACAATTTTATAACAGTGGAGACTCAGAGAATGAACAAGGAGGACCCCCTCCCTCCATCTAATAGAGCTGTGAAAACTAAATTAGATAAGGTACATAAACTGACCACCACCTCATAGGAACTCCATCAGAGTACCTCTTCTTCCTTTCAGCTCTGGAGCTAAGGTTGGGAACAAGACAGTGTAAGGAAGTAAGTGACAAAACCTGTGGCTTGTTTAAACAAAGAGGATTCAAGTACAGTCTGGGGTAGTGTTGGTTGTTGCTGTGTTGATAATTTCTCTTTGCCGGATAATTTTTTTTTTTTTTAAGAAATTCACGTTCTTTTATTTATTTATTTATTTATTTATTTATGACTGTGTTGAGTCTTCGTTTCTGTGCGAGGGGTTTCTCTAGTTGCGGCAAGTGGGGACCACTCTTCATCGCGGTGCGCGGGCCCCTCACCATCGCGGCCTCTCTTGTTGCGGAGCACAGGCTCCAGACGCGCAGGCTCAGTAATTGTGGCTCACGGGCCCAGTTGCTCCGTGGCATGTGGGATCTTCCCAGACCAGGGTTCGAACCCGTGTCCCCTGCATTGGCAGGCAGATTCTCAACCACTGCGCCACCAGGGAAGCCCCTGCCGGATAATTTTATAAATCTGGAGACAGGGATCGTAGGGGAGAAGTTACTGGACCTGCCTCTCATTCTGCTACGCTTTCCAACCCTTCTGTGAGTCAGGTTGTTTTCAGAGGGTTGGCCTCATGCCTTTTATGCTGATTTGGTTTCCTGGAGGAAGTAACCCAAATAGGGCTTTCAAAAAATTGATCTCTTTTCTGATTAGGCCACACGGGGCCTTGTGGACAAGGTAAAGGAGATTTATCTTCACTTAATAGCAACTGGATCAATTTACATTGATTACAATTTACATTAAATTGATACAGCCACTATGGAGAACAGTATGGAGGTTCCTTAAAAAACTAAAAATAGATTTACCAAAAAAAAAAATAGCAACTGGAAGCTATTAAAGGGTTTTAGGCAGAGGGGTGATGTGTCAAATAGGCATTTGAAAAGTACTCTGATGCTCGTATAGAGAACTGGTCTCATAAGTATCAATATTAAATTGTATATTGTAAACAGTTTGGGGCAAGAATGCTATGGTAAGCAGAAATAAATGTCTGGTCTACTTGTAGGTGTGTCCCAGCAGGGCTGAAGAGTACAAATATGATCAGATATGATAAATCAGATAAATGAACATCAGATAAATCATCTTAGTCATCATGTAAATTTCTGACTTGGCTTCTCATTTAGATTTTCTTATAAATTAAGGGTGTGCCAATTAGCCAATAGAAATTTTTGGTTTGCTAGGCAATTACATTTCTCATTATAAATTGCTACATGTTCTTTTCTGAGTTGATTACCATTACTCTGTATGAGTTTCTCTGAGTTTTATCACCTCTGACAAAGTTAAATTTCTGGCCATGCAAAGCTAAGGATCAAGCTCTATCCTGAGCAACAGAGACAGTCTCTTGTTGACTTCTTAGCGTGCATGTTCTCTGACTACAACAGTCTATGGTAGACTATCACTGGAGTAAAATTCTTGTAAGAGGATTAATATGCAGACTATTTTAATGGTTTTAATATGTTTAAAATGAGCCTGTTTTAATGTTTGAAATGATTATGAAAAGACTCACTCACGTATGTAAAATGGCCCAGTCGTAGGTCAGGTTTCCTGGGGAAAAGAGCCTAAAACTCTCAGATTAACATGCAAGAGATTTACTGGGGAGTGATCTCTGGAACAAGTCAGGTGAGTGAGAGAAGACAGCAGGATGAGGCAGAGGAAGAAGTTGAACTCAGATGCAGGTGAAAAGGAGGCCTCAGCCTATCCTGCAGGGAGCTCTGGAGTGGTGATGACTTTTCCGAGTTGTCCCAGTTGAGACAAGTAGCCAGGCCTTTGTACCCCAACTGCAACCAGCTGTTGAATGTGGGAGAGGCAGCCTCTTGGCTGAGGGAATAACTGAAGAGGCACATGTCTCTAGGATGTCAGAAGCCAGGGTTCCCAGCAGCTGTGGGTTTGATGGTACCCCCACAGCACCCACTACCAGCCCCCTGAAGTCCTGGCCTTCATCCTTGGTCCTAGGCCTGTTTATTGCATGTACCAGTAAAATACTGCTCTTTAAAAATGTTCTACTTTCCCTCCTGATATGATTTACTGAGGTCACATCACTTCTGTCTTACCCTGCTTACCCTCAGATTAATCATGAAGAACATCAGACAAACAAAAAGTCAGATATTATACAAAATAAATGGCCTATGCTCTGCAAAATATAAATGTCATAAAAAAAAGGCAGACTGAGAAATTGTTCCAGATTTTTAAAAACTAAAGAAATAAGACAGCTAAATGCAACATTTAATCCCCAATTAGATCCTTGACCAGAATTGCATTATTTGCTATAAAGGACATTATTGGGACAGCTGAAGAAAATATGATTAAGATCAGTAAATTAGATAAAGTCAACGTAAATTTCTGATTTTGATAATCATTCTGTGGTTTTATAAGAGAATATCTTGCTCCTAAGAAATACACACAGGAATATTTAAGCATAAAATGGTAAAATGTTCCATTTGAACAGTACCATTTATTTTTATCTCAAATAGTCCCAGTTTTGCCCTGGGAAAAACTACTGTATCTGTCAATGGAGAACATGACATTTTCAGTAACTAGGATTAATTACATCTCACAGAAATACATTTACCTAGAATGCATATAAGAAGAATAGATCCTATTTTCTAAAAGGGCCCTTTCTATAGTTTTTTTACAAAAGCCAAGTGGCTTTATTTATTTTAGATTTGTTCAACTACCTCCTTCCTGCCTATGTTCCTTAGGTCCAAAGGCCCTGTATCATTTACCTTCCTGTTTTTTTTTTTTAAATTTATTTATTTATTTTTGGCTGTGTTGGGTCTTAGTTTCTGTGCGAGGGCTTTCTCTACTTGCGGTGAGCGGCGGCCACTCTTCATGGCGGTGCGCGGTCCTCTCATTGTCGCGGCCTCTCTTTGTTGTGGAGCACAGGCTCCAGACGCGCAGGCTCAGTAGTTGTGGCTCACGGGCCTAGTTGCTCCGTGGCACGTGGGATCTTCCCAGACCAGGGCTCGAATCCGTGTCCCCTGCATTAGCAGGCAGATTCTCAACCACTGTGCCACCAGGGAAGCCCTACCTTCCTTCTTTGATATTTTTCAAAAGAACAATTTGTTGTGAACTAGTTCCATATTATGTAAATATTGTTAGTGAACCTCCATGGGAATTATAGTATCTAAATAATGGTAAAAGAATCCCTCTAAGCTCAATCAGTAAGGTGCTTTGAATCCTGCTGAGTCCCTCTGAATAAAATAAGAATAATATTGTTACAAAGCTTTACAGTTACTTAGTGCTTTCATCAAAGGATCCCAAAGCAATTTACAGGTATTACTTAAGCAATCAAACACTCCTGTGAGCACACTGCATATTATTCTCCTCACTTCAAAGCTGATTCAACTAAAGAAATATTAAAAGGCGATAGATAGGTGCATATATACATACATATACATATAAATGTATATATATATTTAAGTGCCTATATGGGATATAAAATTAATGGAAAACAATGTTTATCACATAGACCTAATGCCCTTTATTTACTTATTTTTGTACCTCTAATGTATATCTATATAAATATGATAACCAACTCATCCCAGTTTGCCAGGGACTTTCTTGGTTCCAGCACTGAGAATCTTGTGTCCAAGGAACTCCCTCGATATTAGGCAAAGCAGAACCATTGGTCACTCTAAGTAGAACTTTTGCTTTTTTTCAAGGTAAATGAATGAAAATTGACTATAAAAGTCAGAGACCCTACTAGTTAATAAATTATGGACTGGCCTTGTGGTCCCATAAATTTAAACTCTCATTTTGTTCTATTAAAGAAGTGAGACCTGGGTCAACTTACATGGGCTTTTGCATTCTCCACCAAATATTTTATATTGACATTTTTTTGAGGAACTATATAAATAGTGGTATAAAACAGAATTGCATATTGCTTCTTGCCTCTTGTGAGCCCAATCTTAAAATTCATAGCACTGAGAAACAGAAGTTATTAAAGTTTTAAGGGGCTTGAAGCTTCATAATAGGAAGGTTGACTAGGAAAAACATAAAATCAAAAAACGCGTCAACAGAACTCTCAGAGATGTTGTGAGGAATAACAGACTTTGGCAAAATAGAACCAAGAAGTATGTTAATGAATGGCTTCCTACAGTAACATTGGATCTTGACCCTAGCTGGCATCACCATCATCATCATCAATACCACCATCATCATCATCAATACCATCATCATCATCACCATCATCATCATCATCATCATCATCAATACCATCATCATCATCACTGTCATCATCACCATCATCATCACCATGATCATCATCAACATCATCCCACTATAAATTGGTACTGTGTAGACGTTCAAATTATTCATATTTTATATATAAGGAAAGATGAGGTTAAAAGGTGACTAAAATGAATAAAACAGCTATTGTGTATAGCCGTGTGTATGGCTACTGTGTATAGCAATTAAATTACCTGTGATTAATTCGTGTAACTATCCCTTAAAAATGAAAAATAAATGGAACAAAAAGAAAGCATACTAAGAAGAAACCATTCCCTCATTTACACTGTTTGTATCCGGTGCACATTTTACCGTAGCATTTGCAACGTTCCAAGCATCTACAGTGATTATTGATATATAATGAATATTCAATAAATATTTCTTGAAGAAAAGACTAGGAGAAAGAAAAGCATTCAGGCAAGGGTAAAATAGTCTACTGAAAATTAGTTCTTCTAAACACACAGGTGCTAACTAGACAATGGGTAAGACATTGTTCTTAATTGGGAGGAGGGGTATGAGGACAAAGACATGCGGGATTAGCCTTCTGTCATTAAGAAGATTGACCTTATATTAGGGAGCTATGATTAAAAGTTTAAAAATGCCCTGTGTTCAGTACAATAGTACAAAGCTCCACATAAGTAAAAGTCAAATGAATGATAAGGACAGTAAACTCGAAGGAGACTGAAAGATCACTGTGACCTAGACTAGAGTAGGTGAGGTCTTAGCTTAGATTCACCTTCTCCAGGAACCCTGGCCTGATGACCTAAGATTGGGTTATATGTTCCTCTTATGGTATCACTCTCATAGTATGGAGGTTTTGAAATTGCCTTTTCTTCTCTTTTTCTGCCACTAGGCAACAATGTCCTTAAAGGTAGAAACTCTATTTCATTCACCATCACATCTCCACTAGCTGCCATGATGTTTGGTAAATAAAAGGCCAAAAAGAAATGGTTTTTGAAAGGCTGACTGAGTACATCAGTGAATAAAAAAATCTTCTGGCTGAATCTTAAAGGATTTGGAGAAAGTAAAGGATTTGACATTCAGAGACAGGGAAAACAATGTGGACAAAGGTGCGGAAGCAGGAACAATGTGTTTACAGAATAGGGACTGGACTAGAATTTCCAGGAAGGAGAATTTAGAATATAAAACTAGAAAAGTAAGTTTCAAGGGGCTTGAACATCAGAGTAAGGATTTTTAACTTGGTGTTCTAGGCAAAAGGAAGGCAATAAAGGTTTGAATTGGGAGATGATAAAAATCAAAGAAATTCTTCTGGGAGATTAGTCTAGTGGCAAGGAATGGATGCATTAGTTGAATGAGGGAAGGGAAGACACAGAGATTAGTTAAAAGGCCAGGGCACTGGTCCAAGTCAAAAAGGCAAGAACATGAGGGTGGCCTTGAAAAAAGAAAAGCAAGGACAGACAAGAGAGATATTTTACTTGTTTGTGATCCTACCATAAAACAGATATATTCAGGAGAGATTTTGAAGAAAAGATCTTTAGAGTAGATTGGCTATGGGCAAGGTCAGGGAAAGAAGTAAAGAATTATGTTCTTGGGCCTGGATGAATTAGTGAATGACAGTTTTAGCTATGTATATTAAAAAAACAAACAAACAGAATAGGGGGATGAATTTGGTTTTGGAATGTTGCTGTGGTAGCTGGTCTGAAGATGCTTCCAAACAATTGCACCATTCCCTATATACTCAAGCTGCTTCTCCCATCAAGAGGTAGAGCTTCTGACCTCTCCCCTTGAATCTGGCTGGGCCTAGACTGCTTTCATCAATAGAATGCAGAAGAAGTGATGTTCAGGGACTTCTGAACTCAGGCATTAGGAAGGCTCAGCAGCTTCTGCTTCCTCCCTCTTGGAGCTCTGAGCCCTCAGGTAAGAGGTCTAGGATACCCTGCTGAAGAGAGTAGGCCATGGGGATCAGATGACACATGGAAAATCATCAAGCCACCAGACATCCAGCCCCAGCTGCAGCCCTAGATGCAATCCGACTGCAACTGCATAAGAGAATTCAAGTGAGAAACATGCAACTACCCAGCTAAGCCATCCAGGTCAAACTATTTTTGTTTTTGTTAAATCTGGCAATCTTACCATTAGCCACAGAATGGAGGATTCTTTCCTAAAAGAAAACCACGTGCAGCCAGTGTGGGCATTATGCTTCCCCAGTGTCTCCCTTTGCATTCAGGAATTTGAGGGATCCGTGTAAAGTCTGGCTCCTGAGGTGAAGTCAGCCCGCCAGCAAATCCCACCCAGATGCACAGTTCAACTTTCTGTTGTCTCATTCTTACATCTGAAGAGATAACTAAGCATTTGATGAAAGCCTACAACATTAAAGGGAAAGACCAAGACAAGTAAATAGAAAGAGTGGCCCTGGACAAAACAGCTAATGAAGGGAGTAGGATAGAACTTTTAAAAAATGCAGATAGAATCCTCAGAGAAATAGAAGTGACGTATTCCTAAAATATGAAGAAGATGCCATAGAAAAGGAAAAGTAAGAGAACAAACCTCATTCTTGGGATTTGAAAATACAACTGCCAAAAACATTAAAAAACTTGGAAGATAAAACAAGGAGATTTGGCAAATACATTTAGAATATAGAATAAAAAAGACATTAAGGTAAAAAATAGGAGAGAAAGTTAAGAAATGAGAGATCATTCCAGAAAGTCTCAACTGACTACAAAGCGTTTAAGAAGGAAAGAACAACATAATAGAAAAGCTAAATGGAGAAACAAAATGTCTTCACATTGCAAAAACCCAGTGATTGCAGAGCAGGATGAGTAGGAAAAGAACAAAAAGAAAAAGTAAAAACCCAGATACATCACTGGGAATGTATAAAGATAAAATCTTAAAAGCTTCTAGAAAGAAATTTCACATACACATACATACACACACACGCACACACACCTGTCATCAAAGGCACGCCTCAGACTTCTCAACAGAGGTAGTGCTGTCAAAATTCTAAGAGAAAATGAGTTTCCACCTAGAATTCTATGTCCAGCCTAACTATCAGTTAGGTTGAAGACCAAATACAGACCTTACAAATATGTAAGAGTTTGGAAATTTTACTCCTAATGCATCCTTTCTTAGGAAGTATTTGAATACTGCCTCCAGCAAAATGGAAACAGAGATCCAGAGGACCAATCAAGGAAAGTAATGAAGGCAGGTACCAGCATGGCATCTATTTAGCAGGTTTAAGAGAGAAACTCCTTCATTTATCCAGCCAATACTGACTATGCACCTACTGTCTCCTAGGCACTCTTCTAGGTGCTGGGAATTCATCAGTGATCAACAAAGTCATCACAATGCTTCCATTCGGACATGGGAGACAAAAGAGGTAAACAAATATGTATATAAGCTAATTGTAGGAAGTGATCAATGCTATGACGAAAAAGAAAGCAGGGAAAGAAGAGGTGTTGCTCATTCAGGCAAGGTGGACAAGGAAAGCCCCTCTGAGGGGTGGCACTTAAGGGGAGGCTTGAAAGAAATGAAGAACTGGGTCATAGGAAAAGCTGGGGGAAAATTACTTCAGGAAGAAGAAACAGGAAGTGCAAGGCCCCAGAGGTAGAAATGAGCTTTGTGTGTTTGAAGAGTGGTAAGAAGGTAACTGTAGCCAGAATGGTGGGAGTGACACAAGGTGTGGTAGATGATGTGAGAGAGATAAGCAAGGGCCAGATCACAAGGGCCTTCTCTGCCCTGTTAACTGTGCCCATAAGTCACTGAAGGGTTTAGAGCAAGAGAATGAACTGAGCAGGACAACGGAGGAATATAGGAAAAGGAGGGTTTCATGGGCTTGATGGTGTGATTGAAATAATGGAAAATATTAAGGATCAAGCCAAAGAATGAGAGAAAAAAAATGGACGGTAATTTGAAACTATAGGGGGAAACGGTGGTAGAAGAAAATAAAGGTAATCATAGCACATTATGTGCCTTTCCACTGAAAGATATTTAACTCAACACAGAAATAGAAATAATTTTCATTGACTTTCAGATTTTTAGTATGGATTGGGGGAAGCGTGAAACAGAGGAAGCAGAATAGCACAGTAGTTATAAGCATGGCTTCTAGAAGCAGACTGCCTGAATTTGAATCCCAGCTTTGCCATTTATCAACTGTGTGACCTTTGGAAAATTATATTACCTCTGTTCTTCAGTTTCCTTACCTAGAAAATGGGGATAATAAATGTACCTACTTCATATGGCTGTAAGGAGTAAATGAGTTGACATTTGTAATGTAGATAGAACAGTATCTGCACATAGTTGGCATTAAATTAGTGTTTCCTTAAATTATAAACAGAGTATGATTAGAGGGCAATAGAAAAGTGCTCCACCCGAATTTCTCCCTCCTACAGGTATGAAATTCCATTATCAGAAATTTTGTCCAAGGCTTTACAATCTTTTAGAGTCCCCGGTTCAGTAAAATTTCTCTTGAGAGGAATGACATCATAAATTCTCATTTGCTGCAAACGTGTTTGAATCAATCGAATCCTTTCCAACCTTGGCTGCTGTCTGAGCATAAAGGCAGAATGGTGGGCTGCTAAGATGGCCAGAGGGCTCCACCTGCCAGGAGAGTAAACAGCTTCCGAAAGGGAGGTGAGGGGATAGTTTAAAAGGCAACTAACGTGGAGAACTCCAAGACAAACAACCTCCCCATGTGGCCAAGAGCCAGACCTCAACCAACAGAGTCCTGGCTCCTGTTTCCCCATGGCCAGTCCTGGCTGTGTCACATTGACATGTTAGAACCAAGATAGACCTGGGCATGAGTTCCAGGTTTGGCAAGAGTTCCAGGTTTGGCACAGGTACAGGTTATTTATCAACAGACTGAAAAACCACATTATTTCTGGGTCTGCCATGGAGTCAAACCCAGGGACCACTTTCTTCACACTTAATTTTGTCCAAGGCTCACTGGCCCCTATAGTGGACTTGATCCCAAATGGTAGTCCCTGAACCAGCTCAGCCTCAAGGGCTTGGGAGAGGCTGTTTGTTCAGGCAGGAAACGGTTCCCAGAAACTCAACCTGCCTTTGGGAGTGGTTACCTCGGGAGACCTTTCAATCCCCGTGGACTGGGGCCTCTGGCTGGCCAAATTTCCCTACTATTTCCACAAAAACAGTGTCTGCATTTGAGTGGAAAGAACATGTGGACAAGTTAGGACTTGCCCCTTTTCAAGATGAGAATTTCTGATCCATAGACAATTTACTTTGGGAGTTGATGAATTCTGAAATGTGGCCATTTACAGGAAACTTTTTCAGGCTTTTAGGTTTCACTTGGAGAGAAATATGATACAGGAGAAAACCGGGCTGGCTTAAACCGTCACCATCTGTATTTGTATTTAAAGTACAGAAATCATAAAATTTTAAAGCTGGAAGAGACTTGACATCATCTAGTCCCCCTCCTTTCTTTTTATATATGAGGAAGCTAAGACATGAAGAAACTGAGAGTGACTGAGATTAAACTCAGGTGTGTTGACTTCCAGGCTAGGAATTCAACCCATCAGACACCATCCGTAACCTGGAGGGGATTGGAAATATACTCTATGAGGCTTGG
Source organism: Balaenoptera musculus (assembly GCF_009873245.2). Lineage (NCBI taxonomy): Eukaryota > Metazoa > Chordata > Mammalia > Artiodactyla > Balaenopteridae > Balaenoptera > Balaenoptera musculus. Next base: position 22,935,885 of record NC_045794.1, on the reverse strand, counting down.
TGAAAACACTATATTTTCTTTGTCTGATACCATTATCTACAAAAATGCAAAAATAATTTCAAATGCTGTAAAATTTTTAATACTTAAATGGTTTAAAAATTTTAAAGACTATAAAATTTTTAAACCATCAACATCTCACAGACACCTGTAACCTGTGGCATGTCCACTGAGAAACTCTACAGATCAGCTCACATTAGGAGTTGGTAAAGCCCTCTGAAGTGCAAGTAATTAGTGGGAAAAAAAAAAAGTATTAGATATCTCCCTTTCAGCCCCACTCCTACCCAAATGGCCAAGCTTAGATGTCTGGCTGTTTGTGAGGGCAAAAGAAACTCGGAAGCTGGGGGCTGGCAATGGCCAGGCCAGGCCAGTCTAGACCAGCATGTCTGCTGTACTGTGGGCCCAAGGGTTCTGGATACAGAGCACCAGGGAGCTAGAGACAGAAGCAAGGATGGGAGGCAACAGGAAAGTTTGGGAACAAACAGGTAGGAATCAGACACATAGGATTGTGCTCAGCTAAGAATGAGCCCATCATTCTGAGACTTAGCACAGTCTATCTATGGCCTAGGTTGTAAAGTGTATCCACTCTGAAATATAGAAATACTAATATTCAATCAGACTGATAAAATGGGCACATGTAGGAAAGACAAAGTGACTGAATCCTTAAAAGGGTGAAGGTAGGGATGGAGTGGGGAATAGAGGATGTCAGGGAAGAAAGCAAACTTTCCTCAGCAGTGTCAGAGAAAACTAGCCTCTGCTACTCAACACTTTTATCCCTCTCTCACTGACTCATCACTTATACTCTTTCAAAAATGAGCTTTATTTTTTAGAGCAGTTTTAGGGTCACAGCAAAACTGAGTGGAGGTACAAAGAGTTCCCCTCACAAACACAACCCCCATCACCTTCAACATCCAGCACCAGAGTGGTACATTTGTTACAACTGATGAACTTAATTGACACATCATTATTACTCAGGTCTCTAGTTTACACTAGAGTTCGCTCTTGGTGTTGCATATTCTTTGGGTTTTAAAACAATGAATGATGAACGTAATCCACCATTACAGTACCATACAAAATAGTTTCACTGCCCTAAAATTCGTCTATGCTCTGCCTATTCATCTATCCCTACCCTGTAACCCCTGGAAACCACTGATCTTTTTATATGTCCAGAATGTCATATTGTAGGAATCATAGTTTGTAGCCTTTTCAGATTGGCTTCTTAGTAATATGCATTTGAGGTTTCTCCACATCTTTTTTGGCTTAATAGATCATTTCTTTTTAGCAACAAATAACATTCATTGTCTGGATGTACCACAGTTTATTTATCCATTCACTTACTGAAGAACATCTTGGTTGCTTCCTTTCTTTTTATTTATTTATTTATTTATTTATTTTGGCTGCCTTGGGTCTTTGTGTACACGGGCTATTCTTCGTTGCGGTTCCCGGGCTTCTCATTGTGGTGGTTTCTCTTGTTGCAGAGCACGGGCTCTAGGCGCGCGGGCTTCAGTAGTTGTGGCACTCGGGCTCAGTAGTTGTGGCTCGCGGGCTCTAGAGTGCAGGCTCAGTAGTTGTGGCGCACAGGCTTAGTTGTTCCACAGCATGTGGGATCTTCCCAGACCAGGGCTCGAACCCATGTCCCCTGCACTGGCAGGTGGATTCTTAACCACTGCACCACCAGCGAAGTCCCTTCCTTTCTTAATGACATATGATGTTGAGCATTCTTTCATATGCTTATTTGCCATCTGTATATCTTCTTTGGTAAAGTGTCTGTTCAAGTCTTTCACTGATTTTTAAATTCAGATTGTTTATTTTTTACTGTTGAGTTTTTCTTATTGTTGAGTTCTTTGTGTATTTTGTACAAGTCCTTTCTCAGATATGTCTTTTGCAAATATTTTCTCCCATCTTATGTCTTCTCATTATCTTAAAAAAAAATTTTTTTAACACCATGCATTTCCTTTTTAAAAAAATTTATTTTATTTTATTTATTTTTGGCTGCATTGGGTCTTCGTTGCAGTGCACGGGCTTCTCATTGCAGTGGCTTCTCTTGTTGCAGAGCACAGGCTCTAGGTGCGTGGGCTTCAGTAGTTGTGGTGCGCAGGCTCAGTAGTTGTGACACACGGACTTAGTTGCTCCACGGCATGTGGGATCTTCCCAGACCAGGGCTCGAGCCCATGTCCCCTGCATTGGCAGGCGGATTCTTAACCACTGCGCCACCAGAGAAGCCCTGTCTTCTCATTATCTTGACAGTGTCTTTCACAGAGCAGAGGTTTTTAATTTTAATGAAGTCTAGCTTATCAATTGTTTCTTTCATGGATAATGCCTTTGGTATTGTATTTAAAAAGTCATTTCCACACCCAAGGTCATCTCAATTTCCTCCTATGTTATCTTCTAGGAGTTTTATAGTTTTGCATTTTACAATTATCTATGAACCACTTTGAGTTAATTTTGTGAAGGATGTAAGGTCTGTGTCTAGATTCATTGTTTGCACCTGAATGTCCAGTTGTTCCAGTACCATCTCTTGAAAAAGCTATCTTTCCTCCGTCATATTGCCTTTGCTTCTTTGTCAAAGTAACTTGCTGGGATTTTTTATTGAGATTGCTTTGAATCTATAGATCAAGTTGGGAAGAACTGACATCTTGACCAGATTTGGTCTTCCTATCCATGAACATAGAATACCTCCCCATTTATTTATTTCTTCTTTGATTTATTTCATCAGAGTTTTGTAGTTTTCCTCAAATAGATATTGTATATATGTTGTTAGATTTATACCCAAGTATTTCTTCAGTATTTCTTTTAGGGAGTACTAATGGAAATAGTATTGTGTATTTTATTTCCATTTTTACTTGTTCATTCCTGGGATAGGAAATTGACTGACTTTTGTATATTAACCTTATATCCAACAACCTTGCTATAATAGCTTACTAGTTCCAGAAGATTTTTTTCTCTCTTCTTTCAGACTTTCTACATAGACCACTTATGCTCTTTTAAGTTTTGTTACGCCTGTGTTTTGTTTCAGTTACTTCCAGTGGAGCAGAAGAGTTGGGGGAAAGGGTTTGTGGGCAGACACAGTTTTCCCTGATTCCCCAGACTGGACTGAGCAGAGCTGCAGTTCAGATGAAGCTTGTGTTTAGGTCAAGTCACTCGGAAGGATAGTGAAGGGATGAGATAGTGGGTGAATAAGATACTTACTTCACCAAGTTTTCAGATATTTTGTCTGATTTTTGGCTATTGTTTCCCCTAAGTGCTTTCTTTGCCCAAACAGCCATGGATGGTTGGAGATACCGTCTTGTTCTCAGGACCTTGTACAATGCTTCTAAAGTTTCTAATGTGGAACTGTCTGGTCCTCAGGTTTGCTCTTTTGCAACCCTGGCTACCCAGCTAGTCTCCAGAGAGACAGCTCCTTAGTGGAGCAACCTCAGAACTTAAAATATATATATATACCTTTGCTGTTTTATCTTACTCCTCTCTCCCAACCTCCTGGAAGTCCTGGGCCAAGTCAAGTGGCTCCTACAAGCAAATATTTACAAACGTTTGTTCAACATTGATTTGGTCAGGATATGGATAAACTTTTTTTAATCAGTAAAATAAATGTATTTAGAAACATATTTACTACTAATTCACTTCCACTAGCTGAAGAACAGGAAATGTTCTAAAAAAATTTTTTAACAGTCACTTCCCATTTTTCTGAAGCTCTCTTCTCTCTTGAGTTTTGTTTGTTCGTAATTTTATTAACCAGAAAACATTTTGAGAGGCATATGAAAGGGTTAGTAAAACAAACCACTCACTCTCAAGAAATAGCCCTAGGTTCGTACATTAACTGATTCAGGAATTTCAGCTGACCACTAGTGCACACATGCATCTCAAAAATATACAAATTAGATGGACTGCTACTAATAAAGAGTGCTGTTTTCATCTCCTTTTGAGGGGAGTGTCTACATCAGTGAGACTGGAACCAATTTTCATTTTCTTAGCTATATAAGGAGTTGATAGATAAACCAGTGTTAAAGGACACTGCTTTCCACTTCATTCCAGTGAAATGTTGGAGTTGATTTGTTTTTGCCAATGTTATTTTAACATCCTTTTAAAATCACCCCTCCCACCCACCTCCTTCCACAGCTGCCCACTGGCCTGCCTCTTTAATCTGGCTCTGAAACTCTGTGACCTAGTCCAGTCACATAGTTGCTCCTTAAAATACTCTTCCTTGACTTGCTGACTTGAAGTTGAGCTCCTAAATAATTTAACTCCTTTCTTGGAATGGCCACCTTTTAAGACCTCTCTTCACTTTCACTTCTGAGGATGGAAAGAAAGTCAAAGTATTAGAGACTCACTATGTACTTGGCTAAGGAGTACTTGGACCTGACAGTAAGAATTTTTACTCAGTCTGATGTATGGGCATCATATAACGCTAGCTTGATCTGTATTCACCACAGTCCCCACCTTTACTCATACAAGTGTGATGGTTTGACTGGGATGCTCTCCTTTAGTCAGGAGGGGGTGGGGGTATGAAAAGAAGAGACAAGACTGTTTCATACTATAATTCTACCCTGACCCACTGTAGCAATATCAACTATAATTCAATTCAAAATTCCACATATTCCACAAGTATATTTGGCAATACCGTTCTGGGAGGTATTTTGGAAACATGCACCGAAACCTTAGACTATCTATATTAGGCAAAAGTCTTGGTTGCCTAAAGACAGAAAGTCAGCTCAAACTATTTTAAGAAAAAAGGGGAAGTTATTAGGTCAAGTAATTGGAAAAGTCTCGGGCAGCATCTTGCTTCTGGCATGGCCGGAACCAGGAACTCAAATGATATCATCAGGAATCTCCCTTCTCTCTCTACCTCTCAGCTCTGCTTTCTTCTGTGCTGGCATCATTGTGGCAAAGTTGACTTTTGTCAGTTCCAATCTTAAACAGTCCTTGGTGCCCATAATTTCAGAAGAAAAGAGATGTTTTTATCCAAGTATCATTAGCAGACTTAGAAAAATTCCCCCTTATTGACCCTGATTAGATCTTTTATACCACTCCTGGAACAGTCACTGTGTCTGGAGTGGTCGGAAACAGGACACTCTGATTAATCCCAGCCACATGACAGAAAGTTCCACCAGGTCGGGGAGAAGCAGATCCTGAAAGGCAGTTCATAAGTAGAGTGTGAGATCAGTTCTATCATCTGAAAAAGGGAAAGAATTCTGGACAGGCAGAAATAAGGGACATCTATACCCAAAGTTCTTATTCTTCTATGTATTTACCCTTAGGAAATAATCAGGGGTGTGAGAGAGTTACAAGGTTATTCATGACAGAATTATTTATAATAATGCAAAACCAGAAAGAATGGAAATATTCAATAATAAGGGATTAGTTGAATAAATTATTGTACATGTATCCAAAGGAACACTATGCAGCCTTTGAAAAGTGTGTTGTTGAAGAAAATGACATGACAAAGTGTTCATGGTGTGTTGTTAAGCATAACAACAGTGCACAGTGTCCCAATTTATACACATTCTTACACATGTACACATTTTATCTATAAAAACATATTGTGTAAATGTTTTGAAAGATTGAAAGAATAGATGATGTTGATTACTTCTAGTTGGTGATATTAGGAGTAATTTTAATCATTCCCATACTTTTCTCTATTTTCTACAGTCAGTATGTATTTTTTAAATTAAAAGCATTATTGAAAAACTTTTAATTCCTCACTACCAATTTAAAACTGATCCTGCTATTTCTCTCTGGGAAAGAAGGAGATGAAATGGAGATCCTAATTACTGGTAAATAGCAAACTCTATGGAAAGGAAACTAATTAGGAGAATAAATTCTTCACCAGTTCTCTAAGATTAGCTAAGACACAAATGTATTCTCCATTATGTCACATTTCCATATTTTGAGGCTTTATTTGTATGCACACCACTAAGTCTTTCAGAATTAATCAACCAGCCAGCTCCATACTCAAAGCACAGGCCCAGATATCTACACAGAGAGAGACTCAGGGTTCCTTTCTAAACTTTACATTTACTCCTGAATGTATCTGAAGAAAGTGAAATGTATTTCCTACTGCTAGAGACCAGGACTTTTTCTTGATCGTATTAGAAATATTCAGATTAGAGGAAACTACTTCAGTAAAATAAACATCCTAAATGAACAAACCTTAGCTCCGGAGGCTCACTTACTCACTTGTTTCAGTTTCTCCTGGAGAATTCCCTTTATGAATGAGACTTGGCATCATCCGAAGAGCCTCTACGTTATCCAACCCCTGGAGAGAGGATCGAATAATTGGTCTCCCCCCAGTTTACTAACGAAATATCAGTGAGCCAAATCTTTATAAGCCTAAAGGGAAAATTGTAATTATGCCAGTGACTTTTAGAAAAGCACAAAATTAGGAGGAAGGGCAAAAAGCAACACTCATGTTCACTGATTTCTACCATTACCCGTGTCCATCATTTCACCTGGAAGTTAACCCCATTTCCTTTTGAATTACCAAACCAGAGGCAGCTTGGTGCCATTGGAAGATGGCCTACAGGGTGTTCCCTATTAAGATGACATTTCTGTTTCTTGGTACCTTCCACCATGGGATACACTTACTTGTAGAAGTTTGTTCAACGTAGAGTCCGCTTTATCTGGCAAAGTTGTTCTTGTCAGTCGAGAAGGAAACTTAACAAAGTATATCTGATACAACAATGGCCTATACAATACCCTTTCTTCTTTCTTATTAACAGAACTCCAAATTTCTTTGGGAGGGCAACATGTCCAGCTGAAAACCTCCATTTTCCAGAGTGGCATACGTGGGGATGTACCAGTCAAATCCCTTTGCTTCTGGAAAGGATTTGCTACCCATGTCAAAGAGTGTGGTTAGCTGACTGTATCCAGTCATTAGCTCCTGTCAACTTTCAAGCTGAGATCCTGCTCTCCTCAAGGCAGCCCCCAGCCAATGACTAAGGAAGATGGTAATACAAAGACCTAGCCATTTCCACCCAACACAGGATTCCCCTAGCGGGCAATCCTTACTCTCACTGGGCTGGCAGAGACTGCCAGGTTTGCATCAGTGAATGCTGGCTCCCCCTGCCCAATTTGGCTTCCTGCTTCTTTCACAGTGTCACTCCCCATTAAACCTTTCTCACTCCTCACTATCTCAGCATCTATTGATATTTCCTGAAGAACATAACTGGTGACAGCCAGCTTCCTTTGTGGCTTTGGGCAGACACATGACACAGTTCTGACCAGTGAGATGTAAGTGGAAGTGGCTAGGTGGGAGTCTAGAAAAGTACTGTCATCAGAAGCAGTTTCAACTGACACACACCTTTTGCTCTTTGCTTTTTCTCTTCTTTTTGCCTGGGTTACAGATGTGTTTTAAAGGGTGGAGCAGCTATCTTGTGACAATGAGGTAACAAGCCCAAGGTCCAAAACCACATACTAAGGATGGCAGAGTAGAAACCTGGAAAGAGCCTGGGTTTTAGAAGGCATTGTGAAGGGATCATACCAGCCTTGGACTGTGTATCTCTAGGTTTCTTATTTTGTGTAACAAATAACCCCCTTACTTGTTTAAGACTTGATATGCAGGCTTTACAGTGGAATGCAAATCTAGCTAATTCATAGGACATAGGAAATGGTCTTGATATTAAGCATGTCGTTAAGAAACACCACTAGGTTACAGAGCATGTACGGAGCGTGGTCCTCATTATCTGTGTGTGTGTACATACATGCAAATGTGCAGATATCTTTTATATACACATTTTTAACATGCACACATGCAGATATCTTTTATACACACATTTTACACATATTACACACATTTTATCTACATAAATCTAAAATATGTGCTTAAGAAGAGGAGGGGCATGGTGATACCCACCTATCCAGCCAAATGAGCTAAATCAGCCTCCTTCAGTGAGGGGATCAGGAGTGACATGGGTTTACCCTCACCTTCTCCTGTAACAGGTTAAGTCATGAGGAAGAAAACAATCAGCATATGAAATATATTGTGTGCAAGACAGAAAGCAAATGTTTATCAATTGTGTAATACCCGTATTGATTTACCCAGGAAACTGCCAAGCCAAATGCTGCACATAATTTAAGCCAAGCAACTCTTTTCCTAGTGGAGTAGGAGAATTCCAAAGTCCTACCTTGTCATCATCTGGCAGTTCCCAATGACAAGGCAAGATACGCAACCTTTAAATTTCTGAATAAGGAAGACCAGGCAGCCACCTGTGCTTTGGTAGTAGAAAACCTGAATTGCAGACCTCGTGTACTGAATAACTTCATCGGCAAAGGTGGTAATATGGCTTGTCTTAACCTTTTTCACAGGGTGTTGTGAAAATCACATGAGATAATGACTGTAATATGACACAAAACATAAATTAATAGTAATAATAATAACAACAACTAACGCTGTCTGTATGTCAGGCACTGTTTACAAACTTCATACATTTTAACTCATTCAATCCTTGTACCAACTCAATGGTATTATGCGATGTGACTATGGGACCCAGAAACCTGGGACCCGGAATACGCTGAGGGCCATTCACACATTTTGTGGGTGGCCACATTTATGTATTTATTATGAAGGAAACATGCCTCACTGGTATTTTCACATTTCAGGAAATGTGTTTAATTATGATCGAATTGAACACTGAGACACTTGTAGATCTTTGTGCTTCTAATTATTTCTAAGAATAGAGGACACACAGGTAAGGAAAACAGTTGAAGAGGGAGGGACCTCCTTTCACCTCATGCGTTTGCCTTATCCCAGAGGAGAAGGAAACTCACTACACTTCTGTCCTCTCTCGCTTCACTCCTTTCTTTGTTTCTTCTCATGGGAGTGACTGAGATGATTGGTCAGAGTTGGGAACATTCGTTGGGCTAGTTTCACTGGTGGGGGACCTGTTTTCAAGGCTAAAGGTCAGTGCTCATGACTGTCCTGTCCTTTCATTTGCTTCTGAGCCCAGATCTGACTTGACTTCCTGTCGGAGTGGCAAGCACACGTGGGCAGGGCCTGGAGCCTACCTCTTAAAAGGAACTTGTGATCCTTGCTGTTTGTCTACCATTTGGGTAAGTGACCCAGGGGCTGTTCTGAAGGCCCTGCCTGTGTTTCCCAGCCACGTGCCTGAATACTCAGGTAGCAAGTCTGCTAATCAGTGTGCAAAGGAGGAAACCCCAGTACAGCTTCAGCCAGACTCAAAATTCAGTCTCTGACACTGCAGTTTATCACAGCCTTGCATCTGGGGGCATGTGTGGCTACTGCCTGGATTAAGAGAGTGGTCTATACTTTTCATTTGCCTAGTGATCTTTTCACTTGTGTTCCTAGAAGAGAAGAGGGTTAGTGGCACCCTAATCCCCTAAAAGAAATCCAAACCCAAAAGAATATATATATATATACATATATATATCTGAATCACTTTGCTGTATACCAGAAACTAATGCAACATTGTAAATCAACTATATTTCAATAAAAAAAGAAATAAAGAAATCCAAACTGCAACTTAAGAAACTTCATCTCTTCTGCTAGATGGAACCAGATACCCTTCTTCTATGTCTCCAGGTTGTAGCCTAAGATTGGACCTATGATAGTGGCTTTAAAAATGCTTTCTGGGGGCTTCCCTGGTGGCGCAGTGGTTGAGAGTCTGCCTGCCAATGCAGGGGACACGGGTTCGAGCCCTGGTCTGGGAAGATCCCACATGCCGCGGAGCAACTAGGCCCGTGAGCCACAACTGCTGAGCCTGCGCGTCTGGAGCCTGTGCTCCGCAACAAGAGAGGCCGCGACAGTGAGAGGCCCGTGCACCGCGATGAAGAGTGGCCCCCGCTTGACACAACTAGAGAAAGCCCTCGCACAGAAACGAAGACCCAACACAGCCAAAAATAAATAAATAAATAAATTAAAAAAAAATGCTTTCTGGATGAATTAATAAATTATGTCTTTTTTAAAGTAGAGTTTGAAAAAAAACATTGAATAGAACAGGTTTCCAGAAAGATGAGAAAGTAAACTTAGCTTCGACAGAGCAAAGAAGGATATCGTCTTTCACAGAACCAAGGCAAAGTACTCAGAACTGAAGAAATACTGGACTTTGGAGCTAATAGAAGTATCTAAACTGAAGGGCTAGAGTCTGAACACAAGGGCAAACATCCTCAGGCAGTTGCAGAAATTAAAATTAGCTATCGACGGGTGGGCTGCTCTACTGCAGAGCCCTCCACAGGTAGGTCTTGAAATATTTACTATCTGACTCCCCACAGTTAAAACATCTTTAGATGTTCAATCAAGGTATCTGTCAATATCATGTATTTTACATGTCAAAGGGGAGCAAACCAGTATAGGATAGTTGAAACTTCTCAAAACGTAAATAAAAGATGTAGAAGAAACAGTATGGGCAGTCCTCTAAAAAAAATCTGTTTAATGAATTAATTAAATCTTATCAAAACAACACAGGTGCAGTTAAAACAAATAGTGAAAAAAAGACTTACAATGAAAACAGCAGTTCCTGCTTCACCATTCACTAATCCCCAGTACCTGTCATAACAGGCCACTCTTCACTTTTTATCTATTTCTTTTGGTGTGTTTCTAAATAATATGCTTATATTATAATATTATTATTATATTTCTTGACTAATTTCAGAAATCTACTAACTTCTTTTGATGGAGGATAAAACTTTAACTCTACTTTCCCTACTCTCATTCACTCTATAGAGTTAGGTCACAATTTCAGGATAACTCAATAGTATTATTATAACTATGTAATTGTTGACTATTGAAATAAGCAATGTACTTTTGGGGGGGTTCTATCTTTTTATTTTTCCTACGTTTAACCACTGCCTCATTTGTTCATATGCTTAATTTCCAATATTTATAATCCTTAATTTTTTCTATCAATTTGTTGTACTTGTAGCAATGATAATTTTCCAAATGCCAGACACATCAGTTTATTCAATCAAATCCATTTTTCCCTAAAGCCCTCCCCTAATCTCAGCTCCAATTCTGACTGGTTTTTGGACACAGGATGACATCCATGAACTTTATTTTGTTATTTTCTTATGTTAGATCTCTATTTCCTGGATCTCATTTCTCAGTTGTATTAAGTTGATGGCTTTATACTTTTTACAAGTTATCAGCACTAATTTTTCTGCTTTCTACTCATTTTTATCAAATGTTAAGGACAAGATGCCATTAAACTATCCTAAAAATTACACGCACTACTGTTTAACAGAAATAACAATGCCATCAAACTCAGTACCACCAAGAAAATCCTTCATTCCTCAGACATATTTAGTGCACAACTGTTATAGAGGAATGTACAAGAAGTACGGCCTGGGTTGTATTAAGGTTTCTAAGGGCTCAAGAGAAGCTTCTCATTTGGTATCTCTTCAAACCAATTTCTTAAAAATATTTCCTTAAATTCTGTGTGTGTGTGATTAAAAGGATAAGCTGATTTTCGGCAAATTGAAATTGTATGCTTTTCCTTCATGTCTCTAACCCTTATGCCAACAGTATACTCATCCTTTTCTTTGTTTCCCCTAAACAAGACTCCATTTAACAATAATGTTAGTGACTCAATTTTTTCTGAAAATTCCACTGTGGAATAGTGCACAACTTTTCACAAAAAGAAAAAAAAAAAGGAAGGAAAGAAGGAAGAAAGGGAGGGAGGGAGGGAGAGAGTCCACTAGCTATATCTCTTCTTCCAAATCTCTGTATTTGGCTTGAAACCACTTTCTCCCTCTAGCATTAAGCTGGAGCTATCCCTGGGATCTTGGATCTTCCCCCACCCCCAAACTCTCTCTTTCGCCAAACACTTAAGCTCTGCCCCAGCCTCTTGTTCCAAACTTGCACAACAACCATTGTTACTACTACTCCCGCCTTCTAGTATGTCAAAAGCTCTTAGATTGATCCTCTAGTTAATGCGGATACATTTTCATTAGGAGTCAGTGAAGGATTATTAATAATAAATTTTCCTCTTACATGTTCAAAATCAAACTAATGGATTATTTTATGCATTAAAATAAGAGTTGGACTGGGGCTTCCTTAGTGGTCCAGTGGCTAAGACTCTACATTCCCAATGCAGGGGACCCAGGTTCAATCCCTGGTCAGGGAACTAGATCCCACATGCCGCAACTAAGAGTTCCCATGTCACAAATAAAGATCCCGCATGCCGCAGCTAAAAGGATTCCTCATGCCGCAATGAAGATCCCACATGCCACAACTAAGACCCAGCGCAGCCAAATAAATAAATTTAAAAAAAAAGAAAAAAGAGTTGGACTAACTTCAATTTCTCCACTTATATAGGGAGATGCATGTAAAAATCTAGGTTTACCAGCACCAAATTTCCAGCTGGGGTGGGGGGGGGTTCATGTTTTGTTCCATTTACAGATTCTTACCTGGGTAGCTGGCTGACTAACACTGAGAGTGGGTTAGTTGAAAGTGGAATAACTGAAATCAAGGACAACCATGGAGTTTTCCAGAGAAAGGCAAGTCAAAAAGAGCACTGGGGGTGGGATTTGGGGGTATAAGGCAGCATAGTATCCAGTGTTTGGTTCTCTGAACTGTGATGGAACACTGTTGGACTTTCAGTTATAAATGAATTCTTACAATTAAAGTGCTTTCTTCATAGTAGTGTTATGACAACTATGTAATCTAAGACACAAAAGACATTTAGAACACTGCCTGTCATATCATAAGCCTTCATTAGCTAATAGAAACATTGGCTGCAACTTTGTTCACTGACCTGTGCAGCTGAGACCAATTTACCTGTTTTTCTGCCCCCAGAAGCCAGACCTGGTCTCTGGTAGGGACGATAGAAGTCAGCATGTCACTCAAGGTAGGCTTGAGTCAAAATTGATCTGACTTCACGATCACGTCCCTCTAGGAGGAAGTCTTTGCCTTCCACCCTATTTTCCACAAGAGTTAAATTTCCTTGCTCTGAATTCCAGCCATTTTGACCAGGTCTTTGATGCCTGTTTCTAGACCTCTCTGATGCCAGTCACTTGTCCATATGGGTCTTTGTTAATTATCTGCAACTCTGTCCTCTGCTCATCCCTTCTTCTACACTGCTTGGATAGAGATGGTTGCTTTGACAATGGTTCTGACCTTTTGCTAATAGAACATGACCATAAAATGTTTGGGTTAGTATTAGGTTCATTTATGTAAAATAGAAAACTAAAATAATTAGCTTACACAAGTAAGAAATGTTTTTTTTTCCCATGTAAAATAAATCCAGGCTGTAGAGTTGCTCTGTGACGTCGTCAGTGTTCACCAATCTCCTTTCCCATTCTTTAATCCTGTCCATAGTGGTGGATTCCACACTCAAGGTTGCCTCCTGATTACCAGACAGTAGCTGTAAAAAAAAAAAAAATTAACATTCCAGGCAGAAAGAAAGAGGGAGAGAAAAGGAGAAGTGTGTGCCTGTAGGTAAGTCAGTCCACTTTTAAGAACTTCTGTAGATGCTTCACCCAAGGGCTTCTGACATCTCATTGACCACCCCTATCTACAAGGGAGGTTGGTAAGTATACTTCTCAAGATTGCCATATAAAATACTGCATGGGACATTCTTATACTGAGAAATTATTCATAGTTTATCTGAAATACAAAATTAACTGAGAGTCCTATGTTTTTAATTTGTTAGGCTGGCAAACTTAATGGTTTTATTTGACAGGACACATTGTCATGCCCAACAACATGGGCATCTAATCGGAAGCAGAGCAGTCTATTAGCAGTCGCTGCCATGTTGAGCCTTCTGTTTTCTTCTGTTGCTTAATCCTCCAGTTTTTAACTCATGTTTCCTCTCCCTGTTCCCTAGAGTAATTAGCCAGTTTTAGTTTTCCTAGGGTTCCTCATCTACCACAATTCTAATACTAAAATGATTTTATTTTTAGCAGTACAATAAATTCCATTGTGTATTTGAAGGTTCCCTTGAGAGGTGAATAGAAAGAGAGGCATTTAGCTCAAACTGGATGTTAAAGATACCTGAATGCTAATATAATTTGTCACATTTATTTTATAGCCTAAATCTTTGGGTCCACCTCCCTATGTAAAATGTCTTCTACCTCACTGCTTTTATAGTACTTAACTCTGGGTTTTAATAATTAATTTTAAGGTAACAAGTATAGGAACAAAAATGGTGATGTAATTATATTAAAAGGAAAGCAGAGGGGAAATAGAGGAAGGTATGGGGAAGTGAGCTGTTTCATCATCCATTGTAATAGGATGACAACATACCATGTTTAACATTGATAAATTATAAATAGTTAAATATATGTATATATTATTTTAAAAGGTTCCTTTTGGGTTTTGGTGGAGTGGGGCAGGGAGCTATTGCCTTTCAATATAAACCATTATTATTTGATTTTTTTTAATCCTGTGATTGAATTATTTCACTGAAAATTGAAATGTGAAGAGGAGATTGCTCACTGATTGCACATGGGATTTTTTTTTTTTAATTATTTATTTATTTATTTATGGCTGTGTTGGGTCTTCATTTCTGTGCGAGGGCTTTCTCCAGTTGCGGCAAGTGGGGGCCACTCTTCATCGCGGTGCGCGGGCCTCTCACTATCGCGGCCTCTCCTGTTGCGGAGCACAGGCTCCAGACGCGCAGGCTCAGTAGTTGTGGCTCACGGGCCTAGTTGCTCCGCGGCATGTGGGATCTTCCCAGACCAGGGCTCGAACCCGTGTCCCCTGCATTAGCAGGCAGATTCTCAGCCACTGCGCCACCAGGGAAGCCCCTGCACATGGGATTTTATCTTCTTGGAATAAACAGTATGGCTTAGCAAGAGAGCCGTAACAATTCATCAGCAATAGTGACCAACACAGTGGGCCCTAGTAATCAATGAACTAGGCAAAGGTTATGTTTGGTGCCCACCAACTGCCACGTTTTTCTTTTTACAGACTTCCTTCCTTTCTGTCCACCTGAAAGCTAATATTTTCATTCTTTAGAAACGTCTCACCTGCAAGGATCAGAAATCCATCTACTCCACTATAAACTACCAAGAAGCTTAAAGAGTTACCTTCTTCGTGGCTGTTTTGATTAAAAAGATAGGAAGCTTTTAAGGTCAAGGAACAAAACTGGATAGAACTCTGGGTCTCAGTTGTTAGAGAAAAACTCTCTGGAGCAACAGGTTTCCCTAGAACTCCTGAAATCAGGTAAAGGAAGCGATTAGATAAGGTTTGCGTTTTGGTGAGGCTGTCACACTAGAAATCATTTATTTGCTTTAGAATTTTGAGTGATATGATTATTCTAAGGAATTAAATCATTTCTCCAACTTAACTTTGCAGTTAAAAAACTAAAAACTAAAACAGTCTCAAGCAGAGTAAATAAGCCTCTAATTCAGAGCCATATTTTAAATCAAGCCATTGTAACACAAATATAATTTTAATAAGGGCTGCTTTGAAATAGATCACTTTATAATAACTACAAGGTATATTATTGCCACTACTTCCAATAGAGTTGCTCCAACTTAAACATGCTACTACAGTATACGCAGGATGTAATGTGATTTTTTTTTAATGTATTTTATTGAAGTATGGTTGATTTACTATGTTGTGTTAATTTTTACTGTACATCAAAGTGAATCAGTTATACATATATAGACATTCTTTTCCATGATGGTTTAAGGATGTAATGTGATTTTTAAACCTTTTTATGTTGGTCGAATAGAAGTAATATTTTATTCCTTTTTAGTTTTACAGATTTAAAAATTGAAGTAATTTGACAGTGTTTTTGCTCATTCCAAAATAATACACATTCACTGTAAAAATTAAAACAATACAAAAGTATACATGATATGCTGTGGCAGATTGTATTTTCCAAAGGAGGTTGCACCAATACATAGTGCATCCCACACACTCTTATAATGAGATGCTGATGCTTTTCTATCAAGAGGTGGAGTCTAGAACTCAGAGAAGCAGAGAACAGGTTGGAGGGTTTTACTGGGGGCTGGCGGTGGGGGAAACGGGTGAAGGTGGTCAAAAGGCACAAACTTCCGGTTGTTAAGATGAATAAGTTCTTGGGATGTAATGTACAACATGTTGACTAGAGTTAATAATACTGTGTTGTATATTTGAAAGTTGCTAAGAGAGGTTTTAAAAGCTCTTGCCACACACACATAATTGTAACTATGTGAGGTGATGGATGTGTTAGTCTTATGTGTTAGTTAATCATTTTGCAATCTATACACATACAAAATTACTACATCATATACCTTAAACTAATATGATGCTGTATGTCAATTATATCTCATTAAAGCTGGGGAAAAAGAAGAGGTGGGGGTCTAGGTTCCTCACCTTGGACCTGGGCAGACCTTTGTAATTGCCTTTGACTAGTAGAATGTGGCAGAAGCAACTTCCAAGGCTAGGATCATAAAAGGCAGTATGGTTTCTGTCTGCTTCTTGCTCTCTTCTGACATGTATCTTTGGAGCCCTGAAAAGCCATGTAAGAATTCCACCTACCTTAAAGCTGCCACTCTGGAGAAACTACATGGAAAAACCACAAAGGGAAAGAGAGAGACTGCTAGAAGTCCCAGCTGTGCAAACCTTCCCAGCCCAGGCACCAGAAGAATGAATGAACAAGCCTTCAAAATGACCCCAAGCCCAGCTACGGTCTGACTATAATCTGATTATAATAGAACCACCCAGCTGAGCAGCTTCCAAATTCCAGATCCACATAAGCCAGGAGAGTTAATAAATAAATATTGTTGCTTTAGGCCAGGGGTCCCCAACACCCAGGCCAAGGACCGGTAGCGGTCCGTGGCCTGTTAGGAACTGGGCCGCACAGCAGGAGGTGAGCGGCGGGTGAGCAAGCGAAGCTTCATCTGTATTTACAGCCTCTCCCCATCGCTCACATTACCGCCTGAGCTCCACCTCCTGTCAGATCAGTGGCGGCATTAGATTCTCATAGGAGCGCGAACCCTACTGTGAACTGCGCATGCAAGGGATCTAGGTTGCGCGCTCCTTGTGAGAATCTAATGCCTGACGCTCTGAGGGGGAGCTGAGGCGGTGATGCTAGCGCTGGGGAGCGGCTGCAAATAAGATTATCGTTAGCAGAGAGGTTTCACCCCACAGGGGCCATAATAAATCAACTGCTTGCAGACTCATATCAAAACCCTATCAGAGGCTTCCCTGGTGGTGCAGTGGTTAAGAACCCACCTGACAATGCAGGGGACACGGGTTTGAGCCCTGGTCCGGGACGATCCCACATGCCGTGGAGCAACTAAGCCCGTGCGCCACAACTACTGAGCCCATGTGTCACAACTACTGAAGCCCATGCACCTAGAGCCCGTGCTCCGCAACAAGAGAAGCCACCGCAATGAGAAGCCCACGCACCGCAACAAAGAGTAGCCCCCATTCGCAACTAGAGAAAGCCTGCACACAGCAACGAAGACCCAAAACAGCCAAATAATAATAATAATAATAAAATAAAATAAAATAAAATATTTTTAAAAGTGTTCTTAAAAAAAAAACCCTATCAGTGAGTGGCAACTGAAAACAAGCTCAGGGCTCCCACTGATTCTGCATTATGGTGAGTTGTATAATTATTTCATTATATATTACAACATAATAATAATAGAAATAAAGTGCACAATAAATATAATGCACTTGAATCATCCTGAAACCATCCCCCCACCCCACATCCCCTCCGGGTCAGTGGAAAAATTTTCTTCCATGAAACCAGTCCTTGGTGCCAAAAAGGTTGGGGACCGCTGCCCTGGACCATCCTATGGACTATGGCCTCGCTCAGTGATGACTGGGTTTTTCACATTGTCCCCCTTTGCTTTAGCATTTTTGAGATTTCAAGGTACTCACCTAAGCAAGGATACTTATGAGATGTAGGTGACATTGGGAGAATATCAATGCAGTCTTTTCATGCTGGTTATGCTAGGCTACAAAAGGCATTAAGGCCCACCTGGAATAAAAGTGCTAAGAGGGGAAGATTAATCTTGTTATTAGAATTGATCTTCCTAGACTATATTTCAAGATGATCTCAACCGATAATCCCAGGGACCTTCTGCAGGCTCTCAGGAGGTAAATGCTCTGATGGTCCTGGTTGAGGTGCTCGTGATTCACACAGAGGTCCTGAGACCACACAGTGGTGCTACCAGTGCTCCCGGAGGCCCTGCTGCAGCATCTCGCCCCTCTCCCAACATACGCAACTCAGGGTACCACCCTCTTGGTCTGGATCAGGGATGGAAATATGTGGCATGCGTGCCATTATTCTCCCCATCCTTCCTCCCAGCCCATGGCAGACATTGCTAATCCATCATGGTGGCCTTTTCTGAAAAGTCTGAATGTGGTCTCTAAACGCTCCAAAACACAGTACTCCAAATATCCGCCATCTGTCAAATATCTAGCAGAGCAGGTAGATGATGGGTATTTGGAGTTGGCAAGAGCATGACAGTGGATAGGATCCAAGTGAACAGAGATGGGTATTTTCCTCTTCGTCTAGGAACATCTCTCAGGTATCCATACCTGTCACCATCCTTCCACGAGATCTGGTGACAAAGGTCTTAAAGCAGAGGCTGACAACCCTATAGTTTCTCGCCAGGTAGTTCTTCGATGGGGAGCGGATCTCAGGTAGGTAAACTGGATTTATTGCTAATTAATCATGTTACTTCTTCTCATCAAGGCCAAATGCATCCCCACAATCCTTCTGAAAACAGCTCCAGAGGGCCTCTACCAATAACTGTAGATAAAATCTGCTTGCATCCCATCAATGGAGGCTGTTTAACTGGGCAAATGGGAACCTTGACTGAGGACTGGCAACAAGGGAATCGAAGGATGGCTCGGACGCTGCCCTTGTCTCAGCACGGCCCATTTCAAGCTGAGGCTTGTGACAGTGCACTAGCTCAGGTGGGCTCAGGCACAGGGTAAGGGAAGTCCCTGCAACAGAAGGCCCACAAGAAAACAGAATAAGCCACAACGGATGAAGACTGGCTTCTTTGGCCTGGACAGAGGCCAGGGAAAGACTTGGCTAAAGAAAAGAGCAGTTAGGTGGTCCGAAGTTCAATATTCAGTGGGCAAACCCAGCTTGGATATGAGGACCTCAATGAGCAGAGGTTGGGCTAGTATAACTGGGAAGTCAGATGGGACACTGGTCAATTATCTGGATATCTGCCCTGATACAGCAGACTTAACAGCTGTGAGCAGAGTTTGGGGAGCGAGATCCAGCTCCTGGAAGGAAAGGCTGGGAGGTACTTGTCTGTGTACCAAGGTCCTAGTCCTAAAGAGGCACTTGGGTACCAGTCAGGGAGACTCAGGAGGAGGAACTAGACGAAACTGAAGGTCTATTAAAGAAAAAGAAAACACAAGGCATGGAAAATGCTGTGGTGAAGGAATCTCAGAGGGCACGACTGCAGGAGACCAGGGCTGATACCACCAGACGCTGGGTCCCAGGAGCATGACTTTATTCCAAGCCACCTTGGTGAGGCCACAGTTGCTAAGCTATGTCCTGAGGGAGACTAATCCTAGAGTAGGCACCCAGCTGTGCAGCTCTGAGAAAGGCAAAGACAGAAAACAAGGTGAGGCCCACAACTACGTATCAGACTTTACTTCTCAGTGTCCCCTGTTCCCTCCCAGGGCTCTCTGTACCTGTTCATTTTCTCACATGGCTCCTCCTGCCTACAATCCCTTTCCCTCTTTCCAGGTGAGCTGATCCTATACCTTCCAGCCTTTCTAAGCCAGAAATATTTGGTCCTCACTTAGGACACCTCATTTCACATCGTGTTCTGTTTATCTGCTTACAGATTCCCTCCACCGCACTGAACTTGAGACTGTACATTTTGCATTTTCATATTTCTCCACAATGCACAACACAGTGTTAGTAGATTCTTTTTATTAAATGCTCATAACCTTTCCTCTTTCTTTTAGTTCAAATGTCAGCAAACTACAGCCTGTGAGCTAAATTCAGCCCTCTACCTGTTTTTGTAAATAAAGTTTTATTGAGACACAGTCATGTTCATCACTTATGTACTGTCTGTGGCTGCTTTCACTCTAAAACAACAGTGTTAGGTAGTTGTGACAGAAACATAAAGCCTGCAAAGCCGAAAATATTTATTATCTGGCCCTTTACTAAAAAGTCTTGCTAATCCTTGGCCATTTTTAGTAAGAAAAGAGATGTGCCCTTTGGACTTAATCCATTAAACCGCTCACTGCTTTCCCTCTCACCTTATAAAACCTGCAAGCATCAGAATTGTGAGGAGGAATATTCATCATAATATAGAATCTCAGTTCGGGAAGTGTCAGGTGTCAGCTAAGGGCCCTGTAGGAAATTCATCTACAGCCAAAATGTCTAGAAAGTGTCTAATTATCACTGAAAAATAATGACCTGACATTTTAGATTCGTAGATAATTTTCCCTGAACTTGGATAATAGGAACCTGCCATTTGTGTCCACCCCAGCTGGAGTTAGTCTCTCCTCCCCCAAAGCCTCCAGAATACTTCATTCTCTCTGTTACAACATCTATTTCAATTGCCCTTGCATTAATTTCTTTTCATGAGTGTACTTCCAGACTCGGGTTATCAACACCCTGGGGTAAGGAACATTTTGTCCAACCCTGCAGCCTCCATGGAGTTTTCCCAAATCAGGTATTGATAATATACAATTGAATGAATGTCACTAAGACAAACATGAAAAATAGGTTTACAATACATTGATCTTATGAAACCAGGGGCAAACCCTCAGCAGAGATTCTTCATACTATGCTTCACGCATACACGTTTTCAATCCTGTTTTTTCTGCTTATATCTCTGTTTCATGTGTTCATATATGTGTACAAAAAGGAAGTCATCTCAAGAATGCTTACTATACAATAGTGCTCTGTTGTTTAAAAAAAAACACAAGACAAAACAATTCTCTTGAAAAAGTAAATGGCTTGTCTGGGGTCAAGCAATTTTCTCAGGAAATTAATATTATTGTAAACTGAAACACCCTTCTGGACTTCATTTCCTTAACTCTTTACTGTTAAACTTCAGCAGATAATGAATCCCATTTAGCAATCCAAGTGACTGGTGATCCAATAGGCCTCTGGTTTTCATCTGTGTGAAGTAATATTTATAGTTCAGACCCAGTGGAAATTAACTTGAAAAACAAAGCATCTCTAGGTACTTTATCTGCCTTTGTGTACATAAAGGTATTGGTTGCAAGACGATAGAAACACAGCTTGAATTTGCCTAGGAGAAGGGGATGGGCAGCAGGGGTTGCTGGTTCACAGAATCCAAGGAGGTAAATAACCAAATGATGGGGAAAATTGGGATGCAGCAGAGCTTCTGGAACAATGGGAACCAGGGACTGGAAAGCTACCAGAACTCTCTCCTTCTCCATTTGGAATCTCTGCTTCTCTCCACATGCTACCCTCCATCTCGATAGATCAATCTACTCTACCAGGAGGAAACCTAACCTTACACATCTCCTTTTTTCCCTCTCTTTCAAATCTTACAGATCTATTCCTAAAGAGGGACAGTGTCTCAATTTTAATTAGAAAAATCCCAGGGAAATCCTTTGGGCCCAGGTTGGATCAAACCTAACAGGAGATGTGTCACATAAGAAAATGATACTCTTGACCTAGCCATGAGGGTAAAGAGGGAGAGAGGATGGAGGAGAGACAGATCCTAGGAGAAGGGGGCTGGAAGGTTATTGGGTTAACAACTCCATCAATGTTCTTTGCTTTTTTTTGAGGGCATGGGCTGTCCTATTTACAACCAAATCCCTAAGATTCCGGAAAGACAAAAAAGGGCTAGTGAAGATACTTACCCTGGATACTCGACCTCAGAGAAGAGACTTTCATCATAGTAGCCTCAGCTAAAGGCAGGGAGAGGTGAAATGTTTAACTATAGTCAGTGACAGTAGGCTTCCCATCAAAGGGCTTTGAGAGAAACTGACAAGAAGCACCTAACACGTGTAGCACCTGAAATGGGGCATACTGGGAGGGGTCTGGTCTGTTTTCCTAATATGAAAGACTCTAACTACGGACTGCCTTAAGGTTTCTCCAATCCCTGCCCAGGACTGCGGCCAGCCCATGCAGTGTCTTTGTCTAAATCAGAAAGGCACACCTTCGTCGAGGCAGACCCAGCGCCCACCCACTTCGCTAGCACCCTGCCAGGACTCCTGTGTTGAGTGTTGAATTTCAGCTTCCACGTACCCCTCTGCCAGGCACCCTTGGGCAGGGTCCCACCTGCACAAGCATCTCTGGCAGCCCTGGCCCACCCAGAAGGAGGTGCGGTAGGCAGGCTATCCCTTCTCCAAAAGCGAGACTTCCAGCACCAGTAAAAGTGAAGGCTCAGTGGCGGCTTGGGCTTGGTGATGGGAGACAGTAGCAGGAATGGCAACAATGGCTGAATTCAAAGGGCTCTAGGGATGGACGGCCCACTTCCGGCAGCGGAGCCATAGGGACATGGCTGGGAGTGGAGCGGCCGGCAGCAAACGCCGTGGGCTGAGCCACAGCAGAAGCAGAACTAGCTTCCGAGGCTCCTGGAGCGATTCAAGGAGCAGCAATGATGAGGGTCTGTGCACGCTTGTCTCTCCCACTTACAGAGAGCGTTGTTCTTTACATCAAGAATTAATTAATCAAGAATTTACATAGCAGAATGCCTTGACAGAGATGAAACTTTTTTATCTCCTTCAAATACCATATGATATCACTTATATGTGGAATCTAAAATGTGACACAAATGCACTTATCTACAAAACAGAAACAGACTCACAGACATAGAGAACAGACCTGTGGTTGCCAAGGGGGAGGGGGGAGGGGAGGGAGGGACTGGGAGTTTGGGGTTAGCAGATGCAAACTATTATATACAGAATGGATAGAAAACAAGGTCCTACTGTACAGAACAGGGACCTATATTCAATATCCTATGATAAACCATAATGGAAAAGAATATGAAAAAGAAAGTTATTCATGAATAACTGAATCACTTTACTATACAGCAGAAATGAACACAACATTGTAAATCAACTATACTTCAATAAAATAAATGTTAAAAAACATTTTTTGGCTCCTTTATTTTTACCTTTGAAACATTAAAAATAACTCCCCTTTGAAGGGGGTGCTTGTGTAAGGATTTAAGGAAGCTGTACTTAGAGGAGGTAATATGAGTGTTTAGGAATGCCGTTTTTAATTGGGTTGGCCCAAAAGTTCGTTCGGCTTTTCCTGTACCAGCTTAAAGAACCCGAACGAACTTTTTGGCCAACACAATATAATGTTGTATTCAAAGTTGTAGGGTAGCCCCTCTTCAAAGAGAAGTCACACTCCCATTGTCCCCAAAGAGGGAACAGTCAGTCCATTTAAGGTGGGTGTGCAAAAGAAAGGCACTGGCACCCTGAAGCAGAAAGAGAGGGAGGGAAAATGATCAAGGTCAGGGTCTGGGTGCGGGGGACACCAGAATCTGGGTGTGCCTTCTGATACCAGCTGGAGATCGGCATTCACCCTGGAGGTCCTGAGCACCATGAACCTGGGCAATCACGGTGCAGTTCTGCTGCAAATGGGCATCAGGCCAGTGCCTGAAGCAATGGCCAGAATAGAGGAGCCATCATCCCAGCACTGCAGCCCAGAGAATAAGTGCCCAGGCAGTCTGCCACTGTGCTGTTAGAGCCCCATTTATTTTTGTCTTTCAAAGGAGCCGCCCATCAATTTTCCAGTCACTGCATGAGTCAGAGTCTTGTTCCCCAAGAGTTGCTGCAACGCCGCCTCCATTCCACCCTCTTCCCCCACTTCCTGGACTCCATCTGAGACGCCCGTCACCAAGACTGTGTATGAATTACGGGCTGGGCTGGGTCTCATACTCTGACGCTAGCACAGAGCCACAGTGGGCAGGGAGATGGGAAAGAACTGGGCCCTAGTTATGTGAGTATGTGACAAAAAGTGATATTCAAACCATTGAAGAAAATAATGGATCATTTTATTTTTTGGCCACGCTGCGAGGCATGTGGGATCCTAATTCCCTGACCAGGGATGGAACCTGCATCCCCTGCATTGGAAGCGCAGAGTCTTAACCACTGGACTGCCAGGGAAGTCCCAAGAACGGATCATTTTAAAATGTTGGGTAAACTGACTTGTAATTAGGGGAAAAAATATTAGCTCATTACTTCACTGCATCTAAATAAATACAGACAGGCCAAAAATTTAATGTAAACATTTTAAACATAAAAGTAATTTTAAAATAGGAAAAATAATAAGTAAATAATGTTGAGTACAAACAATTGGAAACTTCTGTGTGGCAAAAAATTTTAAATCACATATAAGTTTGAAACATAAGTGACAAACAGGAAAGTAATAAGGCAAAAGGCGAGGCAAAGGCTTTCTATTCATAATATTAAAAGAGCTCATACAAAGCACAAAAAATTAAAACTTCAATAGAAAAAAATGGGCAAAAGTCACAAACAGGTAATTAAAATGCAAATGGCCAATAAATATATGAAAAAATGTTCAACCTCACTAATATTCAAAAGGCAAGTTGAAACAATAACAAGAGAATTTTCACTGTCAGATTGACAAATTTTTAATTGCTGAAACTCACAAACTGACGAGGTTGGAAGAAATGTGTACTTCGCGCTTTTTTTTGTGGGCATGTGAAATAGTACAACTTTCCCAGAGGGCAATCTGACAAGAAGTATCAAAGCATAAGATGTATATACTCTTTGGTGCAACAATTCTTCATGTGGGACTTTAATCCAAAGAGATTATTACACACATTTGAAAAGATGTATTCAGACTTCACCATTTTGAAAAATGAGAAACAACCTTAATGTTCCTCCATAGGGGCTATTTAAGTAGTTGTGGTACATGCATCCCTGGACTACTCTACAGCTCTTAAAAAGAATGATGTAAATCTGGGACTTCCCTGGTGATGCAGTGGTTAAGAATCTGCCTGCCAATGCAGGGGACACTGGTTCAAGCCCTGGCCCGGGAAGATCCCACATGCCGTGCAGCAACTAAGCCCGTGCGCCACAGCTACTGAGCCTGCGCTCTAAAGCCCGTGAGCCACAACTACTGAAGCCCACACGCCTAGAGCCCGTGCTCTGCAACAAGAGAAGCAACCGCAATGAGAAGCCCACGCACCGCAATGAAGAGTAGCCCCCGTTTGCCGCAACTAGAGAAAGCCCACACGCAGCAACGAAGACCCAACACAGCCAAAAATAAATTTATAAAAAATATAAAGAATGATGTAAATCTATATTGACACAGAAAGATGACTTCAACTATTGATTCTTTGAGGATCATGCCATTCAGTCATATCAACCACTGTCCTTCCTCATCAGCAGTTTCTGATAAATCTCCCCTTATTAATCATAGACTTTGGCACTTAGTTCAGTCTTCCAATTGACTATCATCCAAGGTGACTTAAATATCTGTATGGACAACCCATACCCTTTCCAGTCTCAGGAATTCTTGAATTCCTCATTTACAATACAATACAGTTGATGTTACTCTGTCGTCACCTACTTTCTTGGCCATGGTCTGCACAAATTGCCCCATCTCTAAAATTACTAAATCAGGCGTCCCTCTCTCTGACCACATCCTCTTTTCCTCTCAACTAGCCTGCTCGATTCTCATGGTACATTTGTTTTTCTTTTGCTTCAGATCTTCTATCCACCCCTCTAGTCATTGTAGACTTAATGATTGACCATTTCAAACATTCTCTTGCCCGTATTTTAAACTCCTTTACCTCATTATTCTCCCCATACCTGCTGCAAAATCTCCTGCCCTTTGTGGTTTGGATTATCTGTTCTTGTTGTTTTTTTCATGCCCTGGCTACCAAGCAACACTAGAGTATCACACCCTGGAAGGCAGGTATCACTACTCATTGATTCACTAATTTCAGCTGGGCCCTTGTCATGAGTTCAGTTCCCACAAAGGCAGAGCCTGAATCAAAGATTTGGATGCAAATGGTTTATTTGGAGATAATCCCAAGTAGAGGAATGAAGTGGGGAGCGAGAAGAGGAGAGAAAGAGGGAGAGAGGGATAGAAATAGAGAGAGAGAGAAGTGGGGCTGGGGGAGAGGGACCAACACAGGGCATGTTAATGAGCAGATTACCACCATGGGCAACTGAAGCTCAGTTCCACCGGGACCTCCAAGAGACTGTGTAGAGCCACTCCTTCCTCTCTGCCACTGGTTGAGGACTGCTCTCAGAGGCATTAAGTCCCTCTCATTCCAGGCGGCCTCGTGAACAGGTCACACAAGCTCCTAGCCAGAGAACACCCTCGGGCAGAGTTGTAGGTGTTTGTGGTAGAAAGTTATCAGCACGTGTGCACCAGAACTGTGAGTGTCAGGGGATGTTGGTGGGTCACCAACCGCATATGCTGCAGCCTCAATGTGGCCCTGCCCCTCCCACTGCCCAGCTGTGTGTGTTTGTGGACCCACCACTGCAATCAAGACACAGAACTATTCCATCACCACAAAGAGCTCCTTATTTGCAACTCTTTTTACATGTTTCTTTCTTTTTTTAAAATTCTCATCAGATCCTTGAGCGAAGGGACATCTATGTTATTTGGTTTTGTGTTTTCAGAGTCTCATGTGGGGCCTTGCTCTTAGAAGGCACTGCTAAATGTTTGTGAAAGCAAGGATGGAAGAATGAAGAGGGATTCTATCTATGGAGGCCAGGGACAGTTGCCTGGGATCCAGAACAGGTTATGACAATGCTTAGCTCCAAACCAGTGGCCAGGGACCTGAGGACAGAGGCCTCCTCCTTGGATTTACCTCCTGTTTGAAGAACATGTTGGCAGATACAAGAAGAGTAAGAACGGTGAGGCTCTCCCCACATTAATTCCAATAATCACATCTCTGCCTGTAGTAGAGAAGGACTTTCTCAATCCAGTACCTTTTGTGGGAATCTCTCACATCACACCACATGGCCACTTACCCACTCCACCCATCTGATGCCTGCCCTGCTCTGCCTCACATCACTGGCACATCCTCTGCTTGCTGGAAGAATCAGGAAGACCATCCTGACCTCATCTGGTTTGCTACCTGGCCAGCATGTGGGGCAACACTTGTCTCAAGGCTCAAGGAAAGTGTTCAGTCCTAGGGCATGATTTAAAAATTTTTTCTTAGTAGTAATTGCTCTTGATAGATAAGTAATATTTTTGTTTGCTCAGTAATTATTATAGTCAATAGGAAAACTCTGAAGCTGGGAAGAGAGAAAAGCATAGAAGAAAACAGCTAAAGAAACTGCCTAGACAATTACACATACATTCACAGCTATACACACCCTATATAGAACATGTGTGTGTGTGTGTGTGTATCATCAAGTTACTATTCCTATTAGAAGGAGAAATAAGGGAATATTTATCAAACATGATCCATGTTATTATAATAGATTTTAATCAGAGCAAAAGTCAATTTGTGTTCCCTTAAATAGCATGGTTAAAGCCTCCAAAATGAGAAATATTAGCTTGGAATCTCTTTGTCAGCAATGAGCAATTTGTGTTGTCTAGTCTGCAAGTCTCAAAGGGCAATTATTTGATTTCCAAGTCTTAACCTCGTTTATCAGTGGTAGTTTATAAACTTGGTGTAAAGATTTGTGAGCTGATGTCATGCTTACAGCAGGGTGTTTTGGAAATGGTCCAAATGGGTATTTTTTTTCTTTTTCCTTCTTTTTTTTTTTTTTTTTTTTTTTTTTTTGGCCACGCTGCATGGCATGCAGGATCTTAGCTCCCCAGCCTGGGATCAAACCCATGCCCCCTGAAGTGGAAGTGCAAAGTCTTAGCCACTGGACCACCAGGGAAGTCCCTGGAATTCATTTTCGATGGAGGAAGGGAGAGGCATGGAATTAAGGCAATACTTGGCTCCATCATCTGGGAAAATTGGGGGGGTTTGGAAGTACAGTGTGTCTTGTCATTAAGTGGAAGACCCACTGATCTCATGTCAGAGTGTGTTTGATTTTAAAGATCGATGTTCGCAGAGAGCACATACGGGATGGACATGGTTAGAAGGACAGGAATCTTGTTTAATTCACTGGCGTTTCCTCAGTGCTCAGAGTAGTTCTTGGTGGATGGTGGACTCTCAGAAAATTTTTGTTGAGTGAATAGTCAGTACTTACACCGCATACAAGGGAGAAAGGACAAATCAATAGGTGTTCAACTATCAACCAACCCAGGGCACTCTGGGTAATAATGTCACAGCTCAGACTTAGCCACAGAGCCTGTTGGGTCACAGCAAAATGAAAGAGGATTGAGAGAGAAACAAGGAGTCAGAAGAATAAGGACAGAGGGGACAACCAAACCAGCTCGGGAAACCATCTGTGGTTCAGGGCCAGCTTGGGTTGGGTTTGGGCAAGTTGGTCCAGTCTGGAGGGGAGGGAATGACAGCGTGAGTCCCAGTGACAGGCTAGAATCAAAGTCAGGTGGATGGAGAACATTCCAGTCCTAGCAGAACCTAGTCAGTGGCTGAAGATATGAGAGAAAGGATTTAGTCTTATAGGAGAGGGATCTGGAAAGAGCTAAGAAGGGTGAAAGGATCCAAACACCAGCAAAGTACTAGACTGCAGGACAGTGGAATGGAGATCCACCCAAACTTACTGGGCTGACCTGGCAGATGACTGGGGAAGGCTGATATCTGGTGGGTCCACATGGATGTCCAAGGCGCCTGGTTTTCTAGGTCATTTTCTAATCCTGAAGGTTCACCAACTGATGGGCAAGGGCTCATATTGGAGGCAGGGCTGAACCTACAGGTAAAGGGAAGCAGATCAGCCCCTCACTGTGTGCTTCCATGGTATCCTCAACATGCTTTGGGGTAACGCTCATCACACTTGCAATTCCTTCAATGACTTGTGTTTCTTCCTGGTGCAAGGGGCTGTTTTACTTTTATTATCACTGTATGCACAGCACCAATACTTGGCACATAGTAGGCACAAAATATGAGTAAAAGAAAGAGCCAGGGCCTCTCTACAGAAGAGGCTTGGGAAAGCAGAGACAGACTCTGAGACTTGGCAGACTTACATCCCGGCAGTATTTCTCACCCCCTCCACCTCTTACGTCCTTGCAATGGTCAGACTGGCATCGAGAAGAAGGAAGGAGACTAGTCATGGCCAGCCTTGCAGAGTAAAGCTCAACAAGGCAGCCCAGAATGTATATATATCTATGTTTTGGGTTAGCCAAAAAGTTCGTTCGGGTTTTTCCGGAAGATGTAAGATGTTACAGAAAAACCCAAACGAACTTTTTGGCCAACCCAACATAACTGAGTCATATTGCTGTACTGTAGAGACTGGCACAGCACTGTAAATCAACTATACTTCAATAAACAAATACAACAAAACAAAACAAACAAACGAGGCACCCTGGCCACACTGCCCCTTTTTTCCTGAGCAGCCCCAGATTTTCTGTTGCAGTTATATACTTTGCTCTTTAAAGAATGTATTTTCATGCCAGTATTTTCTTCTACTTTACAGCAGAGAGCTAGTAAGACAGTATGAGTTTCAAGGAGAGGAAAGGTGAGGAGCAGAGAGAGGAAAGAGAGAAAGAAAAGGGAGAAATTGCTAAGGAGAAGCAAATTGGAAATCTCTGAGCTATTTTCCATATTTCAAGAAACAAGTAAAATCACAAAATCTCCAACTTAAAGACTGCTGAGACTAAAATATCAAATTGCTTAGTGTTTGATTTAAATTATATCAACTAAGTTAATCTCTCTGGGTATATCATGCCAATTAGAAGTATCATTTGAGAATTCTATATGAAAGTGATTTGTAATAATGGAAAACAGAAACATTGTTACTTAATAAATACAATTTTGTAGACAAAGTTTTTTCAACTATAGGATGAATGGAGGAAGATGTAATTAAATACATGGGGTCCTAGAGTACTCTTATATGGTTTTGGGAAACAAGACATTCATCGATGTGCCTGACTGAAAGATATTTCTCAAGAGCCACATGTTGAATTAATAAACAAACAGATATCTAGGTTGTAGGCTTAAAAAAAAAAAGAAGAAGAAAAGAAAAGGAAGAAATTAGGATACCCTAGTACCACTTGCGCCAGGACAGGATAGGGATTGCTGATGGCCCACCCCCCAGTTACTGCCCCCATCCTACCTACTCCTGACTTCCACTCTCCCAAAACACTGCAGCTGCAGCAAACTGCAACCTCGGGAGAGCCATCCCAGAGACAGCGGGAGCCCTGCCCTCCGCATCCCAGCACAGCACCCACCTTTGTTCTGAGGCCTGACTTCCCGTACCATATACACTGCAGTTCTGCTCTCCTGTGGTTACTTGACCTTTCAGGGCTTTTTTTCTTTGTAGCATAAGCATCTCAATCAGTGAGACAGAGCTGGAAGGTCATACACTCTACAATGCCTCTGAAACCAAAGCTAATAAATAGCTGAAAAATGGGTGAATGCTGGGAAAGAAAGACTCTGTGTGTGTCTATGTGAGATTTTAAACTAACGGGAAAATCATTGTAAATAGAATTCCAACAGGACAAAATCCTATCCAACAGGAAATTGTAAATAGTCCTAAGAAATAGCAAAGAACATAAACTGTTTGCAGAAAAGACTGAGGGATGACATCATCACCTCTAAAAGGACTCGGTGTCCGAAAAAAAAATAAACTGACCCATGAAGCAAAGAGATAACAGGACCATATCTGGAATGTGGGATTCTTTGAGTCATATTTTCATAGCAAGTTAAAAAAAAAAAAAAGGATTTCAAGCATGATTCTAAGAGGGAGGAGGGAAAAAACAAACAAACCAAGTGAACATGAAGCTTCTATTCTAGTGGAGTGACAAGTAATAAACCAATAAACAACACAGTATATAATACAGTGGCATGTAATAATAAGCACTCTAAAAAAATGAAGTGATGGAATGCTTTTTTACATGGGATAGTAAGGAAAGGCCTTTATGAGGAGATGGTATTTGACAAAGATCTGAATGGAGTGAGGACACAAATAGTGTGGCTATCTAGGGAGAAGAGTATTCTAGGCAAAGGAAATAGCATATGCAAATGTCCTGAGTCAGGCACATGCTTGGGGAGCTCCCAAGAGAGCAGGAAGGCAAGTGTGACTCAAGAGGTGTAAGGAAAAAGGTAGGAAATGAGATCAGAGAAGTAGGCAGGGGCTGGACCATACAGAGTCTTGTAGGTGTGATGAAGACTTTGGATTTTGTTTAAGATTAGCCGTAAGCCCCTGGAGAGGGTTGAACAGTGACGTGACATTATCTGACTTATGTGTAGAAGGATTGCGAGGGTGAGAATGAGAGCACAGAGAGTTGTTGGGTGACAATCATCCAGATAAGAGATGATGGTGCCTTAGCCTGGGTAGTAAGAAGACACTGTATTTGAAGGGAGACATTATAATAGCCTTGTTGTCAGGTTGGTCACAAGGTGTGAGAGAAAAAGGAAGCATGGAAGTATTTGTTCTGAGCAACTTGGGAGAATGGTGTCACCATTCACTGAGGTGAGCATCATTCAGGAAAGAGCCATTGGGGGAGGGGAGGTGTTGAAAAGTTTGGTCTTGACTGGTTAAGAAGATGTGAGATATATATATGTAATGGAATATTACTCAGTCATAAAAAAGAATGAAATAATGCTATGTGCAACAACATGGATGGACCTAGAGATTGTCATACTAAGTGAAGTAAGTCAGACAGAGAAAGACAAATATCACATGATATCACTTATATGTGGAATCTAAAAAATAATACAAATGAATCTATATACAAAACAGAAACAGACTCACAGACATAGATAACAAACAAAGGTGGGGGGAGGGATAAATTAGGGGTATGGGATTAACAGATACAATTACTATACATAAAATAGATAAGCAACAAGGATTTACTGTATAGCACAAGGAGCTACATTCAACATCTTACAATGGAAAATAATCTGAAAAAGACATATATAACTGAATCACTTTGCCATACACCTGAAACTAACACAATATTGTAAATCAACTATACTTCAATAAAAAATTTTGGTCTTGGACATGTCAATTTTGAAACACAAATTTAGCAGGCAGTAGCAATGAGATTTTATAGTGGAACATTAATAAAAGTAGTGACTACAGCAAGTATTTCCGCGACAGGTTCGAGGGCCTGTGTGGGGACAGCAGGAGGATAAAATAGGAGCCACCTCGCAGGCAAGGAGAACCGAAGGTGAAATGGTGGCCAGCAGTTCAGAGGCCCTCGTGCACTGGTGTCGGGCACGGCGTTAGCCAGTCGACAGTGGTGGCATTTGGGCAGGTAAGTGAAGGGGATTTCTCAATTGGGTACAAATAACTCCAGTGTCACACTTGTTTTCACCCTGTCTATAGATTCTGAGACCGAGGGTGTGAGGCAAAAATAAATCACTTAATATTTCTAAGCCTCTTATTTTTATCTGTAAAGTAAGGAAGATAGACTAATAATACTAGTAAGAAAGAATAATTATTGAATATTTTTCTACATGCCGGACCCTGTACTAATTATTTTACAAGGACTGTCTCCTTTAAATTTCACAATAACCCAGAAGACAGATGTCATTTTACAGACAAGGAAACTGAGATTTAAAGAAGTCAAGGAACTCTCCCAGGGTCACATAGCTTGTAAGCAGTTAACGGACAGAGACCAGGATTGAACTCCAGATAGTCTGACTCTAGAGCCTGCTGAACAGTTTGACATTCAGCTCTCATGCCCTCTTAACATAGGATAAAAATGCCACCTCACATAGGTGTTACATATGACAAAGCACCCCTGAGAAGCACCGGCATGTTTAATTCAGGGTGCCTAAGGTAGTAGTAGCTGGCCAGCCTCAACTGGTGTGGTGGGCTGAATGGTGCCCTTCTGTCCCCACTGCCTCCTCCCCATGACCATTAGGATGTCCATGTCCTAATCTCTGGAACCTATGGCTGCTACATTATATGGCTAAAGGAATTTTTCAGATGTGATTAGATTGGGGACCTTGAGATGGGGAGATTGTCCTGGATTATCCAAGTGGGCCTGAAGGCAATGTGAAGATGGAAGTAGAGGAAGATTGAGATTTAAAGATGCTATGCTGGGACTTCCCTGGTGAACCAATGGTTAAGACTTTGCCTTCCAATGCAGTGGGTGCATGTTCGATCCCTGCTTGGGGAGCTAAGATCCCACATGCCTTGTGGCCAAAAAACCAAAACATAAAACAGAAGCAATATTGTAATAAATTCAATAAAGACTTTAAAACTGGTCTACATCAAAAAAACTCTTTTTTAAAAAAATAAAGATGCTATGCTGCTGGCTTTGAAGATGAAGGAAAGGTCCATGAGCCAAGAAATGCAAGAAGGGACTTCCCTGATGGTCCAGTGGTAAAGAATCCACATTCCAATGCAGGGGACGCACGTTTGATCCCTGGTCGAGAAACTAAGATCCCACATGCCGCGGGGCAACTAAGCCCACGTGCCACAACTACTGAGCTCGTGCGCTTCAACGAGGGAGCCCGCGTGCCACAAACTACAGGGCCCATGCGCCCTGGAGCCCACGCACCACAATTAGTGAAGAGAAAACCCCGTGCACCACAACTAGAGAGAAGCCCAAGTGCCGCAACAAAGAGACCACGCCACAAGGAAAGATCTCACATGCTTCAACAAAGATCCCATGTGCTGCAACTAAGACGCAATGCAGGGGCTTCCCTGGTGGCGCAGTGGTTAAGAACCTGCCTGCCAATGCAGGGGACATGGGTTCGAGCCCTGGTCTGGGAAGATCCCACATGCCACGGAGCAACTAAGCCCGTGTGCCACAACTACTTAGCCCACGTGCTACAACTACTGAAGCCCATGCACCCTAGAGCCCGTGCTCCGCAACAAGAGAAGCCACCGCAATGAGAAGCCCGAGCACAGCAATGAAGAGAAGATCCCACTCGCTGCAACTAGAGAAAGCCCGCGCACAGCAACGAAGACCCAATGCTGCCAAAAATAAAAATAAATAAAAATTAAATAAATTTTTAAAAAGCAATCAATTAAAAAAAAAGACCCAAATGCAGCCAGAAAAAAAAAAAAAAAAAAAAAAGGAATACAGCTCTAGGAGCTGGAAAAGGCAAGGAAACAGATTCTCCCCAAGAGCCTCCAGAAATGAACAGCCCTGCTGACACCTTGGCTTAGCTCACTGAAACCAATTTTGGACCTCTGGCCTCCAGAACTATGAGAGAATAAATCTGTGCTGTTTTTAAGCTGTCAAGTTGGTGGTAATTTGTTACATCAGCCATAGGAAACTGATACAACAGGGCAGTGTGGCAGGCATGACAGCTATTGGCGAGGGTGATGTAGAATTGGTGAGGTGGTGAAAGTCCCTGGATGTCTTCAAGGGTAGGACAGTCTGTGAGAAAATGCTAAGAAGTAGCCTCAAGCTTGGGATGGATGTAATTTCTAACCAGCTCATAGAAGGCTGTGCTTCCAGAAAGGTCAGGAACTGGTTTCCCACCATGAAAAGGTATGTTGAATCAAAGCAAGTTGTGCGCTGCCCAGACTTTCTTTAAGGTTAAGGACTGACACACCTGCACCAGGTGAGATTGGATCCCAGGCTTTGTGGGTGAGGAATGGCACCTTGGCTTAGCACCCAGGACCGTGCCTTGTACATAAAGGGACTCCAGTAAAATTGTCCTTTGTTTTCTCCTGGACAGTGTGGCTCAAAAACAAGAAACACATAGACATACAGATACGTTCTCTTTCTAGATTTCTAAATAAAGCCCTGGGGAAAAAATGACACATAGGGAGTGGTTCTGATTCTAAGGAAATTCATGCCATTTTTCATGCATAGCCAGACTCATGAGCATTCTGCCCATAGAAGGAAAAAATGTCAGCATTAGCAAGAACAAGTTACCACTGTACCTGATTTATCGCTGGCTCTGGGGTAACTGCAAACATATTCCGTAATAATTTCATTTTAATCAACCATTGTGTGACTAATTTAAACACCAATACACTACCTTTATTTTTTGGAATTAAATTAAATTAATTAATTAAGTTATTTATTATTTTTGGCTACGTTGGGTCTTCGCTGCTGCGTGCAGGCTTTCTCTAGTTGCGGCGAGCAGGGGCTACTCTTCGTTGCAGTGTGCGGGCTTCTCATTGCGGTGGCTTCCCTTGTTGCGGAGCACGGGCTCTAGGCACGTGGGCTCTAGAGTGCAGGCTCAGTAATTGTGGCACACGGGCTTAGTTGCTCCACGGCATGTGGGATCTTCCCAGACCGGTGATCAAATCCATGTACCCTGCATTGGCAGGCGGATTCTTAACCACTGCACCACCAGGGAAGTCCCTACACTACCATTTTTAACAGGACTATCTAAATTTCCTAAAGTTGTTCCCTGTAAAGTCTGCTTGCCAAACACTGGGAGTATTGCTGATTTTCTCCCAAGGAAAGCATCATTCACAGAATGGCATTGTATCATTTCAGAACTCCAAGGTTTTTAGAAAGCTTCAAGTACACTTGGTTTGAGTGACATTGAACATAATGGGTTTTGGTACACAGTTATTAGAATTCACAAATTCAACCCCAGATACCTCATTTTTACTATTAATTTTTTCCTGATTATTAAAAACAGTGCATGTCATTGTAGAAAATTTAGGAATGCAGAAAATTGTACAATAGGAAAATACAAATCAGCCATAACAGAACCACCTGGATACAGAACTATTAGCATCTCACTGAATTTTTTAATATATTTTATTTCAAGACAATTTTTAAATGTTTATATACTAATGTGTGTGTGTTTTCTTTTTACAACTTTCAGAACATACTGAAAAACTACAACCTGAATTTTTATTGTATCACAAACATTCTCCCAGGTCATTAAATATTCTTGAAAAAAATCTGAGTTTACTGGTTGTATCACATGGATTTACTATACTTATTAATGATTTTACATTATTGGATTTTAGATTGTTTTTCCAAGATTCAATTATGAGTCTTGTACTTAAATATTTGTGACAACTTCTAATCATTTCACTAGCTAAATTCTTAGAATTACTGGGTTAGAGGATAGTAATTTTTAAAGGTCCTGATACAGAAAGGTAATAACAGTTTATATTTCCACCAAACTTATACCCATTCTGAGTATTATCTTGTTTACATTAAAAACTAAGACTCAAGAACAAACAGAAAGACTCCAACAGTCATAAACATGCACATGTCAGATCGTAAGTAAATCTACCTTTCCTGAACAGACAACTGAAATTTCCGCCTGAACAGACAACTGGAATTTCTAGCAGAATTTCACATTTACAGGCAGTTTTAAAAAAGCAATGTTTTCCTTCTTACTTCTTTTCTGGTGTGTGTGTGTGTGTGTGTGTGTGTGTGTGTGTTTCCAATGAGTGTCTATAACTTTTATAATCAGGAAAACAAGTCCTAAGTTAAAAACCTGAGGATACTCAATAGTTGTACAAAGACTTGCTGAATTAGTACACCTATTTATATACATCTTTCAGTAATAGAACACAATCAGAATATTTGCTTTCCTTACATGTCAAATGGGATCCAGTGAAAGAAAGACTATTTTGTGTTTGTTATTTTTGTTTGTTTAGTTTACCAAAAAGATTTTTAACAGAAAGAAAACAATGCAACTGGAACAGTTAAAAGAGGCACTGCCTTAGATAGTGTTGCTTGAGTTTCTTTGCTCAGAATGGAAGGGAAAATGATCTTTTTCTATTAAAAATCCTAAAAGACTCCTTTGCCCCTCCACCTGCCCTTACCTCTTCTACCATCTCTTTTCTCCTCTACCCATCAGACTTTTGAAAGTTGTCTACATTTACCGGAAGGCTTCGCTTCCTCTGTCCCAATGGTTGGCTCTGTTCCAACCATTCCGCTAAAACATGATTTTCAAGAGCAATCAGTGACTTTCTATTGAGAAATCCATTGATTACATTTTGTCCTTATTTTAGTGGATCTTTCTGCTGAATGTATTGCTGGAGACTACTTCTTCCTTAAAATTCCCAACCCTTGGCTTTGGTGACACCATATTTTCCTGAGGCTTCTTAAGCCCTTCTAATCCTTTCTTCTTGGCCAACTTCCTAAGCTCCTCTTCCACTGCCCACTCCATAGGTCTCGATATTCTCTCATTTTCCCACTAGTTCTCTTCTCTTTTTGCTCTACGTGTCCTCCCTGGCAGACCTCACACACTCTTGTAGTTGTAACAGATACCTGAATGCCAAGTCTCCCAAACCGATACCTCCCTAAAGCCTCAGACACACAAATCTGTCTGTTCAACTTATCCATTGAAATCTACCACCTCAGACACTGCCAGTGAATTGACTGAAATTGGTCTTTGACTGTGACTTTTCCTCCTTTGTTAATCGTATTGCTTTCTTTCACTTAACTTCATATTTCGATTTTCCCTTGCTCAATTTTTGATAATATGCCTGGGTGATTAGTTAGAATGATTTCTCAACATTATAAAATGCTGTGGAAAAATACACATATTTGGTGTATGTGGTTTCCCAGTTTTCAGCAATACAATAATCATTTTTCATTAGGAAGATATACTTTTTCAAAGACTTGTCCAAAACCATATCAGGTTGCCTTTTGGTGCAATAAGCAGGAATTTATTAAAGTGAAATATAAAGGCATGCTTGTGCTCATGTGCCTCTGACCAACATATCTTATTCAGGTTGGGTGGAGATTGGCTGTGTTTTCTAACTCAAGGAATGGACTTCTTATGAAAGGTCATCTGTCTAATGCATCCAGCCTTGTCAACTAAAAGTGCTAGCCATCTTATTTCTGTCTGTTTGAAGCACTCCAGCATACATAGCTCTAAGAGCTGATAAGATATTCCATGCTGTAAGACTCCAGTAGGATAAAAACTTCCCTCTATTCAGAACTGCTTTAAAAATTCTGACCTGTGAGAAAAAGAAGAAAAAATCCTGGACAACAGTAAATTCAACATCATGTAAGGTCTGAATGTTAATAATTCACTTTAGTTATTTGCATATATTTAGCACATCATTTGACGACTTTCACATGCCTGCTACAGAACGCAGCATCCTTTTGCCTTCAAGCCAAGATACATTTGGATGTCTGTAGACCTACTCTTCACTTTTAGGAGGAAGAAGATTCTTTAGAATCCGGTCTATTCATGTGTGTGTAATAAACCATCTTTCCTAGTCTTCCTTTTAT
The DNA here is from genome assembly GCF_009873245.2 of Balaenoptera musculus. NCBI lineage: Eukaryota > Metazoa > Chordata > Mammalia > Artiodactyla > Balaenopteridae > Balaenoptera > Balaenoptera musculus. Next base: position 22,897,879 of record NC_045794.1, on the reverse strand, counting down.
AGCCTATTAACATAAATGACCCCCACCCTTTATTACTATCCCCCTTCTAGGAGACATGTAGAGTTTCTCTCTTGAGTGAAGATCTCTACTCTAAGTTGGGAATTGACATTATTATGCATTTGGCAATGTTATTCATTCAGTCAGTCAATAAATTTTTTTGAACACTTGCTATGTTTCAGGCATTGTTCTGAGAACTTCAGATTTGGCCTTGAAACAAAGAGACAAGGTCTGTTCTCATAGACCTTAAATTTCTGGGGGGGGTGTATGATTTCAGTCAATTAAAAAATTGAGTGAACAAGATAATTTCAGGTATTGCTATGAAGAATATATAGCCCAGTAATGTGCTAGAGAGTGTGGTGGCAGGGGGGGCTACTTCAGATTTGATGCCAAGGGAAGGCTCTCTGAGCAGGGGGCCTACAAAGGTAAGCCACCCCTCCCACTCCCAGCCTAGTCTGACAAGGAGGGATTGAGAAAAACTAGCTGAACTTCCCTATGAAACACACTAAAAGCTTTCTCAGTGACAGTGGGGATGGGAAGTAATCTTAGGGAGATTCTTTGATGTGAACTGATATTTTTTCTTCTTTTCCCACTTCTCCTGACTGGAGCCAGGACAGATGTCAGAGTCCTGGATTTCAGGGAGCAGGCACAGTGTATCTGTTTCCTAAGGCTGCCATCATAAATTACGACAAGCTGGAACAACGGAAATTTATTCTCTCACAGTTCTGAAGGCTAGAAGTCCAAAATCAAGTTGTTAGCAGGGCCATGTTCCCTCCAAAGACTATAGGGAAGGATTCTTCTTTGCTTCTTCATAGCTTTTGGTGGTTGCCAGCAATCCTTGGTGTTCCCCTTGGCTTGCGGCAGCGTGACTTTAATCTCTACCTCAGTTTTCACATAGCCTTCTCCCCTGTATCTCCTCTGTGTCTGTTTTTATTAAAAACTAAATATTTTTAATAAAAATTCCCCCTTTTTATAGATACCAGTCATTGGATTTAGGAGGACCTACCCTAACCCAATAGGACCTCATCTTAAATTGATCACATCTGCAAAACCCTACTCCAAATAATGTCGTATTCAAAGGTTCTGGGTAGACATGAATTGCGGAGGAGGGGAAAGTATTCAACCCACAGCAGAGAGTCAGCTGGAACTGTCATCAGTGGGAGGAAACATACCCCAGTAACTTGATGTCATCCAGGGACTAAAGAAGAAGGAAAACTGCGGGGACCGCCTGAGAGGCATGGTCTGTGGAGTCTTGGAACACTGTTATTTGGTATATAATTTTAACTTTGCTTCCGGTGTCATCAATCCCTTCTGTCATCCTCAAGAATTGAGTTAGGTGTGGCTGGGCCTTTGGGCCTCGGCGGGAGGGCACCGGGGCTTCACCTCCAAGGCGGGTCCCCGGGTAGAGGCCGGAGCATCTAGGCGGGTGCTGAAGGGCGGCGGGAGGTAGAGCGGGCACCACACATGACCCACACCCTCCGCCTTATCCCCCCCCCCCAGGGAAGTGGGCCAGATCCTGGAGCCGCTAGCGCTTGCGGACTTCGGCAGCGGAGAGGCCGTGGCACGGCCGGAGAAAGCCACCGCGTTCGCCTACAGGCTCTGCGCCGTGGCCACGGGCCGGGTGGGGCCGTGCAGTCAGTCCTGGAGGAGGGAGGTCTGTGCTTAAGATCCGACAATGTGGTAGAAGGCAACTGTGCCGAAGAACTGCTACAAAACCCCCGTCGAGATGTGGAGGAGTATTTTGTGCCCCCCCCCCCAGGTCGTATCTCTTGGCCAAAGCTAGATGAAAAAGAGCCCCTCTCACACCGCTGAGTACCTATTCTGCGAAGGGGTGCCCTATGAACACGTGCAAGTGCAACGACTATTTTGTTATGATGAACACGAATGTTCATTCCCGCCAGTCACCTGAAAAAAGTGATGGTTAGGGGTCTTTTAGTAACTAACTCTTCTGAAGACAGAATTGGGAAAGGTCTAGCCAAAACAAGGCAAAGAGTCCCTGATGCCAATGGAAGTAGAAGGTATTGCCAGTTTCCAAGAAAATGGATCAAGTGTTTACTCACAGGCTGTTCAGTATGGAAGGCTTTATCCCCTCCCCAAAAGACCGTCTACCAAACGGCACTTAAGTGAATTTTTCTACTTCTGTAACTGTTAGACATTGCATCTGATCACTATGTGACAGCCTGAGTTGTCTCTTTCAGTTGCTGTTTCCATCGACTTGAGCAGCCTTTTATCTTTACCGAACACACTAAATTTGTTCCTGGGTACCCACTGTATTCCAAGCAGAGGGCTGACTTTCTGCTGAAGTTAAAGGAGTGAGGAGGCAGCTTTGGGAGGTGATGTATATGCTTACAGCCTTCATGGTTGTGATTTCATGTGTGCGTACTTAACCCCAAACTCACTGACTTGTATACATTAAATAAGTACAGCTATTTACAGGTCAACTATATTTCAATAAAACGGTTTAAAAAAAAAAAGAATTGAGTTAAATTTGTTAAACCGCCAAAGCCTCTTAGGAGTTGCTTCAGGAGATGGCTCAGAGTAGTTGAGTCCATGATTAAGCAAAGTGGGTGAGGAGATCACAGCAGCCCAGAGAGGCAATTGCCACACAGAGGGTTGATCAGCAGTCTCGACCTGAGATGACAGCAAAAACCAGGACTACCTGGGTGTCCTCAGAGATGTCTGGCGACAAAATCTTTAATGATGCAGGCTTCATTCACCCACCCAACAACATTCCTCAAATATCTGCCATATGCCAAGTACATTGTTGGTGTTGGGAAAAATGCTCAGCAACAAGAAGCTGGTCCCTGCTCTTGAGAATTTCACTGTCATCAAGGAGGGTGAGAATTTGAAAGATGGTGTTATTTGGATACAAAGGAAAATGTGACCCCAGGAAGCTGAATTGAGGACATGACTTACACTGATTATAAAGTGAGGGATAGCACAACAAATGTTTGTTGATTGCCTCCCACGTGCCAGGCACTGTGCTGGGTACCAGCATCCAGAAGCAGCATCCTCCCTGCTCCCCTTCCTTTAGCTTTTCCTTCACTGCTCCATGGAATCTTTAGACACAACAAATCTATAAGACATCATTGATGTCCCTATGACCTTCCCAAAATAATTCCTTTTTGTGTGCTTCATTTGGAAATAGCCCTGTAACAGTATCAAATACCAAACACTTGATCACTCAGCATTCCAGCCTGAAAAACCCAAATCAATGTCCCTCTCCTTAATTTCTGTTTAAACCCCATGGCACAGTGGGGTTTAAAGACACGTGGCACAGTGTCCAGAGCAAAGTAGACATTCATTCACATTTACAACTACTCTGCACCAGGCACTGACCAAATGTTAGTTCCCTTTTCCTTCCTAAATAAATATCACAGGTTTGCTTGTTGGTCACAGCAATGAGTTTAGTATAAAACAAATAAAATTCTGATGAGTGATCTCACTATAATTTAGCCAAAGAAAGAATCTCTGTAGTTCAGAATTTCAGAAAAGTTATACCTTCTCAAGATCTTAAAAGAACCCACCTCTAGCTTTTCTTTAATGTTGAATTTCCCTCCAGGCATAGTTCCTGTTACGTAATCCTCTTGTCTTCTCTCCCTTCTTGCCTTCTCCTCTGATCCCCCATCCAAGATAGAGAGTCACTCACTATTAAGTTTGATCAACTACAGGCAACTTGTAATACTTTTGTCTAAATAAAAGTTAGATGGGCAATTTACATCTATCTTATAAGAGCTTCTAGAAATCAGTGTCTAAGCCATCACTTGTGAACATACCTGATCTGACGTGGCTCACTTTTCTTTTACAATTATGGACACCATGACATTTTGGAGCGTGATGGAAGACCAGGGTTTCGGGGTCAGGTCTAGTTTTGAGTCCCTATTCTTCCATTTGCTGCCTGAGTGAACATAGGCAAGTTTCCTTAATTTTTTTCAGCTGGAAATCATAGCTATATTTTTGGACTCTAGTGAGAACTAGAAACAATCTATGAAAACTGTCTGGCAAATAATAGTCACTGAATTCGTGGAAGCTATTCCTATTATTCTAGTCATGTCCAGTAATCTACATAATCTCTTGGATCTATTTATGGTGGCTTCTGACATTTCTACTTTTGCTTTTTTTACATTGGTTATGAATGTACTTGTAAAAAATAAACCTGGTGTCTTCCAAATGCAAGGGGGGAAAACCCAATGAAGATTACATTACATAAAATTGAGTGTCCTGGAATTCAAGCTGTGAGATACTAAACAGATTACCTACCATGGACTGGTGGTGAGGTCATAGCTGAAAATAATTTGGCAGAGTTAAACGAGACTAGCACAGACTTCTGAATTGGCACATAGCACAAAAGGTAGCTCTCCTATGCCCAAATAGAGAGGTTGACTCATGCCGTCTGGGTGAAACATCTGAGGAACAAAGTGATATCATCCAAGGAGGGAGGCTGACTTCATTCTGCAAATGTTTCTCGTCTGTCTGGTTTTGGGCTTGGGACTTCTGGGGCTCCTATGTCTCATGATTTCCATCGGTTGCTCTTAAACTCACCCCTCCTTGAGGGAGGCAACATCGCCTCCTGCCTATCTTTAAATTTCCTGTATGTTATAAATATTTTTCCATGTTTGGCACAGTATCTGGTTTCCACTCTGCTCATTCTGTTGAAACTGGTCTCAAAAGGGTTGCTAAAAATAGTCTAGTTGCCCCATCCAATGGATTCTTTTAAGTTTCCTTCCCACTGGAACTGTGCGCTGTGGTTGACATGTAGATCAACTCTTCTTCGCTTCCTTATACTTGCCTCATGATTCTCTTGATTCTGAAGATCACTTCTTCCAAGGCTTCTTCACTTGTTTCTCTTCTACAGCTCACCCTTAGATGTTCTCCAGAGCTATCATTCCAGCCTCTTCTCTGACCACAGGCCCCCTTGGCAAGCTCATCTCCCCTCTTCCCTGATCTCAATCACAGCTTCTGCAACAGCCTTCTCCAGACCAAACCTGGACAGGTCACTGCCGCAACTGAGAACCTTCCATTTTCACTGTTGCTTTCAGGACAGAGTCCACACACTCTAGGAAGACTGTTGCCTCCTTTATTACCTGGATTAGCAAATCTTCTGACCTTCATGTCCCACCACGGAGCTTCTCTGCCTCGGGTCATGCTGCTTCTCTGTTTCTCCACCCGCTGCCTCCAAAAATCTTATAGATCCTCTAAGATCCCATTCAAGTGCCACTTCTACAAAGTCTTCCTTAGCAGCTTCCTCCCTGCCACCCCGGTGGAATTAGTGGCTTCCTTACCACGTAACAGTTTTTGCATACTACTTACCACATTTTGTTACCGTCTGTTCCACACTTATTTGTCTGTTCCTGTAGATGGTGATTTCTTGACAGCAGCGACATTATCTTCTTTGTTTTATTATTGTTCACACCACCCAGCACAGTGTCTTGCAGATAATTACATTCTCAAGAAATACTTCTCCGTTTGAACTGAATCCATTTTTCAAAAATCAGTCTTATAATCAGGTCAGTTGCTTTGCTACTTGCAACAGAAGAGAGAAACACAAACTCTGCCATGCACTCAATGTATGTTAGGCCATATTGGACTTTCTTGGCAAAACTCTTTTCCACACTCTCCGTATATAATTTAACTGTGGCCAAAAGAAAGGTGTGTTCCATGCTTTTTTATGCACAACCAACTCCCAGGTCAGCTAAATTCCAATGCAGAATCATCAGGAAGAACGAACATGTCTAATTTACTCTGTGTGAATAAAGGGCATCCTCCATTAAGTTGAGTAAGCCCTTCTAGAACACCAGGGTATCATTTGGTAAATTTCTTCTCCTAGGAGATTAAATAGGGCCTGGATATTTGTTATAATAAATGCACATAAGCTCTAATTTTGTTCAGCAAAATAAATGGTTACTTAAGATTAAGACTGGATCAACTCAAATGTATCATGTAGCCAATCCAGACAGAAATAAAGCTAATGATAATGGTTGTGAAGAGCACAGTTTTTCTACTTTCACCTACTCCATTCAGTCAAGATCTACTTCAACAATGATCTCTGTATAGGAATATCTAATTTAAGTTCTTTAGCTCAGGATTTCATAAAGGCAACAGAAAAAATCTGTGAATGACTGAATTTCTACTGCTTAATAAGGGTGCATACAATGTATATGTTTCTATAAAATAATGGATAACATGTATTAAGCAATAGCATGCATATGTAAAGCCCTGGCTGTATATCTTATATGGATTATCTCATTTCCTCACAGTAACCATATGAGGGGAACTGTTATTATCTCCATTTTAAAGATGAGGAAACTGAAGGTCAAAAGGTCAAGTAACTTCCAAGTGTTACAGAGCTACTGCACAGTCAGCTGGGAGTCAAAGACTGAATCTGACTCCAGCGAATTTAGGGGATAGAAAGAGATTTTTAATGTCATTTACTAGCACCTGTTTATGAAGGGAAGGATGATGCCCCATAAGCCATGTGAACACGGAAACATGGTCAGTCAGGTCTCAATCTTTATGCACTTTCTTCCAGCCCAGGCTTTATCAGTTACAGGTTCAGAGGACTTTATTTCTTTTTGAAGTGGAAAAGGGAGTAGGAAAGGGAGAGATGCCGAGGAAGTTAAAGTATATGAATGCACATTTTCCTGCTCAAACCTAGCTTATAACTATGTGTGGATAAGTGGAGGCTGTGCTCAAAATCCCTTAGGACCTTGACAGTGGGTCTGACTGCACCTTAGCAGAAACAATTCCGCCTTTGCCTGGCTCTCTCCTCCACTGCCCCAGGGGAGCTCTGCAGCTTGGAGCCCAGGGGACTGTGGTACAGGATGGTCAAGCACTGCCATGCAATCATTTCATTTATATGGACATTTCTTTTGTAAAGTGACATTTCTCTTTCACTTTTTCCTGTGTCTACTAGAAAAATACTCCCATATCCCTTTCGAAGTGGAAGAGCCAAAATATTGAATTGTATCTCTAAGAATAAATGTTACCAGCTCCCGGGCTTCCCTGGTGGCGCAGTGGTTGAGAATCTGCCTGCCAATGCAGGAGACACGGGTTCAAGCCCTGGTCTGGGAAGATCCTACATGCCGCGGAGCGACTAGGCCCGTGAGCCACAGTTGCTGAGCCTGCGCGTCTGGAGCCTGTGCTCCGCAACAGGAGAGGTCACGATAGTGAGAGGCCCGCGCACCGCAATGAAGAGTGGCCCCCGCTCGCCGCAACTAGAGAAAGCCCTCGCACAGAAACGAAGACCAACACAGCCATAAATAAATAACATTAAAAAAAAAATGTTACTAGCTCTCAAACAAATCCTTCAAGGCTATCATTTAAAATAGAATTGCAATTATTATTAAATGCAATAATTAATGCATGGTATTAGCTAAAAAATGCATTTTAAAAAATCTTAGATGGATTATTAATGATCAATAATAATAATGGTACAGAAAAGTACAAAGCATTTGACAGCACACTGTATTGCTGAGGGTGTGGGAAAACAGACATTCTTGTATATTACTGGTAGGCATAGCAATTGATGATGATTTTCATACACAGCAATTTTGAAATAACTATTGAAATTACAAATGCATTTACAGATGATTCATAGGTGATTCACTGTAGCTTTGTTTTGTAACAGTGAAAGACTGCAGCCTAAATATCCAGCAACAAGGTATATACAATGTAAACCTAAAAAGACCGAGGAAGCTCTGTCAGTGATATGGGGTGTGTGTGTTTGTTTATACCATGGTGTGCTGGTAAATGTTCAACTACCAGCTCCCCAAGTGTACTTCCATGAATGATGGTTGACAAGTAAAGCGAAAGGGAAACAATGAAGGTGTATTCTGGAGCTTCAGTGGTTCCTCAGTGCTGTGAGTGACTTCTTTGCCAGACTGGATAATAATTTCAAATATTGGAAGAATATTTCTTTAATTTTTTATTATATTCCCAATGACAAACATTTAGGCTTAATTTGTATTATTAACATATTTACCATCATTTTCTTAAGTCTAGACAATCAGTGAATCAAAAAATTAAGTCCTGATTGTATCATATTCTGATTTCTGTGGTGGAAATACTCCCACTATGGCCAATTTCAAGCTACAAATGCGACATCACTGAATACAGAGTTGCGAAGAGATGCACGTACCTACATGAACATCATTATACAGCATTTACACCTTTCAGATACAGTAGATGCAAATAATCTCACAACACACATGTAATAGAGAAATGTAGAAAATAATTAGGAAGTGATGAATTTTTAGTATTTATTATCTGTTATAATTTATTTAATTGTAAGTTTCTTTTATTTATTTTAAAATAGTGGCTGTGTTTGATAACCAGCACACAAAACTCCTGAAAATTTAACAATCAGCTCTGATGAGTTGGTATGAGCTGGCACCAGCATACTACCAGGTATACAATTAGATAGTTCCCACGGGGAAACAGAAAACACACTTAGATGAAAATCTGAAGAAAATTTGGGACTTCCCTGGTGGTCCAGTAGTAAAGAACCCGTCTTCCAATGCAGGGGACACAGTTTCGATCCCTGGTCGGGGAACTAAGATCCCACATGCCACAGGGCAACTAAGCCCGCGCACCGCAACTACTAAGCTCACACGCCTCAACGAGACATCCCATGTGCCACAAGCTACAGAGCCCATGCGCTCTGGAGCGTGCACGCCACAGAAGCCCGAGCACTGGAACGAAAGATGCTGCATGCCTCAACGACCTGACACAGTCAAAAAAAAATAGAGAAGAAAATCTGAAGAAAATTTATTGAAGGGTGTGATCAAGGTTAAGGAAACACAAAGAGAGGCTGACAAATCTGTGAATATCCAAAAAAAGAATTTTACACTTTAAGTGAGTGAATTGTATCGTATGTGAATTACACCTCAACAAAGCTGTTTTTAAAAAAGAGAGCGATGCTGAGGCCCCCAGGGACCAGCAGTGGCAGGAAGCCACCATCATCCCTAAGTCTCATGGGGCAAGAAGATGGAAGGGTGTTATCAGAGCCTGTGTGAGATAAAGACCCAGAGGAGGCACTCCCTGCAAGAGCTGCAACTGTAGAGGGATTCAACCACTGCCCCAACAGTAGCTCAGAAGCAGAAAATGTCAGTGGTGGTGGTCGTGGGGAATAACCCAACCTTTTTCCTCTCCTGCCCTTCAATCTACTGATGCCTCACATTGACCAAACTCAGCTCTAAGTCAGAGGATAAGGCAACCTGGGTGCTATTTGCCTACAAGTCAACTCCCTGACCACAGAGCAGATCCATAAAAGGTAGATAATGAATCTGAGGGCAAACAGAGAATACACACACACACACACACACATAAGTATTTGCTAATAAGGTATATATATAGGCTATTTCTGGAAGAAACACAAGAAAATTGTTAACACTGGTTGGCTCCCAGGGAAAGAGAAAGATCGAAGGATATAGACTTTTTCACTCTATAACATTTTATAGCTTTTGAATTTTAAACCATGTGAATGTATCACCTATTTCTAAAAATAAATAACATTTACATTTAAAAAATGAAAATAAATTTAAAAACAAGGAAGTCTGTGGTAGTCATTAAGTTGTTCATGAATAGCCTGATACTTTTCTCCTGAGTGCAGAGTAGAACTGTAATTCTCTATGCCTGTTGAAGTTAGGTGTGACTACATGACTTATTTGAAGAATAAAATATGAGCAGAACTAATGTGCAGCACATCAGGCAGAAGATTTAAAAGCCAGGGCGTGTATTGCCACTTTCTCTTTTTCCCACCTTATAGATCATGGAAGCATCATGGAACCCCTGTGAGCCAGAGTCCATGACATACAAGGAGTAGACACCCTCCCTCCTACCACACTACACTAACGTTGGACTTGTAGCATGAGTGAGAAGTAATCTGTGTTGTTTTAAATTACTGAGATTATGGGATTGCTTGTTACCACAGCATGAACTGCCCTATCCTTGCTGATAAAAAATGGAACCAGATGACTCCTGGCATTATTTCCACGTAAAAAATATTTTAAAGAATATTTAAATTTAGCCTCGTATTAAAAACAATACACATATTTGCACCCATGGAAATACCACTGATTTTTGTTTTCGGGGGGGCCATGCGGCTCATGGGATCTTAGTTCCCCAAACAGGGATTGAACCCAGGCCCTCAGCAATGAGAGCGCGGAGTCCTAACCACTGTTCCGCCAGGGAATTCCCAAAATATCATTGATGTTAATGATAGTATGAATGTTGAACTATGAATATTAATTTTAAGCTTAAATTTGGCAATTTATAACAAAACCTCAAAAATGCATACCTTTTGAACAAACAATTCTACTCCTAGGAATTAATACTAATGAAATAATCAATAATAATGGCTAAATTTTATTGAACAATTATTATGCACCAGGCACTCTTCTAAGTGCTTTGCACAAATTAATTTAGAATGCTTATAGCAATCTTATTATGTATGACATTATTATTATTACCTACTATTATTATTACACTTTTACACAAGGAGACTGAGGCTTAGAGAAGTTGAGCAACTTGTTAAAAATTATATAATGGAGGACCTTCAAGATGGCGGAGGAGTAAGACGTAGAGATCACCTTCCTCCCCACAAATACATCAGAAATACATCTACATGTGGAACAACTCCTACAGAACACCTACTGAATGCAGGCAGAAGACCTCAGACCTCCCAAAAGGCAAGAAACTCCCCACGTACCTGGGTAAGGCAAAAGAAAAAAGAAAAAACAGAAACAAAGAATAGGGACAGGACCTGCACCAGTGGGAGGGAGCTGTGAAGGAGGAAAGGTTTCCACACACTAGGAAGCCCCTTCGTGGGCGGAGACCACGGGTGGCGGAGGGGGGAAGCTTCAGAGCCACGGAGGAGAGCGCAGCCACAGGGGTGCAGAGGGCAAAGCGGAGAGATTCCCGCACAGAGGCTCGGCGCCGAGCAGCACTCACCAGCCCGAGAGGCTTGTCTGCTCACCCGCCGGGGCGGGCGGGGGCTGGGAGCTGAGGCTCGGGCTTCGGTCGGATCGCAGGGAGAGGACTGGGGTTGGCGGCGTGAACACAGCCTGAAGGGGCTAGTGCGCCACAGCTAGCTGGGAGGGAGTCCGGGAAAAGGTCTGGACCTGCAGAAGAGGCAAGAGACCATTGCTTTGCAGTGCGCGAGGAGAGGGGATTCAGAGCGCTGCCTAAACGAGCTCCAGAGACGGGCGCGAGCCGCGGCTATCAGCGCGGACCCCAGAGACGGGCATGAGACGCTAAGGCTGCTGATGCCGCCACCAAGAAGCCTGTGTGCGAGCACAGGTCACTATCCACACCACCCCTCCCGGGAGCCTGTGATGCCCTCCACTGCCAGGGTCCCGTGACCCAGGGACAACTTCCCCGGGAGAACACATGGTGCCTCAGGCTGTTGCAACGTCACGCCAGCCTCTGCCGCGACAGGCTCGCCCTGCATTCCGTACCCCTCCCTTCCCCCAGCCTGAGTGAGCCAGAGCCCCCGAAGCAGCTGCTACTTTAACCCAGTCCTGTCTGGGCAGGAACAGACACCCTCAGGCGACCTACAGACAGAGGCGGGTCCAAATCCAAAGCTGAACCCCAGGAGCTGTGCGAACAAAGAAGAGAAAGGGAAATCTCTTGCAGCAGCCTCAGGAGCAGTGGATTAAATCTCCACAATCAACGTGATGTACCCTGCAACTCTGGAATACCTGAATAGACAAGGCATTATCCCAAAATCAAGGAGGTGGACTTTGAGAGCAACTGTAGACTTGGGGTTTGCTGTATGCGACAGACTAGCTTCTGATTTTTATGTTTATCTTAGTATAGTTTTTAGCTCTTGTTATCATTGGTGGATTTGTTTATTGGTTTGGTTGCTCTCTTTTTTAAAATATTTTTTTACTAATATTTAAAAATTTTTTTATTTTAATAACTTTATTTTACTTTATTTATTGTTTTTTCTTTCTTTTTTTTTCTCCCTTTTCTTCTGAGCTGTGTGGCTGACAGGGTCTTGGTGCTCCAGCCAGGTGTGAGGCCAGAGCCTCTGAGGTGGGAGAGCCAAGTTCAGGACATTGGACCCCATGTAATATCAATTGGCGAGAGCTCTCCTAGAGATCTCCATCTCAACGCTAAGACCCAGACCCACTCACGACCGGATAGCTCCAGTGATAGACACCCCATGCCAAACAACTAGCAAGACAGGAACACAAACCCACCCGCTAGCAGAGAGGCTGCCTAAAATCACAATAAATTCACGGACACCCCAAAGCACACCACAGGGCACGGTCCTGCCCACCAGAAAGACAAGATCCAGCCTCATCCACCAGAACAGAGGCACAAGTCCCCTCCACCAGGAAGCCTACACAATGCACTTAACCAACCTCACCCACTGGGGGAAGACACCAAAACTATGGGAACTACAAGCCTGCAGCCTGTGAAAAGGAGACCCCAAACACAGTAAGTTAAGCAAAATGAGAAGACAGAGAAATATGCAGCAGATGAAGGAGTAAAGTAAAAACCAACCAGACCACACAAATGAAGAGGAAATAGGCAGTCTACCTGAAAAGAATTCAGAGTAATGATAGTAAAGATGATCCAAAACCTTGGAAATAGAATGGAGAAAATACAAGAAATGTTTAGCAAGGACCTAGAAGAACTAAAGAGCAAACAAACAATGATGAACAACACAATAAATGAAATTTAAAATTCTCTAGAAGGAATCAATAGCAGAATACCTGAGGCAGAAGAACGGATAAATAACCTGGAAGACAGAATGGTGGAATTCACTGCTGCAGAATAGAATAAAGAAAAAAGAATGAAAAGAATTGAGGACAGTCTCAGAGACATCTGGACAACATTAAATGCACAAACATTCCAATTATAGGGGTTCCGGAAGAAGAGGAGAAAAAGAAAGTGTCTGAGAAAATATTTGAAGAGATTATAGTTCAAAACTTCCCTAATATGGGAAAGGAAATAGTCAATCAAGTCCAGGAAGCACAGAGAGCCCCATACAGGATAAATCCAAGGGGAAACATGCCAAGACACATATAAATCAAGCTATCAAAAATTAAATACAAAGAAAAAATATTAAAAGCAGCAAGGGAAAAACAACAAGTAACATACAAGGGAATCCCTTGTATAAGGTTAACAGCTGATCTTTCAGCAGAAACTCTGCAAGCCAGAAGGGAGTGGCAGGACATATTTAAAGTGATGAAAGAGAAAAACCTACAACCAAGATTACTCTACCCAGTAAGGATCTCATTCAGATTCGATGGAGAAATTAAAACCTTCACAGACAAGCAAAAGCTAAGAGAATTCAGCACCACCAAACCAGCTTTACAACAAATGCTAAAGGAACTTCTCTAGGCAGGAAACACAAGAGAAGGAAAAGACCTACAATAACAAACCCAAAACAATTAAGAAAATGGTAATAGGAACATACATATCGGTAATTACCTTAAGTGTAAATGGATTAAATGCTGCAACCAAAAGACATACACTGGCAGAATGGATAAAAAAACAAGACCGGTATATATGCTGTCTACAAGAGACCCACTTCAGACCTGGGGACACATACAGACTGAAAGTGAGGGGATGGAAAAAGATATTCCATGCAAATGGAAATCAAAAGAAAGCTGGAGTAGCAATTCTCATATGAGACAAAACAGACTTTAAAATAAAGACTATTACAAGAGACAAAGAAGGACACTACACAATGATCAAGTGATCAATCCAAGAAGAAGATATAACAACTGCAAATATTTATGCGCCCAACATAGGAGCACCTCAATATATAAGGCAAATGCTAACAGCCATAAAAGGGGAAATCGAAAGTAACACAATCATAGTAGGGGACTTTAACACCCCACTTTCACGAATGGACAGATCATCCAAAATGAAAATAAATAAGGAAACACAAGCTTTAAATGACACATTAAACAAGATGGACTTAATTCATATTTATAGGACGCTCCATCCAAAAACAACAGAATACACTTTCTTCTCAAGTGCTCATGGAACATTCTCCAGGATAGATCATATCTTGGGTCACAAATCAAGCCTTGATAAATGTAAGAAAATTGAAATCGTACCAAATATCTTTTCCAACCATGATGCTATGAGACTAGATATCAATTACAGGAAAAAAACTGTAAAAAATACAAACACATGGAGGCTAAACAATACACTACTAAATAACCAAGAGATCACTGAAGAAATCAAAAAGGAAATCAAAAAATACCTAGAGACAAATGACAATGAAAACACAATGACCCAAAACCTATGGGATGCAGCAAAAGCGTTCTAAGATGGAAGTTTATAGCAATATAATCCTACCTCAAGAAACAAGAAAAGTCTCAAATAAACAATCTAAACTTACACCTAAAGCAATTAGAGAAAGAAGAACAAAAAAACCCCCAAGTTAGCAGAAGGAAAGAAATCATAAAGATCAGATCAGAAATAAATGAAAAAGAAATGAAGGAAACAATAGCAAAAATCAATAAAACTAAAAGCTGGTTCTTTGAGAAGATAAAAAAAATTGATAAACCATTAGCCAGACTCATCATGAAAAAAAGGGAGAAGACTCAAATCAATAGAAATAGAAATGAAAAAGGATAAGTAACAAATGACACTGCAGAAATACAAAGGATCATGAGAGATTACCACAAGCAACTCTATGCCAATAAAATGGACAACCTGGAAGAAATGGACAAATTCTTGGAAAGCACAACCTTCTGAGACTGAACAAGGAAGAAACAGAAAATATGAAGAGACCAATCACAAGCACTGAAATTGAAACTGTGATTAAAAATCTTACAACACACAGAAGTCCAGGACCAGATGGCTTCACAGGAGAATTCTATCAATTCTATCCAATATTTAGAGAAGAACAAACACCTATCCTTCTCAAACTCTTCCAAAATATAGCAGAGGGAGGAACACTCCCCAACTCATTCTACAAGGCCACCATCACCCTGATACCAAACCCAGACAAATATGTCACAAAAAAAGAAAACTACAGGCCAATATCACTGATGAACATGATTTAAAAATCCTCAAAATACTAGCAAACAGAATCCAACAGCACATTAAAAGGATCATACACCATGATCAAGTGGGGTTTATCCCAGGAATGCAAGGATTCTTCAATATATGCAAATCAATCAATGTGATAAACCATATTAACAAATTGAAGGAGAAAAACCATATGATCATCTCAATAGACATAGAAAAAGCTTTTGACAAAATTCAACACCGATTTATGATAAAAATCCTCCAGAAAGTAGGCATAGAGGGAACTTACCTCAACATAATAAAGGCCATATATGACAAACCCACAGCCAAAATCGTTCTCAATGGTGAAAAACTGAAACCATTTCCAGTAAGATCAGGAATAAGACAAGGTTGCCCACTCTCACCACTATTATTCAACATAGTTTTGAAAATTTCAGTGACAGCAATCAGTGAAGAAAAAAGAAATAAAAGGAATCCAAATCAGAAAAGAAGAAGTAAAACTGTCACTGTTTGCAGATGACATGATATTATATGTAGAGAATCCGAAAGATGCTACCAGAAAACTACTAGAGCTAATCAATGAATTTGGTACAGTAGCAGGATACAAAATTAATGCACAGAAATCTTTGGCATTCCTATACACTAATGATGCAAAATCTGGAAGAGAAATCAATGAAACACTCCCATTTACCATTGCAACAAAAAGAATAAAATACCTAGGAATAAACCTACTTAAGGAGACAAAAGACCTGTATGCAGAAAACTAAAGGACACTGATGAAAGAAATTAAAGATGCTACAAACAGATGGAGAGATATACCATGTTCTTGGATTGGAAGAATCAATACTGTGAAAATGACTATACTACCCAAAGCAATCTACAGATTCAGTGTTATCCCTATCAAACTACCAATGACATTTTTCACAGAACTAGAACAAAAATTTTCAGAATTTGTATGGAAACACAAAAGACCCCGAATAGCCAAAGCAATCTTGAGAAAGAAAAACGGAGCTGGAGGAATCAGCCTCCCTGACTTCAGACTATACTACAAAGCTATAGTAATCAGGACAGTATGGTACTGGCACAAAAGCAGAAATATAGATCAATGGAACAGGATAAACCCATGCACATATGGTCACCTTATCTTTGATAAAGGAGGCAAGAGTATACAATGGAGAAAAGGCATTCTCTTCAATAAGTGGTGCTGGGGCAACTGGACAGCTACATGTAAAAGAATGAAATTAGAACACTCCCTAACACTGTATACAGAAATAAACTCAAAATGGATTAAAGACCTAAGTGTAAGGCCAGACACTATCAAACTCTTAGAGGAAAACATAGGCAGAACACTCTATGACATAAATCGCAGCAAGATCTTTTTAGACCCACCTCCTAGAGAAATGGAAATAAAAACAAAAATAAACAAATGGGACCTAATGAACCTTACAAGCTTTTGCACAGCAAAGGAAACCATAAAGAAGATGAAAAGACAACCCTCAGAATGGGAGAAAACATCTGCAAACGAATCAACTGACAAAGGATTAATCTCCAAAATGTACAAGCAGCTCATGCAGCTCAATATCAAAAAAACGAACAACCAAAACCAAAACTGGGCAGAAGACCTAAACAGACATTTCTCCAAAGAAGACATACAGATGCCCAACAAACACATGAAAGGATGCTCACCATCACTAACCATTAGAGAAATGCAAATTAAAACTACAAGGAGGTATCACCTCACACCAGTCAGAATGGTCATCATCAAAAAATCTACAAACAATAAATGCTGGAGAGGGTGTGGAGAAAAGGGAGCCCTCTTGCACTATTTGTGGGAAGGTAAATTGATACAGCCACTATGGAGAACAGTATGGATGTTCCTCCAGCAATCCCACTACTGGGCATATACCCTGAGAAAACCATAATTTAAAAAGACACATGCACCCCAATGTTCATTGCAGCACTATTTACAATAGCCAGGTCATGGAAGCAACCTAAATGTCCATCAACAGACGAATGGATAAAGAAGATGTGGTATATATTTACAATGGAATATTACTCAGCCATAAAAAGGAACGAAATTTGGTCATTTGTTGATACGTGGATGGATGTAGAGACTGTCATACAGAGTGAAGTAAGTCAGAAAGAGAAAAACAAATACCGTATTTTAACACATATATATGGAATCTAAAAACAAAAAAAAGGTTCTGACGAACCTAGGGGCAGGACAGGAATAAAGACTCAGACGTAGAGAATGGACTTGAGGACACAGGGATGGGGAAGGGTAAGCTGGGACGAAGTGAGAGAGTGGCACTGACATATATACACTACCAAATGTAAAATAGATAGCTAGTGGGAAGCAGCCACATAGCACAGGGAGATCAGCTCTGGGCTTTGTGACCACCTAGAGGGGTGGGATAGGGATGGTGGGAGGGAGATGCAAGAGGGAAGGGATATGGGGATATGTGTATACGTATAGCTAATTCACTTTTTTATACAGCAGAAACTAACACAACATTGTAAAGCAATGTTATTATACTTTATTATACTCCAATAAAGATGTTAAAAAAAAAAAAACCTTCCCTGAAAGCCATCAGGGAGTTTGGGTCTTTAGAACATGAGCTTCCCATTCTCCTTGCTTGGCCCTGCAATAAACACTGTACTTTCCTTCACCACAATCTGTTGCAGTAGATTGGCTTTGCTGCTCGTCAGGTGAGCAGACCCAAGTTTGGTTTGGTAACAGTCTGAGGATCTAATGTATAACATAGTGACTAAAGTTGATAACACTGTATTATATAATTGAGATTTGCTAAGAGAGTAGAACTTAACTGTTCTCACCAAAAAAAAAAGTAAATTTAAAAAAATTTCCACATCCTGCAATATGGATGAATTTTACATTGAACAAAAGAAGTCAGCACAACAGAACTCATATTGGATTATTCCATTTATATGAAATTCACAAACAGGCAGGAGAATACTACAATGTGTGAAAATTCATGCATGGGTGGCAAACTCTAAAGA
Organism: Balaenoptera musculus; assembly: GCF_009873245.2. Taxonomy (NCBI): domain Eukaryota; kingdom Metazoa; phylum Chordata; class Mammalia; order Artiodactyla; family Balaenopteridae; genus Balaenoptera; species Balaenoptera musculus. The sequence goes on along the minus strand of NC_045794.1, from coordinate 22,879,864 downwards.
AAAGCATGGATGTAGTGACAATAAAAGTCATGATAGTTTTTAACTTTGGAACAGAGAGGAGTAGTAAGGAAGAGGGAGCACAGGGGGAGATTACAGAGTTTGGCAATTTTGTATTTCTTGATTTAAGTGGTGGTACTTAATGTTGGTTTGAGATTAAATCCCCCTCTACTTCAAGGTTTGTTCATTTTTATTTATCTATGTTACGTTTTACAAGAAAAATTTAATTTTTTTAATTGAAGCATAGTTGACTTACAATATAATACTAGTTTCAGGTGTATTACATAGTGATTCAATATTTTTCTAGATTACACATCACACAAAATTATTATATTATTGACTATATTCCCTGTGTTGTACATTATATCTCTGTGATTTATTTTCTAGTGCAAGTAGTTTGCACAAAAAAAGTTTAGAGAAAGCTATATGTCTAGGAAAATAAATGAAAGTTTCTCCTTACCTAAAGAAGTGAAAGTTCCTCTTTACATAACAGCCTTGCCAGGTCCAACTCCCGGGAACATCTGTTGGGTACCTCTTTCCTTATGCATATACCGTATGCATATCTCTGTGTATATCACACCTTTTTAATTTTTAAAATAAATTTTACTATTCATATTTTTTAAAAAATATATAACTAATAGAGTACCCAGGATTTAAATCAATCAGCTTGAGTCCTGAGCTTGTACAAAATTTCAACCACTATGATATACTGCTACTTCTTTTTTTTTCCCTCTATTTCTTCTTTGACCTATAGACCTCTTAATTTCCAAAGGTATGGTCTCTTTCTAGTGATCTTGCTTTTCCAAACATTACTGAGGAATAATTGACAAATATAGTCATGTATATTTAAAGTGTATGATGTGATGATTTTATATATATAAATTATTTTATTTTATAAATATAATGAAATAATTACCAAGATCAAGATAATTAACACATACATCACCTCACATAGTTAACTCTGTGTGTGTGGTGAGGATGCTTAAGATCTATTCTCAGCAACTTTAAGTATACAATACCTTATTATTAGCTGTAGTCGCCATGCTGTACATTAGATACTCAGAACTTGTTCTTCTATAATTGAAAGTTTGTGCCCTTTGACCTATATCTCCCCATTTCCCCCTCCCCTCAACCCCTGGCAACCACCATTCTATTTTCTGTTTCTATGAAATTGGCTCTTTGTTTTTTTAAGATTCCACATATAAGTGATACCATACCTACTGCTGCTTCTTAAATAGCTTCAAGGTTGTAAATCATAGCACTGCTTTAGAATCACAGAGCTGGGAAACAAATTTGAAGTCCAAATGTGAGACAATGTTGAATTAGTTGCAGTCACACTGTGTGATAGAATACCATGCATGAGCAGGCACACGAAAAATGACTGCAATATATAGAATGAGAATAAGTTAAAAAAATCTTGTCCCATTTTTCAAAAAAGTATATGCATAAACAACAATCTAGAAAGCTTACGCTTGGGTAGTAGGTCTTGCATGAGCTTTTCTTCTAAGTGTCTACATGTATGTTTTGACTTTCTATAATAACATGAATAAATCATTTTTTATAGAACTTTACTGATATACAATTGGTATGCAATAAACTGCACATATTTAAAATGTACAATTTGACAAGTTTTGTCATATGTGTACAACTGGAAACCATCACCATCATCAAGATAATGAACATATTCATCACAGTTTAACCATTCATTTGTTGGTAGATATTTAGGTTGTTTCAAATTTGAGGTTATTAAAAATAAACCTTCCATGAACATTCATGTACAAGTCTTTTCATGAACATATGCTTTCTTTTCTCTTGGATAAATACCTAGGAATGGAATGACTGGGTCATATGGCAGCTGTTCCTTCAACTTTTTGAGAAACTGCCAAACTATTTTCAAAGTTGTTGTATCATTGTACATTCCCAGCAGCCCATATGAGTTTCATTTCCTCCACACCTTCCCCCAACACATAATATGGTCAGTCTTTTAAATTTTAGCCATTCTAACAGGTATAATGTGGTATCCCACTGTGGTTTTTTGGGTTTTTTTAAATTTTTTTAATTTAATTTAATTTATTTCTTTATACAGCAGGTTCTTATTAGTTATCCATTTTATACATATTACTGTATATATGTCAACTCCAATCTCCAAATTCATCCCACCACCACCACCCCACCCCACTTTCCCACCTTTGTGTCCATACTTTTGTTCTCTACATCTGTGTCTCAATTTCTGCTCTGGAAACTGGTTAATCTGTACCATTTTTCTAGGTTCCACATATATGAGTTAATACATGATATTTGTTTTTCTCTTTCTGACTTACTTCACTCTGTATGACAGTCTCTAGATTCATCCACGTCTCTACAAATGACCCAATTTCGTTCCTTTTCATGGCTGAGTAATATTCCATTGTATATATGTACCACATCTTCTTTATCCATTTGTCTGTCGATGGGCATTTAGGTTGATTCCATGACCTGGCTATTGTAAATAGTGTTGCAATGAACATTGGGGTGCATATGTCTTTTTGAATTATGGTTTTCTCTGGGTATATGCCCAGTAGTGGGATTCCTGGGTCATATGGCAAATCTATTTTTAGTTTTTTAAGAAACCTCCATACTGTTCTCCATACTGGCTGTATCAATTTACATTCCCACCAACAGCGCAAGAGGGCTCCCTTTTCTCCACACCCTCTCCAGCATTTGCTGTTTGTAGATTTTCTGATGATGCTCATTCTAACTGGTGTGAGGTGATACCTCATTGTAGTTTTGATTTGCATTTCTCTAATAATTAGTGATGCTGAGCAGCTTTTCATGTGCTTCTTGGCCATCTGTATGTCTTCTTTGGAGAAATGTCTATTTAGGTCTTCTGCCCATTTTTGGATTGGGTTGTTTATTTTTTTAATATTAAGCTGCATGTGCTGTTTATATATTTTGGAGATTGATCCTTTGCCTGTTGATTCGTTTGAAAATATTTTCTCCCATTCTGAGGGTTGTCTTTTCATCTTGTTTGTAGTTTCCTTTGCTTTGCAAAAGCTCTTAAGTTTCATTAGGTCCCATTTGTTTATTTTTGGTTTTATTTCCATTACTCTAGGAAGTGGATCAAAAAAGATCTTGCTGTGATTTATGTCAAAGAGTGTTCTTCCTATGTTTTCCTTTAAGAGTTTTATAGTGTCCAGTCTTACATTTAGGTTTCTAATCCATTTTGAGTTTATTTTTGTGTATGGTGTTAGGGAGTGTTCTAATTTCATTCTTTTACATGTAGCTGTCCAGTTTTCCCAGCACCACTTATTGAAGAGACTGTCTTTTCTCCATTGTATATCCTTGCCTCCTTTGTCATAGATTAGTTGACCATAGATGCGTGGGTTTATCTGTGGGCTTTCTATCTTGTTCCATTGATCTATATTTCTGTTTTTGTGCCAGTACCATATTGTCTCGATTACTGTAGCTTCGTTGTATAGTCTGAAGTCAGGAAGTCTGATTCCTCCAGCTCTGTTTTTTTCCCTCAAGACTGCTTTGGCTATTCAGGGTCTTTTGTGTCTCCATACAAATTTTAAGATTTTTTGTTCTAGTTCTGTAAAAAAATGCCATTGGTAGCTTCATAGGGATTGCATTGAATCTGTAGATTGCTTTGGGGAGTAGAGTCATTTTCACAATATTGATTCTTCCAATCCAAGAACATGGTATATCTCTCCATCTGTTTGTAGCATCCTTAATTTCTTTCATCAGTGTCCTTTAGTTTTCTGCATACAGGTCTTTTGTCTCCCTAGGTAGGTTTATTCCTAGGTATTTTATTCTTTTTGTTGCAATGGTAAATGGGAGTTTTCTGGTGGCATCTTTAGGATTCTCTATGTATAGTACCATGTCGTCTGCAAACAGTGACAGTTTCACTTCTTTTCCAATTTGTATTCCTTTTATTTCTTTTTCTTCTCTGATTGCCATGGCTAGGATTTCCAAAACTAGGTTGAATAATAGTGGTGAGAGTGTGCAACCTTGTCTTGTTCCTGATCTTAGAGGAAATGCTTTCAGTTTTTCACCATTGAGAATGATGTTTCCTGTTGGTTTGCCATATATGACCTTCATTATGTTGAGGTAGGTTCCCTCTATGCCCACTTTCTGGAGAGTTTTTATGATAAATGGGTGTTGAATTTTGTGAAAAGCTTTTTCTGCATCTATTGAGATGATCATATGGTTTTTATTCTTCAGTTTGTTAATATGGTGTATCACATTGATTGATTTTCATATATTGAAGAATCCTTGCATCCCTGGGATAAATCCCACTTCATCATGGTGTATGATCCTTTTAATGTGCAGTTGGATTCTGTTTGCTAGTATTTTGTTGAGGATTTTTGCATCTATATTCATCAGTGATATTGGTCTGTAATTTTCTTTTTTTTGTAGTATCTTTGTCTGGTTTTGGTATCAGGGTGATGGTGGCCTCATAGAATGAGTTTGGGAGTGTTCCTTCCTCTGCAATTTTTTGGAAGAGTTTGAGAAGGATGGGTGTTAGCTCTTCTCTAAATGTTTGACAGAATTCACCTGTGAAGCCATCTGGTCCTGGACTTTTGTTTGTTGGAAGATTTTTAATCACAGTTTCAATTTCATTACTTGTGATTGGTCTGTTCATATTTTCTACTTCTTCCTGTTTCAGTCCTGGAAGGTTATACCTTTCTAAGAATTTGTCCATTTCTTCCAGGTTGTCCATTTTATTGGCATAGAGTTGCTTGTAGTAGTCTCTTAGGATGCTTTGTATTTCTGTGGTGTCTGTTGTAACCTCTCCTTTTTCATTTCTAATTTTATTGATTTGAGTCCTCTCCCTCTTTTTCTTGATGAGTCTGGTTAATGGTTTATGAATTTTGTTTATCTTCTCAAAGAACCAGGTTTTAGTTTTATTGATCTTTGCTATTGTTTTCTTTGTTTCTATTTCATTTATTTCTGCTCTGATCTTTATGATTTCTTTCCTTCTGCTAACTTTGGGTTTTGTTTGTTTTTCTTTCTCTAGTTCTTTTAGGTGTAAGGTTAGATTGTTTATTTGAGGTTTTTCTTGTTTCTTGAGGTAGGCTTTTATTGCTATAAACTTCCCTCTTAGAACTGCTTTTGCCACATCCCATCAGTTTTGGATCGTCGTGTTTTCATTGTCATTTGTCTCTAGGTATTTTTTTATTTCCTCTTTGATTTCTTCAGTGATCTCTTGGTTATTTAGTAACGTATTGTTTAGCCTCCATGTGTTTGTGTTTTTCACGTTTGTTTCCCTGTAATTGATTTCTAATCTCATAGCATTGTGGTCAAAAAAGATGCTTGTATGACTTCAATTTTCTTAAATTTACTGAGGCTTGATTTGTGACCCAAGATGTGATCTATCCTGGAGAATGCTCTGTGGGCACTTGAGAAGAAAGTGTAATCTGCTCTTTTTGGATGGAATGTCCTGTAAATATCAATTAAATCTATCTGGTCAATTGCGTCATTTAAAGCTTGTGCTTCCTTATTAATTTTCTGTTTGGATGATCTGTCCATTGGTGTAAGTGAGGTGTTAAAATACCCCACTATTATTGTGTTACTGTCAATTTCCTCTTTTATAGCTGTTAGCAGTTGCCTTATGTGTTAAGGTGTTCCTATGTTGGGTGCATATATATTTATAATTGTTATATCTTCTTCTTGGATTGATCCCCTGATCATTATGTAGTGTCCTTCTTTGTCTCTTGTAATAGTTTTTATTTTACAATCTATTTTTTCTGATATGAAAATTGCTACTCTAGCTTTCTTTTGATTTCCATTTGCATGGAATATTTTTTTCCATCCCCTCACTTTCTGTCTGTATGTGTCCCTAGGTCTGAAGTGGGTCTCTTGTAGACAGCATATATATGGGTCTTATTTTTGTATCCATTCTGTGAGCCTGTGTCTTTTGGTTGGAGCATTTAATCCATTCACATTTAAGGTAATTATCAATATGTATATTCCTATGACCATTTTCTTAATTGCTTTGGGTTTGTTTTTGTAGGTCCTTTTCTTCTCTTGTGTTTCCCACTTAGAGAAGTTCCTTTAGCATTTGTTGTAGAGCTGGTTTGGTGGTGCTGAATTCTCTTTGTTTTTGCTTTTCTGTAAAGCTTTTGATTCCTCCATCAGATCTGAATGAGATCCTTGCCAGGTAGAGTAATCTTGATTGTAGATTCTTCCCTTTCATCACTTTAAATATGTCATGCCACTCCCTTCTGGCCTGTAGAGTTTCTGCTGAGAAATCAGCTGTTAACCTTATGGGAGTTCCCTTGTATGTTATTTGGTTTTTTTCCCTTGCTGCTTTCAATAATTTTTCTTTGTCTTTAATTTTTGCCAATTTGATTACTATGTGTCTCAGCATGTTTCTCCTTGGGTTTAACCTGCCTGGGACTCTCTGCACTTCCTGGACTTGGGTGGCTATTTCCTTTTCCATGTTAGGGAAATTTTCAACTATAATCTCTTCAAATATTTTCTCAGGTCCTTTCTCTCTCTCTTCTCCTCTGGGACTGCTATAATACGAATGTTGTTGTGTTTAATGTTGTTCCAGAGGTCTCTTAGGCTGTCTTCATTTCTTTTCATTCTTTTTTCTTTATTCTGTTCCACAGCAGTGAATTCCACCATTCTGTCTTCTAGGTCACTTATCCATTCTTCTGCCTCAGTTATTCTGCTAATGATTCCTTCTAGTGTAGTTTTCATTTCAGTTATTGTATTGTTCATCTCTGTTTGTTTGTTGTTTAATTCTTCTAGGTCTTTGTTAAACATTTGTTGCATCTTCTCGATCTTTGCCTCCATTCTTTTTCCGAGGTCCTGGATCATTGTCACTATCGTTATTCTGAATTCTTTTTCTGGAAGGTTGCCTATCTCCACTTCATTTAGTTGTTTTTCTGGGGTTTTATCTTGTTCCTTCATCTGATACATAGCCCTCTGCCTTTTCATCTTGTCTATCTTTCTGTGAATGTGGTATTTGTTTCACAGGCTGCAGGATTGTAGTTCTTCCTGCTTCTGCTGTCTGCCCTCTGGTGGATGAGACTATCTAAGAGGCTTGTGCAAGTTTCCTGATGGGAGGGACTGGTGGTTGGTAGAGCTGGCTGTTGCTCTGGTGGGCAGATCTCAGTAAAACCTTAATCCGCTTGTCTGCTGATGGGTTGGGCTGAGTTCCTTCCCTGTTGGTTGTTTGGCCTGAGGCGACCCAACACTGGAGCCTACCCGGGCTCTTTGGTGGGGCTAATGTTGGACTCTGGGAGGGCTCACGCCAAGGAGTACTTCCCAGAACTTCTGCTGCCAGTGTCCTTGTCCTCACCGTGAGACACAGCCACCCCCTGCCTCTGCAGGAGACCCTCCAACACTAGCAGGTAGGTCTGGTTCTGTCTCCTGTGGGGTCACTGCTACTTCCCCTGGGTCCAAATGCGCACACTGCTTTGTGTGTGCCCTCCAAGAGTGGAGTCTCTGTGTCCCCCAGTCCTGTTGAAGTCCTGCAATCAAATCCCGCTAGCCTTCAAAGTCGGATTCTCTAGGAATTCCTCCTCCCATTGCCAGACCCCCAAGTTGGGAAGCCTGATGTGGGGCTCAGGACCTTCACTCCAGTGTGTGGATTTCTGTGGTATAAGTGCTCTCCAGTCTGTGAGTCACCCACCCAGCAGTTATGGGATTTGATTTTATTGTGATTGCGCCCCTCCTACCATCTCATTATGGCTTCTCCATTGTCTTTGGATGTGGGGTATCTTTTTTGGTGAGTTCCAGTTTCCTCCTGTCAATGATTATTCAGCAGTTAGTTGTGATTCTGGTGCTCTCGCTAGAGGGAGTGAGAGCATGTCCTTCTAGTTCGCCATCTTGAACCAATCTCAACATGAATAAATCTTATGTTTAATAGTGCCACACTGAGCTCACATAGTAGATCCTGAAACAAGAGCTTGCACACAGTGATGCTGTTTTAGTCAGTGATCCTAGGGAGCAGGAGTGGGAATGTGCCAGAGTGAAACTGGATGGAAGGAAAGTGAAATCAAGGGTGTGATGTGTTATAAAGCTGATCACCACTGTGGGAAACTGAGGTGTTCTCTGCAGAACTCTCTATAAAGAGTCAGATGGAATGGACCTCTGCATTGTCTGCCTGAGGGACATAAGACAGGACTTCTCTATGGTCCCTTCCCCACTGGTAAAGGGTGTTAAGCCCCTCCTGTTTCCAGGTTTGCACATTTGACAGAAAAGCTAAGAAGGTTGCTGCAGGTGACCCACTGCAGAGCAGAGACACCGCTGGACAGAAAGCCAGAGCTATGAAGGGCAGCTAAAGTGAGGTGCCAGAGTGTAACTGAGGTAAATGAGATGAAACGAGAGAATGAGCCTTGGGACATAAGAGGTACACCATATGTATAGCTTTGTGAAGGTTTAGGGGTTGAAATGCCTTGTTCTTCCAGTCATGACTCTCTTCTTAATTAGAATGTGATGAGATGCATGTCTTATCTTTTTTCCTTTTAGAGTAAGAGCCTCATTGTAGAAGAAAAAGTCAAGTGGGATCCTCTGAAACTACCCACCTCCCCATCCAGCCAAGACAGTAAAAGAACCAAGTCACATCTCAGAGGAGCATGGAAGAGATTAGAGCTATCCTCAGAGCTTTGAAGGATGCAGGGGTGGTAGCTCCCATTAACTTATTCTGGCATCTATGAAAACCAGATGGTGGATGATCACTCATTACTTAACTGTGACAAAGGAGTAGCCCCACTTGCAGCCGCTGGGCTGGATGTGGGACCTTGACTAAAGAAGATGAACAGAGCCTCAAGTATGTAGTGTGCATTTGATCTGGTGAGCATATTATTTTCCATATCTTTCAAAAAGAAGGACCGAAAGCAGTTTTCATTGGCATGGAATGACAACAGTATATATTCACAGGATTGCCCAGGGACTATGTTAATTCTCCCATTTTCTCTTATAAGGATCCATACTATTTGGACATTTCACAAAAATTACATTTGTCCATCATTTTGAGGAAACATGTTAATGAGCAAAATGTGCCATGTACCCTTGATGCCTTGATGAGACATATAGAATTCCAGAGGGTGAGAAGTCAACCCTAGAAAGATCCAGAGGCCTGCCAGATTAGCATAGGTCATGCAGGGCTATCCCCTCCCAAGTACAAGGTAGGTTACTGCATCTTTCACTTCCAATCTATAAAAAAGAAGGACACCACTTGTCAGGCCTCTTTTTTTTTTTAAGTTATTTTTTTATTCTGGCTGCTCCAGGTGTTAGTTGTGGCACGCAGGATATTTTAGTTACGGCATGCATGTGGGATCTAGTTCCCCAACCCGGGCCCCTGCATTGGGAGCACAGAGTCTCACCCACTGGACCACCAGGGAAGTCCCTTGTCAGGTCTGTTTATCATTTGCTTGCAGGCTATTCCACACTGAGATACACTCCTTCAATCCATTTATAGGAAGGTTGCTAGCTTTGAAGTGGAGCCCAGAGCAAGAGAAGGCTTTGTAGCAGGTCCAGTAATAAAAGCAACCTTGCGGCTTGGGTCGTACACCCCGCAGATCCCATGGTAGCAGGAGTACCAGTGGAAGAAAAGATGCCGTGTGAGTTCTTTGGCAAGTCCCAGTAGGAGGATTGCAACACAGACCTCTAAGGTTGTCAAATGATGCCATGCCATTTGCTGCAGAGAACTATGCATCATTCAAAATGCAGCTCCTGGCAGGCTACCGGGCCCTGATATAGTCTGAGTACCTCACCATGGGACATCATGTGACCCTGTGTCCAGAATTGCTCATCATGAGCTGGATGCTCTCAGATCCCCAAGTGCTAAGTTAGGCGGACCCAGCAGCAATGTGCTGCTGAAAGAGATAAGTGGTACCCTGGAGACAGTGCTTGAATAGGCACAGAGGCCCAAATAAACTGCATGGAAAATGACCCCAACCCCTGGGATCACCCTGCCATTGCCCTGACTGACATCTCTTCCTCAGTTCATGCCTATGGCCTCATGGTGGTTTCCCAACGACCAGCCAGCAGAGGAAGAAAAACCCAAGCTTGGTTCACAGACGGATGGGCTGGGTGAAGTTAGTTTGGGTTGATAACGGACTGATAATTCCCATTCAGGGGTGGCCTTGAAAGACAGAGGTGCAGGTAAATCCTCTCAAAGGTCAGGCCACTTAAAAAAAATCATTAAATTGTCTTTGTATACATTCACATGTTAACTTTTAAATGTATATTACCTCTACCCACAAGCTTTATATAGTGCCTAAAAATAATATTTGTATTAAGTGTTTGCTTAAATGTCCTGGATTTAAATTGCACCATCAATAATGAAAATTATTTCGCTATTACCATTAACATTGTTAGTAAGAGAGAATCAAAGGGAAAGACTTCCAAGACCATATGGAGAACATGCATGGGAAGTAATAGGCTCTTGAGAATTCTGTTATGTTGCCTCCGCAGTGCGAGATTTGGTAAGCCTTAGCAAAACAGCAAGAAGGAAAATCGAAGTAGCAGAAAGCCAACAGGCTTTCAGAACCAGATAAATGTGGCTCTGAGTCAAGGCTCTGCCACTTACTAACTGTATGACTTTGGGAAAGCTATTTAATTTCTCGTAACCTCAGTGTCCTTCTCCGTGAAACAGGGTTGATGATACTTTAACTAGCTTCTTGAGAAGCCTGCCAAGTACAGTTGTGCAGCCTGCGAACTGCACAAACGTACCTAGTGGAGGAGGTGAGAAGGGGCTGACATCCCACTTGGGCTCAGATCCCTGGGCGGTATCTACCATGCAGCGGTACCTGTTTCTAATTTGCACAAGGCCCCCTATAGGCTACTTCAGGCCTGCCTGTTGTCAGGATTTAAATGAGATCACATATGGAAGGCACCTAGTAAGTAGTAATAAATGGTAGCTGCTACTGTATTCTGTTGACTCCAAGTCCAGTTATTGAAAGCCTAAGTTAAAAATAGAAGTCAGAACCCAAGCCCTGCATAATAAAAATGGTCACACAGGAAGGGCATGTCTCTGATGGAACTGGGCTTCCCCCAGTGGACTCAAGACCACAAGGCTGGGACCTGCCTCACTCACCTCTGGATGCTCCTGGCACCTAGTACCACTTAATAAATATTTGCTGAATGATTGGTTGAATGAATGAATGGATGGAAGGATAATTTTACTTTTTCTGAAACAAAGTAACAGCATCTTTGAAAATATTTGCTTGGAGCTGTTCTTGAGTATCTTCCCATACCTTGATTTCAGTTTGCCAGTTCCCAAAGTTTCCTGTAGTTTTGAGGCCACTTATAGAATAAATCTAGGTCAATGTTCAGAATAGGTTGCTTCAACTGTCTTAAATTTAGTGAGAGAATCCTCAAATAGTGCAACCAAGCAATACCAATCCCACAGTTTCTCCAAGCTTGGATCTTTGTCATGTTTATCATGTAATCAAACTATGTCTTTTGGCCCCTTTAGGCTACACTGATCAAGCTTGAGTCTGATTTATTTAGAGTTATTTTTGTGGTCACTTTTAGACTACGTAGAAAGAGTCTGATTCCTTACATTAAGCTTCCTGAACCATGTGGCTGGTGGGGTGACTACTACAAGAGGGAGAAATTGTCTTTGGAGACAAGTTTCTGTGGTAGAACTTTCTCTGGTTCTACCACAGACTCCTCCCCTTCTCAGCTGTGCAGTGGAGAATCGGACCTCCCTGGGACCTCTCCACAGTTAGCAGCATGGTGAAGTTCCAGAACAATCCTCTTGGGTGATGAAGAAGGGTTGCTGTGAGATATTATGGAAACCAAGTCTTTCCAAAGGAATAAAACTTGCACTGGAATCCAGCGAAATAATGTTTTCAGTTCAGTAAATTTAGTTTTCCTGTAGTTACCTCTGATGTAGCGTTAAGTGGTCTGAACTAGCTCTAAAATATGATACAACGTGATGATGAAATGCGATAAGCCTTACTCCCGTGGGTCACCTGTTCCGTCTGCACTCCCTCCCTTTTGTCCCATTGCCTGGTTACATTCCTCTCTTCCTCCTACCTCACCACCGGCTGGGCTTATTAACTTGTCAGAATTAAATTTTACACGTTGCACCAACAGTTTTAAACATTATTGAGAACTCCAGGCCCTGTAAATGTAACAGTGAAAAGCAGCTGCACAAACCTCCCCAAAAGAAGGACAGCCTCAGTGAGGACCACAAGGGCCTTTGTTCATCTTCAGAACAACTAATCTCTCTTGCTAAATTTGCCTTCCATGCAATTCCAGAGACTTCTGAATAGTTCTGTTCTTGGAGCATTTCCTTACTTGCTCCTAATATGTCTCATTGTCACAGTAAGCTAGGTCTTTTGCTGGTTTTAGCTGCCTGTTTAGAGGTTGCTTTTAGGATAGTCTGCTTTTAAGTTAATCTTTATGTTCACTAAGTTTGATGGTAAACTAGCAGTATTATGTTGTCATTTCTCTATGGGAACAGGATTTCCCAAATTTAATTATATTAAAGCCAAGATAACAAGTTTTGGGGCATTTAAGAGAGCCTATATCTGTAAATGCAGTTTAAAAATCTTTTCTCATTAAGTAAATTATATTAATTCAATTTACTTCACAGCAAAATGATGAAAGGAAGAGGAAAAAATTACGTTCTGCATAATAATTATGTTTTGGAAAGCCGCATTATAAAATCACAAAAGATTTGAAGAGAGGGTGATACAGATTTCTTCAGATAAGGTTTTCCATTTTTGGTCTTAACAAAATAATGGATGCCTGGCCTTCTGTTCCTGATCTAAGAAGTTCTAGGTTCCCTTAATTTCAAAATGATTATGCAAGACCCTCTCCATTCCCAGAACCTTCTCATGCTCACCAAATTGTCTTTCTGGGATACTCCCGTGCTGTCCCATTAACATCTCAAATCCCAATTCTCAGATACCCCAGAAAAACATCAACAGAGAGAAGCCTTGTAAGGGAATGGCTAAGAGCATGGACCCACATGCTAGACTAGCTCTACCACTTACTACCTGTATAACATTGGGCAAGTTGGCTAAGCTCTTTGTGCTTCATTTTCCCATCTGTAAAATGGGGATAGTAACAGTATGTACCTCATAGAGTTATTAGGAGGATTAAGTGATTTAATATTTCTAAAGTACTTAGAATAGTAGGAGTAAGCATTATTTGGGTGTTGTTAAATAACATTTTATCTAATAAAGTTTAACCCTGATTTTTACTTTTTCTCTCCAAAATCAGAAGTATTTTTATCCCATAAATCCAGCAGAAGAAATTGTTAGTAATTTTTAATGCCTTTTATATAAATAATGCATCTAATAAATATCTTTATCACAGATTATAAACAAACTAGATGTCCAACAATATACAAATTGCTAAAACGTCAGGTATTTAAGTGACATAATTTATTTTCAAATTTATTTTCAACATGTTTAAGTGAAAAAAAGTAGGTTACATAAAAATAATATGTATTATGATTCCATTTTTTAATTGAAACAATATGTATCATATACGAAGGCCAAAAAGAGTCTGAACAGATAGACAACAAAATGTTCGTAATGGTTATTTTTTGGTGATGAAATGATGGATGGTTTTTTATTTTCTTCTTTTTCAAAATCTGGATCTTCTAAATTATCTCCAAGAATATTAATTACTTATTAATAAAGGGAAACTAAAAATTAATAATAAAAATATAATTTATGATTGTGGACATTTATTTTCTCTCCATGGGAATCTCTAAGGAAAATGGAGAAATACATTAAATTCCTCTAATTTAGTTCAATCACAACTTCCATAAACCGGAAATTTATTTATTTATTTATTTATTTATTTTATTTTATTTTATTTTTTGGCTGCACAACACGGCTTGCAGGATCTTAGTTCCCTGACCAGGGGTCAAACCCTGGCCCCAGCAGTGAAAGCGCTGAGTCCTAACCACTGGCCCGCCAGGGAATTCCCATAAACCTCAAATTTAGTAAGATTTTTTTTTTATCCCATTGTTTTTAGGTATGCTAAGACACTAAGAGGTATTTTAAACAATCTTGCATTTATTAGTGTGGATATTTTAGTCATTTGTTCGCACTTTTATCTTTAGTTGTGGATAATTAATGTTTAATGTTGGTTCATTTTGTGTAAGCAAACTTTTAAATCAACTTATTACACTAAATCTGAGGACTGAAGTAGATATTCTGTGAATAAAATAACTTTAATTGTTTCTTGAGTTTATCAAATAACAGAAATAAAAAGTTTCTAGCATTAATTATGAGGCAAGATAGATGACTACTTAACTGGATACATTCTCCAAGAATCAGAGAGAAAAATTAAATATACTATCTTATGGAACAGAATAGAGAGCCCAGAAATAAACCCACATAACTACAGTCAATTAATCTTTGACAAAGGAGGAAAGAATATACAAAGGGGAAAAGACAGTCTCTTCAACAAGTGGTGCTGGGAAAGTTGACAGCCACATGTAAATCAATGATCTTAGAACACACCCTCACACCATACACAAAAATAAAAATGGCTTAAAGACTTAAACATAAGACATGACACCATAAAACTCTTAGAAGAGATCATAGGCAAAACATTCTCTGATATAAATTGTACCAATGTTTTCTTAGGTCAGTATTCCAAGGCAATAGAAATAAAAACAAAAATAAACAATTGGGACCTAATCAAACTTACAAGCTTTTGCACAGCAAAGAAAACCATAAACAAAATGAAAAGACAACTTACAGAATGGGAGAAAATATTTGCAAATGATGAGACTGATAAGGGCTTAATTCCCAAAATATACAAACAGCTCATACAACTCAACAACAACAAAAAAACAAACAACCCAATCAAAAAATGAGCAGAAGATCTAAATAGACATTTCTCCAAAGAAGAAATACAGATGGCCGATAGACACATGAAAAGATGTTCAAACATTGCTCATTATTAGAGAAATGCAAATCAAAACTACAATGAGGTAGCACCTCACACTGGTCAGAATGGCCATCATTAAAAAGTCTACAAATAACAAATGCTGGAGAGGGTGTGGAGAAAAGGGAACCCTCCTACACTGTTGGTAGGAATGTAAGTTGGTGCAGCCACTATGGAAAACAGTAAGGAGGTAACTCAGAAAACTAAAAATAGAATTAATATATGATCCAGCAATCCCACTTCTGGGCACATATCCAGATGAAACTATAATTCAAAAAGATACATGCACCCCTATGTGCATAGCAGCACTATTCACAATATCCAAGACATAGAAACAACCTATATGTCCATCAACAGATGAATGGATAAAGAGGATGTGGTACATATATACAATGGAATACTACTCAGCCATAAAAAAGAATGAAATAGTGCCATTTGCAGCAACATGGATGCAACTAAAGATTATCATACTAAGTGAAGTAAGCCAGAAAGAGAAGGACAAATACCATATGATATCACTTATACGTGGAATCTAAAATATGACACAAAGGAACCTATCTAAGAAACAGAAACAGAATCACAGACATAGGGACCTCCCTGGAGGTCCAGTGGTTAAGATTCCACCCTTCCACTCCAGGGGGCACGGGATCAATCCCTTGTTGGGGAAGTTCTGCATGCCACACAGCGTGGCAAAAAAAAAAAAAAAAAACTTTAAAAAGAATCACATACATAGAGAACAGACTGGTGGTTGCCAAGGGAGAGGGGGTTGGGGGGAGGACTGGAGTGGGAGGTTGAGGTTAACAGATGTAAGCTATTGTATATAGAATGGATAAACAACAAGGTCCTACTGTATAGCACAGGGATCTATATTCAATATCTTATGATAAACCATAATGGAAAAGAATATTTAAAAAAGAATGTACACATATATATGTATAACTGAATCACTTTGCTGTAGAGCAGAAATTAACACAACATTGTAAATCAACTATACTTCAATTTTTAAAATGTGTAAATGTACCATCTTAGCATTAGGGAGATTGTACTGCAACACTTCTGATTTTGCCCTTCTTGAAGTGTGACTTTGCTTCTCCTCAAGCTCAGGTGTAATTTTTTTCCACTCACCTGTGACCCTTGTATTTCTTCCTTTAATCAACTTTTAAAGTGTTCAACAGATTCTTAAGTAAAATCCTTGCAAAAATGCCAACCACGGCTCTTTTTCCTTCTTTAAAAAATAAAAATAAAAAACTACAAAGGGAATTATCTTTCTCTCTCATACTAAGAACCATAAACCTAAAAGCCCCAGTGAATCAGTATGTTGGAGAACTGATAAATCATTACATTTAAATTTGAGGGAAGTCAGTTGATCTTTGTTCTCCCACAAAACTGAGAAACCGATTTGTCTCTCATTAAATCAACTGTTAACCCACTAATTCACATACTTTTTTTATCCACTAGAAATATTTATATCAATCTTGCTAATTCCATGCAACCATCCTCTCTAGGTATTTTACTTCTTTTGTCCCTAAGAGGAATTCCCCACTGGATTGTTGAAAACTTTCCACCTTTGTTTCCCTTGAATATGTTCTCAGATTTAGGGGAAAAAAGTTCTGAAAAGAAGATGACCCTGATTTTTTAGAGTGAATAAAAATTTTCTTCACCCACAGTGGAAATCTTATAGTATTTTTCCCCAGAGCTATAAGATGGTGGGAAAGGAGTATTTTTTTTTCTTATTTAGAAGTATTGAATAAAAGGTATAAAAGGTGTCAAAAATCTTACTTAGAAAATCTACCAACCAAGATTCAGTAGAAAAAGCCCAGAAAACTACAAAGAGGTTTAAAAAAAAAAATTAAGGCAAAGCCTCTTTTCTTGTAATCTAATTTCTCTATTTACTTAAAGTTTGAATGAGTCTTTCTATTCCAGATCTTACAGTATAAAGACAGTTTATTAACCAGTGACACTAGGTTAGGAAAATATTTTACTCAAGAAAACAGATAGCCTTTATATGCCATATAAAAAGAGAACACTATTTTAGAAAAACACTCAAATATAGCTCAGAGCAGAAAGTATTAAACTATATGTATATAGTTTAATACTCTATATATAGGACTATATATATAAAGTATTAAAATCTATATAAGGAATTTATCAGATTTTCTGGAAAGCTGAGAGTTTTTCACATTTTTTTCTGATATGCTGTTTCCCTTAAATGTATTGACTCTTTATCTCCTGCTGTTACATCTACAAGAAGTATCTTAAAGATATTCTTTTACAGTGCCTAAACACTTAACTCTAAAATTTTCTACTGCCGCCTCCTCCCCGCTACTCCCAGGAATACATTCTAATTACTTACATTTAATGTTTTTCCTGCATCCATTTATGTATTTATTCAACAAGTATTAATTGAGCACTTACTATGTGTCAGTCCCTGGGTTAGGCTCTGGGAACATCATGGTGAGCACAGATAGACACAGTCCCTGCGCTTATAGAGCTGAACATCTAATGGGCATTCAGATATTAATCAAGTAATCACACTAATGGAGGTATAATTATGAAATAAGGTTCACTTTCTGAAAAAAAAAAAGAACACAAGCTTAGAACCCAAACAGCAGGAACCCCACCAAGACTAGAGGGACAGCCAGGCTTCTCCGAGGAAGCAAACTAAGACAACATCAAGACCAAACTTGACTGGATCTACAACACAAGATTTAATTTCTTTTCATAATGGCATTGCTGTAAGCCAAACAAACAGCCTATTTATTAATTCTAAAGGTAAGTAGAACAAAATTTAATCTTGACCCTTTCCGCACCAAAAGTATTCCTTCTCATCTGAGAGGAAATATTTACCATCACTCATCTAAGCGGTACATTTTACACGGTGCCCCCCGCCCTGGCTATTCCCATAAATTATCTAAGTGAGAAAAAAAGAGTTTTAACACATCTCCAGCAATTTTTCATCATTTTGCTTCTCTGTCAAATGAATTACCCTCTTGAAATATTTTCTGTATATTAAAAAAAGATGCTTCATGGGTTCTTATTCGCAAACCTATTCCATAGATATTGCTTTAGTAGATTCAAAATGTATTCTTTTTTGCCCCCTTTGGAAATCTGTGACTCTCGATCAAATTACTCCTCACTTAGGTTTCATTGAATGGAGTACATTAGATAATTTTTAATTCCAATCATTGCTTTATTATGCATTTTGAATCATTGTAAAGAAGATATTTCTTACATCAAAATTTTCCTAAAACTCCAAATATATTTGGTTACTTTTCATTTGGTTGTTCTTTTCTTTCTTTTTTTTTTTTTAAGTAAAGGTTTGTCTTCATTTCTGTTATCTTACTCTCATTATCCCTTATCCTTATTTTAAATTCTGCTGGGTTTTTCCTTTATCTCATAGATTTTATCTTCTTGCTATCAACACAGCATTTCAGTCTACAGAAATCACTAGGAATCCTAATTTTATAGTCTGTCATTTTAGCTAAACCTCCTACTTTTGTGTCATCAACACATTTGAAAATAATTTCTTCTAAGCCTTCATTTAAAGCATTTATTTAAAATGTCAAACCATTTATAGGATATGGTAAGGCTGGCTAAAAGAGAAAGGACAAGAACAAAGTAGCTCACTACACAACTCCAGTGAAAAGACAAATAAGAAAGAGAGAAAAATAAGAAAGAGCCCTATGGATGCAGTAATGACTTGTTCTGGGTGCACAGCTGGAACTCCAGCTTAAAGGGAGGGGAAAATGTAAAATAGATAGCTATTGGGAAGCAGCTGCATAGCACGGGGAGATCAGCTCAGTGTTTTGTGACCACCTAGAGGGGTGGGATAGGGAGGGTGGGAGGGAGGCGCAAGAGGGAGGGGATATGAGGTTATATGTATAAATATAGCTGATTCACTTTGTTATACAGCAGAAACTAACACAACATTATAAACCAATTATACTCCAATAAAGAAGTTAAAAAAAAAAAAAACTTATACTGAACTTATACTGTCAACCAAAAGCAGTACCCACGGTGAAAAAAGATGTGAGAACGGGGAACTGAATTCAAACAAATCTGCACAAATCTTTGATATTATCCCAGGGAGGGCTATATATCTGTATGACTGCAAAAAGTTGCATGTTGATGCCGTTTAAGTATGCCTGGAACATTACAATAAAAATACATGCTTTTCTGTTTCTGTTTCATAGATTCATTTGTGTCATATTTTAGATTCCACATATAAGTGATATCATATGATATTTGTCTTTCTCTTTCTGACTTACTTCACTTAGGATGATAATCTCTAGTTGCATCCATGTTGCTGCAAATGGCATTATTTTGTTCTTTTTTGTGGCTGACTAGTATTCCATTGTATGTATGTACCACACAGAATCACGCACATAGAGAACAGACTGGTGCCAAGAGGAAGGGGATTGGGGGAGGGATGGAGTGGGGCGTTGGGGTTAGTAGATGTAAGCTTTCATATACAGAATGGATAAACAACAAGGTGCTACTGTCTAGCACAGAGAAATATATTCAATATCCTAGGATAAACCATAGTGGAAAAGAAGATTTTAAAAAAGAATGTATACATATGTATAACTGAATCACTTTGCTGTACAGCAGAAATTAACACAACATTGTAAATCAACTATACTTCAATTAAAAAATTAGTTTGGCAAAAACAAAACAAAACAAACAAACCAAAAATACTTGCTTTTCACAGCCAATTAGAAGATGGAAGGAAGATTTGACTACTGTTGCTTGAATCAGCAATGTGTGTACTAGTCGCCATGGCACCTGTATGCACATTAGAAAAAGATGACTCGGGCTTCCCTGGTGGCGCAGTGGTTAAGAATCTGCCTGCCAATGCAGGGGACACGGGTTCGAGCCCTGGTCTGGGAGGATCCCACATGCCACGGAGCAACTGGGCCCGTGAGCCACAATTACTGAGCCTGCGCGTCTGGAGCCTGTGCTCCGCAACAAGAGAGGCCGCGATGGTGAGAGGCCCGCGCACCGCGATGAAGAGTGGTCCCCACTTGCCGCAACTAGAGAAAGCCCTCGCACAGAAACGAAGACTCAACACAGTCATAAATAAATAAATAAATAAATAAATAAAAGAACGTGAATTTCTTTAAAAAAAAAAAAGCAAAACTGAGCTATTCATTTAAAAAAAAAAGAAAGAAAAAGATGACTCTTCCCCAGGCTGACATAGCTTCACACAAGCGCTTGTCAAGAACAGCACAGGTTGGACTTCTGCCCTCACTCACCCCCTCGGCCAGGGGTCCCGTGCGCTGACCACACATCTCGGCGTTGCTAGAGGGCTCCTTGTTAGGCTCTGACAATAGGGGGCACTAGAGGGAGCCCAAAGGGCTGGAGGAGGAACAAGGGACTTGCTCCTGCCTGTGACCCTCCTGGTGGCCACGTTCTTGCCAGTGGCACTCCATTAACACTTCTTCCCCGTCGCAGCAGTTAGATCCCGTGTGCAGTTCTGCCAGCACTTGCAGGACTAGATGTCTCGTGCCCCCTCAAGGATGCCCGGCACCAGACCCTTCCTCAGAGGTGGGTCCCAGCTCAGTGAGGCACCTCCTCCAAACCCAGAGACACCAGCGCCCCCTGAGCAGCACCCCCTTCCTCAGAAGGCTGAGTTTCAGCTCCACAGGGCCCCTCCTCTAAGTTTCTACATTTTAATAATAATTCTTACCTCTTGACATTGTTTCCTCAATCCTGAAGGTAATTAACAGTTTCCTGTAGTTGCTACCTCGACAATACATTCGATTTCTCTTTATACCTTTATGGTTACCAAGTTGACAGTCGTATACCTAACTGACAGTTCATTATATTAAATTCTCTTTGTCAAATAACTGTGTAGTTTCTGTCTCTTGACTAGACCCTGACGGGTACAAAGAAGAAGATGAAGTAGAACAATAAAGGGTACAATCTACATACATGGTATTTTTCAGACATTACTTGAACTGCCCTAACAGCCAGACTACGCAAAAAGGGGAAACTTTCCATCAGCCTCTTGAGCTGGGGATTATCGCTGGAATCAAAAAACTAGCTGGCTTAGTTGGCAAGCTCTCCTTAAGGAATCCTGGTTGGACAGCGATAAACCCAACCTACATCTTTCCAGAGGGGTTGTATTCATCACAAACAGGTTATTCTACAATAACAAGCAACTCTCCAGTTAGCAATGACTTAGAACATTTACCTATCTTAGAGGTTTCCTGGCAGCCGAGGATCTGCTGCAGCTCTGTTCCATGGCTCTGCTCCAAATATCTTCTTCATTTGGAGGCCTGGGCCAAAGGTGGGATGCCCCTCTTCTTGTCTCCTGGCAGAGGGAAGAGGGTAAGAGTGGAAGCAGACAGTGGCTGCTGGGAGAAGGCATAAATCACCTCCACTTGTGTCTAAAAGCAAAGTCAAGTGGTCAAACCCATTATCAATGGGGCAGTTTGGATAAAGGGTGAACAAAATCTTTTCCCTCCTGTGTAAGAATTCAACCTTTAAACTCACTAACTCTGTTCCCCTGGAACCAGATGAGAGTAATATGTTAACAGTGTTCTTCAACAGCTTTGCTTATAATAAAAATGATCTCGGATTGGAAGTTGCATCTGTACTGGGAGGAACTATAAATGCACGATAGACCCCTGGTGGAGGCTGTGTAGCTTTTAGCTTCCCTGAGTGTGGTGACTGTTTTCACTGGGCGTGTCCTTGTGGGGATGCTAGAAGTTATGGCTCTGAAGCTGTTAAAGGACATATTGGCTCCTGTGGGGTAGGAGTGGGTCCTGCACCTGCCCCAGGTGGATCTCATCTTCTTGCACTTGAGCTGTCCCTGGGCAGTTGTGTGACTTGATGTCCCAACAGAAGAGGAACACCTGACAGTGCCCTGCTGGCAAATTGTGGTTCCTCTCCTGTGTTCTTCTGAGTGACTCCGATGCCAAAGTGGTCGATGGTAGTTTTGTGAGTCTGAATGCTGAGTTGAACCTAAGAACACCGCATGGTGGGCATTGTAGGCACAAATGTATACTCTTCCACAGCGAAGCACTACAAAGGTGTAGGCCCTTCTTACAGGGAGAGGAGCAAGTAATTAGGTGCAGTAATAAACTCTACATGGGAGATTCTCCTGCAGGACCCTGGTACCTTTCAGCAAATAATAGATTGAGAACTACTGATCAATAGAGGCAAATGGAAAGAGAAATAGGTTTGTGACTCAGAGAGATCTCAGAAGCCTGGATCTCTTGCTTATTGCTTGTAACTTGACTGATTGAGCATCAGAATCATCATCTATGAATTTATTATCATTCTGGCCTTTTTACTAAAAAGGAAAAAAAAACAACTGAAACTCAGTTAAGCAAAAAAAGAGGAATTATGTGTTCATGTGACTGAAAAGGGAAGGGGTGGAGTTGTAATCTAATGGACTTGAGTCTCCAGGACTCTCTCTTTGTCCCTATCTCCAATTTATTTGGCTTCTTGGCTTCATCCTATCCTACTTCAGGAAGGATATTTTTTACATGACAGAGCTGCTGGCAGTTCCGGCTCACATTCTTACAATGAGCATATATAAGTCTTTTAAAATTAATGGTTTCATTTTAAAATGTGACTGGGTTCTCTCATTATCTCACCTGTCTTAATTAGATGAACGTCTTTATTTAGGCTAATTGTCCTGACGTTTGTAAATTGAAGGCAATCCTTCTTGCTAGAGAAGCTGAAGCAAAGGTAGAAATTGAGTAAACTGATTATCATAAAGTTCTGTGTATGGTCGGGACCATGGAGATCACCTAGTCCATGAGTTCTACCTTCATCTAACCTTATAGCATCCTTCCCAGGATGCTGGCTTACCCTTCTCTTGTTCTTGTTCAGATCATGCCTTGAAAGTCTTTCCATTTTTATTAAGAATAGTCACAAACTTACACTTATTCTGGACTTTAATCTTTGCAACCATCCTAGTGTCTCCATATGTTTCTCCTATTTTTTCTCCTTTGGAATTTTTCACATTTATGCAGTCAGATATTTTTCTTCTTCTTCGTGTTTTTTTTTTTTTTTTTTTTTTTTTTTTGGCTGTGTCGGGTCTTAGTTGCGGCACAGGGGATCTTCGTTGAGGCATGCGGGATCTTTCTCGTTACAGCGCACGGTCTGCTCGGGTTTCTCTCTAGTTGTGGCGTGGGCTCTGTAGTTTGCTGCACACAGAATCTCTCGTTGAGGCGCACAAGCTCAGTAGTTGTGGTCCGCGGGCTTAGTTGCCCCGTGGCATGTGGGATCTTAGTTCGCCGGCCATGGATCGAACCTGGGTCCCCTGCATTGGAAGACGGATTCTTTACCACTGGACCACCAGGGAAGTCCAAGTCAGATATTATTTTAGAATGTTCTCCTTTTTTCCTATTACATATGGTATTTCTCTGAATTTTTGTAAACCCGCTTTTCTAAACCTACCCATTCTGTTAGGATGTAATTATTTCATAGCAATTTTTTTCCCATATAACCAGTCTTTTCTTTCTTATTGGTAGGGAAAAAATTCGAATATTGGGTTTCCCTTGGACTTTCTCTACTTTCTAAGAATGTTTCAGTTAGAGGTCTTGGTTGCAAACAAAGAAAATAAATCTAGTTTGGTTAAAGAGAAAAATGATTTTTGGAGGGGCTGAAAGTTGCACAATAGGCAAGAAGTCTGGATAAACAGACTTGGGCAGGAACATAGATGGACAAAGCACAGCCAAGATCCTGCCAAAAGAGCCACCTGTGTAGGATGCCCTATTGGCACTGGCCCTGCTTGAGTCACAGCTGTGCTGCTGGCATCTGCTCCCTCTGCACATTTACTCTCATGCCTCCAAACTCACGGTGTCTCTATATATACAGTGACTGGACTGACATTACCAGAATCAACTATTAACTAACCAGAAAGACTATCATTCCCTTTCAGTTTCCATGATGTCAATCAGAGCACTTTGTTTCTTGTTTCTCCCCTTGTGATTCTCCCAAACAAAGAAGATGTCCATGTACTGGGCTACCAAAACAATAACTGACCATTACAAAAATGTCCAAGAAATGTAAGGATTTGTCAGTGTCATTCCTTTAACATAATTAGTTTTCAGGATGTTGGTATATTTGAATTCTTACATTACCACTCTAACCTGTCCCTCTGCAGTTTTTATAATTTATATGAGGAAAGCATCTTTTATGTAATCTACCATCCTATGTCCTCATTATAATCTAACAGCAATAGCATTTTTGTTTGTCCCTGTTTTTACCCTAGTCTGAGGTCCTATGAGATGTTAAAACTGTGTTCTATGGGAGGAAAATTACCATATAAAATTGAGAAGCACTACAAACTATAACTCCCTTTTGAAAATTTTCAAAGCACAGTAGCATATTAAAGGTTTTGGGAAATCTTGAAGTAAAGAAATGGGTTTAATTTTAACTCAGCTTTGACCATTCTTACGAGAGTATTGTTTTAGTTATTTGACTATTGGCCTTCAACTTCATATTGGCCTTCAACTCTTTCTTGCATCTCAGGGTCCGGAAGCCTGAAAACTACATCTCCCAGACTCTCTCATCTGCTGGGTCTGATTAGGTTCTGGCACGGGAGGTCCTGGCAAGAGGTTTCAAAGCAGGAAGCGCAGAAGAGCCCTTACTTTCCTTCCTCTGCTCTGGCTGGGGCAGCAGCGGTGGCAGGCCATCACAGGCCACACAGATTGCTGTAACAGTGGCACAGTCATAGCAACAGCGCCAGAGGACAATTAGCAGCTCCAGCAACAGCAACGTCTATCAGCAAAAACGGGACTGTGGCTTCCAGAATCCTGAACCATCACAGGGACCTCTGGCTTCCTGTGAAGCAGCAGCTGCTGTGGTTCCAACAGTGGCAGTGCAGCAGTGATGCTCTCAAAGCCCCAGCAGCACAGCGCTCAGGGGATCTGGGCGGCACCCTTTCCCTTTTCCTCCTCCCGCCTTATAGTTTGGCAGCTTCCTGGACTTACTGATATCTGAGTAGCATCCTTTCACCTTTTTGCCCCTTCAGCCCTTCGAACACTTTTGCAAACAATTCTCTATATCAAAGGCTAAAGGTTAGAAATACCCAAGTTGTGGGACTTCTCTGGTGGCACAGTGGGTAAGAATCCTCCTGCCAATGCAGGGGACACGGGTTCGAGCCCTGGTCCGGGAAGATCCCATGTGCCACAGAACAACTAAGCCTGTGAGCCACAACTACTGAGCCCGTGAGCCACAACTACTAAAGCCCGTGCGCCTAGAGCCCGTGCTCAGCAGCAAGAGAAGCCACCGCAGTGAGAAACCCGAGCACCACGACAAAGAGTAGCCCCTGCTCACTGAAACTAGAGAAAGCCCGCACGCATCAACAAAGACCCAACACAGCCAAAAATAAATAAATAAATAAATTTATTTAAAAAAAAAATACCCAAGTTGTTTCTATCATTCTGACTAGACACTGAAAGATACAAACACAGTAATTTCCCCCCAGCAAACATAACATCTTTTATGACTACAGTATTCTGCATGACATAGTTTAGGAAAGGCAAACAGCCCAAATCCTCTCTACCTTTCTTCTGTTTTCTAGTTGTTGTTTTTCTATAAATAAGTTCTTTGACTATTTACAATGAGTGAGAGAAAAAATGGGAAGGAATTAAAAGTGGAGATAGAGTAAGGTCTTATATTTTCTTGAGCGTGAACAATCATGTGTGCTTAAAGATCAGATTTATAAATAGGGATACAGAATTCCATGTTCTTGGTGAAGTTTACTAAGAGAAACTAACACCTCACAGATGAACCAATGCTCCTAAGTCTAAGTTTTGGTTCCCAAATATCTGCTGAAGAAAAACCATACACATTTCAGAACTGTAATGAGTCAACAAGCTGAAACCAGTTTTGCCCTTCAAAGTACTTCAAAGGAAAGGTGTACCTCAGCCACTCCTATATTCTTTTTTCTAGAAGGTAAACGAAGGTGACTAAAGCAATTGGTGATCTGAAGCCTGTATTTTTCCTATATGGACCAAAAAGACCTCATAAGGATTTTGAGTTTCATTATTCATAATGAGTCCTTTGTATCCCTATAACAGGCCAAGCTTGTTCCCCGCCTGAGCCCTGGCTCTTTGCTCAGCTGGTTCTCTTTAATGATCAAAGTCTGAGCTCAGATTGCTGTCCCCACAGATAGGTCTTCCCAGACAACTTTATCTGAGACTTTCCCACCCTCCTCACCATCTCTCCCCATCAGCCTGTATCCCATTACCCTGTTTTACTGTCTTCTTAGCTCCTATGTACGTTATCTGAAATTACCATTCTGATGTATTTACTTGTTGATTGTTCATCTCCTCCCTCCATTATGTGATCTTTTTAAAGATATCCCTGGGATGAACTTTTTTTTTTTTTTTGGCTGCATTGGGTCTTCGTTGCTGCGCGCTGGCTTTCTCTAGTTGCGGCGAGCAGGGGCTACTCTGTTGCCGTGCACGGGCTTCTCATTGCGGTGGCTTCTCTTGTTGCGGAGCTCAGGCTCTAGGCACGTGGGCTTCAGTAGTTGTGGCACGCGGGCTCAGTAGATGTGGCTCGCAGGCTCTAGAGAGCAGGCTCAGTAGTTGTGGCACATGGGCTTAGTTGCTCCGCGGCATGTGGGATCTTCCCAGATCCCACAGGGATCAAACCCATGTCCCCTGCGTTGGCAGGAGGATTCTTAACCACTGCACCACCAAGGAAGCCCTGTGATCTCTTTAAGAATAAAGACCTGGTGCTCGCTTCGGCAGCACATATACTAAAATTGGAACGATACAGAGAAGATTAGCATGGCCCCTGCGCAAGGATGACACGCAAATTCGTGAAGTGTTCCATATTTTTGACCACCTAGAGGGGTGGGATAGGGAGGGTGGGAGGGAGGGAGATGCAAGAGGGAAGGGATATAGGAACATATGCATATGTATAACTGATTCACTTTGTTATAAAGCAGAAACTAACACACCATTGTAAAGCAATTATACTCCAATAAAGATGTTTTAAAAAAAAAAAAAAGAATAAAGACCTGATTAAAAAAAAAAAAAAAGAGTAAAGACCTGGTCTGGCTTATTCATTGCTATATCCCAGGGCAGTCCTTGCACACAGTGCGGGTGCAATAACCATTTGCATCATGAATGAATAAGTAACTGACCTCCCCTACTGTATTCAGTTGTTCAAGACACTGTGCTGGACCCTGTACAATGTTAAGATGGTCCCTGCTCTTTTTGAAAAACTACCATGTCAAGTGTGAGCCAATGTTCCTAAAGTTTGGGTCCATAAATATCTACTGAAGAAAGATAGATCTTAGTTTCATGTGAAAGTAATAAAACAATATATAGTCAACAGAAAATTAAATAAATCCAATAATGAATGTATGCTTTGTTCACAAATGTTCGAAGTTCAAGTTTATATACTTGTCTGAATTCTATAAATCCTCCAAATTTATTAAATGAGGTCTAAGATTATGTAAGAGATCAAGCTTTTATGATTCTGATTCCTGTACTTACAAGATTTAGGATGGAGTATTGGGAAGTGCCCTGGAGTACTGGAATCAGAGGGCCTGCCACAGGCAGGCACTGGGTCAATTGGCAATTAACTGCTGATCCTCAGTTTACCCTTGGAAATAGTGATATCTACCCCACAATAACCACAGAGATGTGTGAGGTTCAAGAAATAAAAGAAAACCAATTATAAATAACATTTATTGGTCACTTCATATCAGGCTAAATACTTGACATTTATTGTTCATATCAACCACATAATCTGATGAGGTAGGTCATTATACTTTTTATTTTATAGATTCGGTATCTGAGACACAGAGCGGTGATGTGACTTAATCAAGGTCACATGGCTTGTACGTGGGATGGCCAGGGTTCAAACCCAGAGCCTATGTACTAAACCATTATGTCTTATGCCTTCTAAATAGTAAAAAGTTGTTCAAAGGTGATGTATCAATTCAATCAAGAAGTTCTTGCAACAATAATCAGGAGACTGCACAGTTCTTTCAGCAGTAATCAAGAGACTGCATAGTAAGATCCTATTTTTCATAAGCTCAACTTACATCTACTGAACCCGAAGCCAGTGCTTCTGGTATTCTCAGTAGCTGCATCTAATTTCCAACAAAATCATGGGAGTAAAATTCAATGCTGAGTCACCATATAAGTCCTGGATTCTGCATAGCATGCTTTATTGGCAACTATTCCTTTGTTGTGATTTAGCCAAACCAGAAAAAAAAAAAAAAAGGCTGACATTGAACTTGCATCTCAAATCTGAAAAAGCCTCTCTGAATTCCTATGTATAAACCATTGTTAGAAAGAATAAGTACAAATCAAGGGAATTAAGTTTAATCCCCCTAATAAATAAAGAGAGCCTTAGCCAGGGTTAGGGAGAAATCTCTTCCAGCAGTGCTCTTAGGAAAGATAGGGATTTACTGTACTATTTTGCGTTATTTGCTGAAGCATTTAGAATAAGCTGCTGTCTGAGAGAGCAGACTACGTCAGGAAGGAGCTTAACTCTTCTAAAATTAAAGTGTACGTTCAATCTCCTATTGGATTTTTTCTTTGAAAAGCACTTGTTTCTAATAAACAATTTCTTCACTGTGGGTTGAGAACAATAATTTCAAGATCACAGATATGACCCTGGTGTCTAAGGATTTTCTTAAATTTTTAGCTCTGGCAGAAGAAAAGTATAATTTCAGGGGAATCTTCCAACTTTAGCCAATCCTGGGTCTGAGAAATAAATAAGATCAATGTAAACAGTCTGGAAAACTGACAAGGAAATGCTTCATTGTCACCCTCAGCACGGTTATGTGACTTATGAGCGTCCTCCATAATGTCAGAATTCTTCTTGCCAAAACAGAACAATTAAGATAAAATACCAAGCTACAACAGACCTCAACCAAAGAGGAAAGAGTAAGAAGAAAAAAATATAACCGCTAATTGTTACATCTGCTGCATCACTATTTGATGTAAGCGTCTTCTCCTCTCACCTAGACCCTTAAACAATCTTAGCAAAGCAAAGGTACCATGCTCTTATTTTATTTTGAGGTAGCAGTTCTCAAACTTTTTAGTCTCAAGACCCCTTTATACTCTTAAAAATTATCAAGAACTCCAAAGAATTTTGGGTTGGATGATATCTAATAAATGGGAAATTGTTAAAGTTCAGGCATACCTCAGAGATATTGTGGCTTCTGTTCTATCACTGTAAAGCGAATCTTGCAATAAAGCAAGTCACATGAATTTTTTGGTTTCTCACTGCATATAAAAGTTATGCTGGGGCTTCCCTGGTGGCGCAGTGGTTGAGAATCTGCCTGCTAATGCAGGGGACACGGGTTCGAGCCCTGATCTGGGAAGATCCCACATGCCGCGGAGCAACTGGGCCCGTGAGCCACAATTACTGAGCCTGCGCGTCTGGAGCCTGTGCTCCGCAACAAGAGAGGCCGCAATAGTGAGAGGCCCGCGCACCGCGATGAAGAGTGGCCCCCGCTTGCCGCAGCTAGAGAAAGCCCTCACACAGAAACGAAGACCCAACACAGTCATAAATAAATAAATAAATAAATAAATAAAATTAAAAAAAAAAAAAAAAGGTGCATGAGCTTTAAAAAAAAAAGGTTATGCTTACACTACACTGTAGTCGCATTGTCTAAAAAAAAGTACACATCTTAATTTAAAAATACGTTATTGCTAAGAAATGCTAACCATCATCTGAGCCTTCAGTGAGTCATAATCTTTTTGCTGGTGGAGATTCTTGCCTCAGTGTTGATGGCTGCAGACTGATCAGGACGGCGGTTGCTGAAGGTTAGGTTGGCTGTGGCAGTTTCATAAAATAAGACAATGAAGTTTCCTTTCACAAACATTTCTCTGTAGCATGCAATGCTGTTTGACAGCATTTTACCCATAGAACTATTTTCAAAATTGGAGTCAATCCTCTGAAACCCTGCTGCTGCTTTATATAATAGTCCTTTGTTATCATTTCAATAATTTTCACAACATCTTCAACAGGAGTAGATTTCAGCTCAAGTAACTACTTTCTTGGATCATCCATAAGAAGCAACCCCTCATCCACTCAAGTTTTATCATGAAGTTGCAGCAATTCAGTCACCTCTTCGGGCTCCACTTATAATTCTAGTTCTCTTGCTATTTCTACCACATCTGCAGTTATTTCCTCCACTGAAGTCTTGAACTCCTCAACGTTATCCATGAGGTTGGAATCAACTTCTTCCAAACTCTTGCGAATGTCGACATTTTGACCTCTTCCCATGAATCTCAAGTGTTCTTATTGGCATCTAGGATGGTGAGTTATTTCCAGATTTCAATTTACTTTGCCCAAATCCATCAGAGAAATCATTATCTATGGCAGCTATTGCTTTACGAAATTTATTTCTTAAAGAATAAGACTTGAAATTCAAAATTACTCCTTGATCCATGGGCTGCAGAACAGATGTTGTATTAGCATGCATGAAAACAACATTAATCTCTTTGTACACCTGCATCAGACATCTTGGGTGACCAGGTGCACTGTCAATGAGCAGTAATACTTTGAAAGGAATCTTTTTTTTCTGAGCAGTATGTCTCAACAGTGGGCTGAAATTCCTCAGTAAACCATGCTGTAAACAGATGTGCTGTGTTTCATCCAGGCTGTGTTGTTCTATTTATAAAGCACAGGCAGAGTTGATTTAGCATAATTTTGAAGGGCCTTAGGATTTTCAGGATGGTAAATAACATTAGCTTCCACTTAAACTCGCCAGCTGCATTTGCCCCTAACAAGAGAGTCAGCCTGTCCTTTGAGGCATTGAAACCAGGCATTGACTTCTCCTCTTTAGCTATGAAAGTCCTAGAAGGCATCTTCTTCCAATAGAAGGCTGTTTCATCTACAAATTGTTTGACAATCTGTTGTTTAGTGTAGCCACCTTCATGAATTATCTGAGCTAGATCTTATGGATAACTTGCTGCAGCTTCTACATCAGCACTTGCTGCTTCTCCTTGCACTTTGATGTTATGGAGATGTCTTCTTTCCTTAAACTTCATGAACCAACCTCTGCTAGCTTCAAACTTTTCTTCTGAAGCTTCCTCACCTCTCTCAGCCTTCTCAGAATTAAAGAGAGTTAGGGCCTTGCTGTGGATGAGGCTTTGGCTTACGGGAATGTTGTGGCTGGTTTGATCTTCTATCCAGACCGCTACAACTTTCACCATATCAGCAATAAGGCTGCTTCTCTCTCTTATGTGTTCACTGGAGTAGCACTTTTAATTTTCTTCAAGAACTTTTCCTTTGTGTTCAAAACTTGGCTAACTGTTTGGCTCAAGAGGCCTAGTTTTCAGCCTATCTTGTCTTTCAACATGCCTTCCTCACTATGCTTAATTATTTCTAGCTTTTGATTTAAAGTGAGAGACATGCAACTCTTCCTTTCATGTGAACACTCAGAAGCCATTGTAAGGTTACTAACTGGCCTGATTTCAATACTATTATTGTGACTCAGGGAATAGGGAGGCCCAAGGAGAGGGGGAGAGACAGGGAATGGCTGTTCAGTGGAGCAGTCAGAACATACACAACTTTTATAGATTAATTTTGCTGTCTTGGGTGTGCACAGTTTGTGATGCCCCAAAACAATCAACAGTAGTAGCACCAAAGATCACTGATCATAGATCACCTTAATAAATATATTACTAACAAAATTTTTTTTGAAATATTGCGAGAGTTACCAAAATGTGACACAGAAAGGAAGTGAGCAAATCCTATTGGGAAAATGGTGCTGATAGACTTACTAGATGCAGGGTTGCCACAAACCTTCAATTTGTTAAAAAAAAAACACAGTGGGCTTCCCTGGTGGCGCAGTGGTTGAGAATCTGCCTGCCAATGCAGGGCACACGGGTTCGAACCTTGGTTCTGGGAAGATCCCACATGCCGCGGAGCAACTAGGCCCGTGAGCCACAATTACTGAGGCTGCGCGTCTGGAGCCTGTGCTCCGCAACAAGAGAGGCCACGATAGTGAGAGGCCCACGCACCGTGATGAAGAGTGGCCCCCGCTTGCCGCAACTGGAGAAAGCCCTCGCACAGAAACAAAGACCCAACACAGCCATAAATAAATAAATAAATAAATAATTTTTTTTAAAAGTGTCTGAAGTGCAATAAAGCGAAGCGCAATAAAATGAGGTATGCCTGTATTAATATATTCTACAATAATGAGCCCAATATACGTAAATGTAAATAATGTAGATTTTTATGGAATTTAATTATATTTTCCAAAACAAAATACTAGTGAGAACAGAAGGATTTTGCAAATAATGGATTGTCATATCTGCTTCTGTGTTCAATCTATTATGATATTGTTTTGATTGAAGTATGTGAAAAAAGTCTGGATGTGCAATTTGAACAGGGAAGCGTATTTTAAGTCTTTTCAGATAATTGTGGATATTCTTCTTTGATCCAGCCCTGAGAATCAAGTCACAGTTTACTAAAAGTCAGTTGCAACGTGGAATCCAAAAATCATTATCAGTGAGCTTTCTTATTGCGTTACAGTAAAATCCATTGCATTTAAATGGATACTTTACTGGTGAATTATTTTATAACATCAAGTAATGGCCATTTGGGGGTAAATGGTTTGCTGAGCTATTTAGATCTTCCCTATATTGACACATATTATTAAACAATACTTTAAAAATCACAATTGGTAATCTCATCACTGATTTCATCAGAAAGATCTCAGAAAAATCTTTAAGTATTGGGAAGCTGTTGAACTCATGAGGAGGATACAAGTTTTCCAAAATTCTAATTTTTGCTTGAAAACTCATATTTTATCCTTGGCAACAAATACTGTCAGTTGTGCTCCTTGAAGTGACAAGATTACTTGATTTATAATATTTTTGAGACAATTATCTCCCAAGTTACCTGAGTCTGAATAGTTTGTCTCTCAGTCATTAGTAAATGATGTTCTCTGAAAACAAGCAGCTAGTGTAGCTCACAAGTCAAAAAACTGTCTAAGTTCTTTCTCCTTCACACAACCGTTATACATGGATATGCCGCAGAAGTGCTATATGTATTTGTCATAGTTTGTCACACAGAATAATAAAAAGATGTACACTCAAGGGTCAGGATTTAATAAAATTAATTTTTACTGTTTCATCAGGGGCATTCTTAAATGAATAGGCTTTTTCCCCCATGTGAGTCTATGACAGTAAAGAATGACAGTTTATGATGAGTTTGTTTCCAGTGCCTTGACTCATGGCAAGGCTCCAGAAGTTTTACCCACCATGGCTTTTGTCCCATCAGTACAATGCCAACACAGCAGAAAAGGCAAGTAATATCTCAGCATTATTATGAAAATACTTTTGACTTCACAGACCTGGGTATCCATGAGCCATACTTTAAGAACTGTTTTCTGTAGTATAGCACATCAATACCTGGATTTAAATGTGGACTTAAATGTGGATATTCTAAAACCACTTTCTAGGGTTTTCTTCTTGAAAGACTGCCCTAGAAAAATATTCTGACTAAATGTTGCTGTTGAGATGACCTGATATTTAATTGAGTATATGGGTTGCTTTGTCATCATAGAGGTCTATGATCCCCAAATTTTTTATTGCACACCCCATCCCAAGAAATGTTGAGTTGACATCCCTAATATATGCGTATTTATTTTTTTTACAAACTATACATAGTGCTGTATTATATATTTCAGTTATTATAAGTCATACTTCCAAAGACAGAAATTTTGAAAAGATGAGATAAAAATTTAAAACTATTCTTCAGTGTAGTATTTTATTTTATGTTTTATAAAACATTTCTTTGCCTTTGCCAAAGAAATTTTAGTGAGAGAAATGTAATTGAAGAGTTTTGTTGCTATAAAATTTGGCTTGGTACTATGGGATAAAGTGATATGAAGTTCTGGTTACAAGTTTAGTTTATTCCAATATTTGGTGTTAATGGCTCTCACAGCTAAAAGAGATCCTGCAAAGAACTATGGATTCAGGTTAGCTGCATTTACTAAATCAGTTCATCCACCTGTCATAAAAAGTTTTTTTTTTAACAGTTAAGTAGTAAATTTCCATCTTCCCAGATGTCAATAAATTGTTCTTGCAAACTGTGGAAGTTTTTGTGTTTCCATATTTTAAACAAATTGGTTCAAAACTAACTTTTTGGAAATTTTTAAAATAGATCAGATAGTTTTGTTTTAGAGATATTTTAAGTGTTTAGATAGGAGAGCTTCATAGAGGATGAATATCATTTTTGGCCAAAAAAAATCCTATAATAATGGGAGTATTTCCAAACATCTGTTGTCAAAATGTCTTTTACATTAGAAGAGTTTCTTTCAAACTGAAGATACATATTCTCACTCAGTGTTAAATATTCCCTTTCTCTTGAAATGACAGATTAAATGTGTTTTTTCTGTGTGTGCTTTATTTTGTTTCTCATTCTTATTTCCATACAACCACTTCGAAAACAGTTTTGCAGATTCTTAAAAAATGTTAAATATACACCTATCATATGATCCAATCATTCTACTCCTAGGTATTTACCCAAGAGAAATAAAAGCATATGTCCATATAAACACTTATACCTAAATGTTTATAAGCAACTTTATTTGCATTGGACAAAAATTGGAAACAATCTAAATGGCCATCAACAGGTGTATTGGTAAATTGTGGTACATCCACACAATGGAGTAAGATCCAGCAGTAAAAAGGAATGAACTATTCATACATACTGCAACATGGATGAATCTCAAAATCATTATGCTGAGTGAAAGAAACCACACAAAGTACATACTGTATGATTCCATTTATATAAAATTCTAGAAAATACAAACTTATCTACAGTGACAAAAAGCAGGTTAGTGGTTGCCTGGGGTCAGAAAGCAGGAGCA
The DNA here is from genome assembly GCF_009873245.2 of Balaenoptera musculus. Taxonomy (NCBI): domain Eukaryota; kingdom Metazoa; phylum Chordata; class Mammalia; order Artiodactyla; family Balaenopteridae; genus Balaenoptera; species Balaenoptera musculus. The sequence continues at coordinate 22,845,177 of NC_045794.1, read as the reverse complement.
AGGAGGGATGGAGGAAGGAATTTCAAAGGGACATGAGGAAAACTTTGGGGAGTTACCCCTACATACCTCCTGGAGTGGCTAAAGTTAACAGACTGTTATAAGTGTTGGTGAAGGTGTGGAACAACTGGAACTCTCATCCACTGCCAATGAGAAAGTAAAATGGTAGACTTTGGAGAAGAGTTCAGCAGTTTCTTAAAAAGTTAAATATATAACTAATAAATACCCCAGATGTTCCATGCCTAGATATTTATTAAAGAAAAATTAAAACAAGTTCACAAAAAGACTTGTATAGAATAGCTGTATTCATAATATCCCAAACCTGGAAACAGCCCAACTATCCATCAACAGATGAAAGGACAAACATATTTGGTACATCCATTAAATGGAATACTCTTCAACAATAAAAAGGAATAAATTACTGATAAACTCAATAACATGTGTAAATCTCAAAATCATTATCCTTAGTGAAAGAAGCCAGACAAAAAAAGAGTACACACTGTATGATTGCATTTATATAAAATTCTAGAAAATACAAACTAATCTATAGTGACAAAAAGCAGATCAGAGACAGTTACAGAAAGATAGAGAAGATGAAAAGGCAGAGGGCTATGCACCAGATGAAGGAACAAGAAAAAACCCCAGAAAAACAACTAAATGAAGTGGAGATAGGCAACCTTCCAGAAAAAGAATTCAGAATAATGATAGTGAAGATGATCCAGGACCTCGGAATAAGAATGGAGGCAAAGATTGAGAAGATGCAAGAAATGATTAACAAAGACCTAGAAGAATTAAAGAACAAACAAACAGAGATCACCAATACAATAACTGAAATGAAAACTACACTAGAAGGAATCAATAGCAGAATAACTGAGGCAGAAGAACGGATAAGTGACCTGGAAGACAGAATGGTGGAATTCACTGCTGCAGAACAGACTAAAGAAAAAAGAATGAAAAGAAATGAAGACAGCCTAAGAGACCTCTGGGACAACATTAAACGCAACAACATTCGCATTATAGGGGTCCCAGAAGGAGAAGAGAGAGAGAAAGGACCAGAGAAAATATTTGAAGAGATTATAGTCGAAAACTTCCCTAACATGGGAAAGGAAATAGCCACCCAAGTCCAGGAAGCGCAGAGAGTCCCATACAGAATAAACCCAAGGAGAAACACGCCGAGACACATAGTAATCAAAGTGGCAAAAATTAAAGACAAAGAAAAATTATTGAAAGCAGCAAGGGAAAAACGACAAATAACATACAAGGGAACTCCCATAAGGTTAACAGCTGATTTCTCAGCAGAAACTCTGCAAGCCAGAAGGGAGTGGCATGATATACTTAAAGTGATGAAAGGGAAGAACCTACAACCAAGATTACTCTACCCGGCAAGGATCTCATTTAGATTTGATGGAGAAATCAAAAGCTTTGCAGACAAGCAAAAGCTAAGAGAATTCAGCACCACCAAACCAGCTCTACAACAAATGCTAAAGGAACTTCTCTAAGTGGGAAACACAAGAGAAGAAAGGACCTACAAAGACAAACCCAAAACAATTAAGAAAATGGTCATAGGAACATACATATCGGTAATTACCTTAAACGTGAATGGATTAAATGCCCCAACCAAAAGACATAGACTGGCTGAATGGATACAAAAACAAGACCCATATATATGCTGTCTACAAGAGACCCACTTTAGACCTAGGGACACATACAGACTGAAAGTGAAGGGATGGAAAAAGATATTCCATGCAAATGGAAATCAAAAGAAAGCTGGAGTAGCTATACTCATATCAGATAAAATAGACTTTAAAATAAAGAATGTTACAAGAGACAAGGAAGGACACTACATAATGATCCAGGGATCAATCCAAGAAGAAGATATAACAATTATAAATATATATGCACCCAACATAGGAGCACCTCAATACATAAGGCAACTGCTAACAGCTATAAAAGAGGAAATCGACAGTAACACAATAATAGTGGGGGACTTTAACACCTCACTTACACCAATGGACAGATCATCCAAAATGAAAATAAATAAGGAAACAGAAGCTTTAAATGACACAATAGACCAGATAGATTTAATTGATATATATAGGACATTCCATCCAAAAACAGCAGATTACACGTTCTTCTCAAGTGCGCATGGAACATTCTCCAGGATAGATCACATCTTGGGTCACAAATCAAGCCTCAGTAAATTTAAGAAAATTGAAATCATATCAAGCATCTTTTCTGACCACAACGCTATGAGATTAGAAATGAATTACAGGGAAAAAAACGTGAAAAGGACAAACACATGGAGGCTAAACAATACGTTACTAAATAACCAAGAGATCACTGAAGAAATCAAAGAGGAAATCAAAAAATACCTAGAGACAAATGACAATGAAAACACGACGACCCGAAACCTATGGGATGCAGCAAAAGCGGTTCTAAGAGGGAAGTTTATAGCTATACAAGCCTACCTAAAGAAACAAGAAAAATCTCAAGTAAACAATCTAACCTTACACCTAAAGAAACTAGAGAAAGAAGAACAAACAAAACCCAAAGTTAGCAGAAGGAAAGAAATCATAAGATCAGAGCAGAAATAAATGAAATAGAAACAAAGAAAACAATAGCAAAGATCAATAAAACTAAAAGTTGGTTCTTTGAGAAGATAAACAAAATTGATAAGCCATTAGCCAGACTCATCAAGAAAAAGAGGGAGAGGACTCAAATCAATAAAATCAGAAATGAAAAAGGAGAAGTTACAACAGACACCACAGAAATACAAAGCATCCTAAGAGACTACTACAAGCAACTTTATGCCAATAAAATGGACAACCTGGAAGAAATGGACAAATTCTTAGAAAGGTATAACCTTCCCAGACTGAATCAGGAAGAAACAGAAAATATGAACAGACCAATCACAAGTAATGAAATTGAAACTGTGATTAAAAATCTTCCAACAAACAAAAGTCCAGGACCAGATGGCTTCACAGGTGAATTCTATCAAACATTTAGAGAAGAGCTAACACCCATCCTTCTCAAACTCTTCCAAAAAATTGCAGAGGAAGGAACACTCCCAAACTCATTCTATGAGGCCACCATCACCCTGATACCAAAACCAGACAAAGACACTACAAAAAAAGAAAATTACAGACCAATATCACTGATGAATATAGATGCAAAAATCCTCAACAAAATACTAGCAAACAGAATCCAGCAACACATTAAAAGGATCATACACCACGATCAAGTGGGATTTATCCCAGGGATGCAAGGATTCTTCAATATACGCAAATCAATCAATGTGATACACCATATTAACAAATTGAAGAATAAAAACCATATGATCATCTCAATAGATGCAGAAAAAGCTTTTGACAAAATTCAACACCCATTTCTGATAAAAACTCTCCAGAAAGTGGGCATAGAGGGAACCTACCTCAACATAATAAAGGCCATATATGACAAACCCACAGCAAACATCATTCTCAATGGTGAAAAACTGAAAGCATTTCCTCTAAGATCAGGAACGAGACAAGGATGTCCACTCTCACCACTATTATTCAACATAGTTCTGGAAGTCCTAGCCACGGCAATCAGAGAAGAAAAAGAAATAAAAGGAATACAAATTGGAAAAGAAGAAGTAAAACTGTCACTGTTTGCGGATGACATGATACTATACATAGAGAATCCTAAAACTGCCACCAGAAAACTGCTAGAGCTGATTAATGAATATGGTAAAGTTGCAGGATACAAAATTAATGCACAGAAATCTCTTGCATTCCTATACACTAATGATGAAAAATCTGAAAGAGAAATTATGGAAACACTCCCATTTACCATTGCAACAAAAAGAATAAAATACCTAGGAATAAACCTACCTAGGGAGACGAAAGACCTGTATGCAGAAAACTATAAGACACTGATGAAAGAAATTAAAGATGATACCAACAGATGGAGAGATATACCATGTTCTTGGATTGGAAGAATCAACATTGTGAAAATGAGTATACTACCCAAAGCAATCTACAGATTCAATGCAATCCCTATCAAATTACCAATGGCATTTTTTACGGAGCTAGAACAAATCATCTTAAAATTTGTATGGAGACACAAAAGACCCCGAATAGCCAAAGCAGTCTTGAGGGAAAAAAATGGAGCTGGAGGAATCAGACTCCCAGACTTCAGACTATACTACAAAGCTACAGTAATCAAGACAGTATGGTACTGGCACAAAAACAGAACCATAGATCAATGGAACAAGATAGAAAGCCCAGAGATTAACCCACGCACCTATGGTCAACTAATCTATGACAAAGGAGGCAAAGATATACAATGGAGAAAAGACAGTCTCTTCAATAAGTGGTGCTGGGAAAACTGGACAGCTACATGTAAAAGAATGAAATTAGAATACTCCCTAACACCATACACAAAATAAACTCAAAATGGATTAGAGACCTAAATATAAGACTGGACACTATAAAACTCTTAGAGGAAAACATAGGAAGAACACTCTTTGCCATAAATCACAGCAAGATCTTTTTTGACCCACCTCCTAGAGTAATGGAAATAAAAACAAAAATAAACAAATGGGACCTAATGAAACTTCAAAGCTTTTGCACAGCAAAGGAAACCATAAACAAGACGAAAAGACAACCCTCAGAATGGGAGAAAATATTTGCAAATGAATCAACGGACAAAGGATTAATCTCCAAAATATATAAACAGCTCATTCAGCTCAATATCAAAGAAACAAACACCCCAATCCAAAAATGGGCAGAAGACCTAAATAGACATTTCTCCAAAGAAGACATACAGATGGCCACGAAGCACATGAAAAGATGCTCAACATCACTAATTATTAGAGAAATGCAAATCAAAACTACAATGAGGTATCACCTCACTCCTGTTAGAATGGGCATCATCAGAAAATCTACAAACAACAAATGCTGGAGAGGGTGTGGAGAAAAGGGAACCCTCTTGCACTGTTGGTGGGAATGTAAATTGATACAGCCACTATGGAGAACAGTATGGAGGTTCCTTAAAAAACTAAAAATAGAATTACCATATGACCCAGCAATCCCACTACTGGGCATATACCCAGAGAAAACCGTAATTCAAAAAGACACATGCACCCGAATGTTCATTGCAGCACTATTTACAATAGCCAGGTCATGGAAGCAACCTAAATGCCCATCAACAGATGAATGGATAAAGAAGTTGTGGTACATATATACAATGGAATATTACTCAGCCATAAAAAGGAACGAAATTGAGTCATTTGTTGAGACATGGATGGATCTAGAGACTGTCATACAGAGTGAAGTAAGTCAGAAAGAGAAAAACAAATATTGTATATTAATGCATGTATGCGGAACCTAGAAAAATGGTACAGATGAGCCAGTTTGCAGGGCAGAAGTTGAGACACAAATGTAGAGAATGGTCATATGGACACCAAGGGGGGAAAACTGCGGTGAGGTGGGGATGGTGGTGTGCTGGATTGGGCAATTGGGATTGACATGTATACACTGATGTGTATGAAACTGATGCCTAATAAGAACCTGCAGTATAAAAAAACAAACAAAACAACTAATACTAAACTTTCATTGGGTTATTTGTATGGAAATATGTTAATATAAATGTTTCAGACATTACATGAAATTTCTAAAAATCTTATATTTGTATTTGTATGGAAATATGTATGGAAATATGTTAATATAAATGTTTCAGACATTACATGAAATTTCTAAAAAAAAAAAAAAAAAGCAGATCAGAATTTCCCTGAGAATGGGGGTGGACGGAGGGATAAATTAAGAAGGGGCAGGAGGACACCTTAGGGGTTCTTGGAAATGTTTGTTATCCTGGCCGTGATAATGGTTTCATGAGTGTATGTGTACATCAAACTTATCAAATTGTACACTACACCCCCCAACACACATGCAGTTTATTGTTATCAATTGTACTGAAGAAATTTGTAAAAACAAAGGACTGGAATATGGTGGTTATTGTTAGGTGCTACAATCAATGCATTGGGGCGGGGTGGGGGGGAAGGAGAGGCTAGAGGTATTAATCACCAATTTAAGGCAAAGTGTGAAAGCCAGAAGGTGTCCTTGACAGCAGACACTCAGCTCTTATAGCCTGAAGGCAGAAAAAGCCGAAGATCACATTCAGTCTTTAATTATAAGAGAAGTGAGCCTCCAGAAATATTTGATTCTCAACCCAGGCAAGTCAGCTTCACCAAAGTCAGGGCATTGATTGGGAAGGAGTGTGAGGCTCCGACTTAGAATGGGGCCTTCTTGGTGACAGCACTCAAACATCTTGAATCCCGAGATTCATCTGGGACTGAACAAGGCTAGCTCCTCCCCATTAAAGGCTAGCTCTACTCACTTCCTTGAACATGATGCAGAATCCTCTGCTTTGCGAGACAAATGCCATCCCCACACACCTCTGGCCGGGACATGCCGCCACCTCATAGCCTGGCTACCAGATAAGAAACTAGGGTCAGTCACAGTCTAACACAGCCGAGGAGGTTCTGGGCCTGCTGAGAAGGATAAGGTGCTGCAGGACCTAGCTAAGGTGTATGGGAGGAGCTAAGAAAATATATGCAAGACCAGGACATGACACCAGTGTACAGAACCAAGGGGACAGAAAATAAAGTTGGACAAGGGAGAGTTTACTGACATCAGACCACTCTCTTGTCATATAACATTTAACATCGTGTGTTTAACAACTAGCTCATAAAATTCCTAAAAATGTCACAACTGGGTCTTGTAAGAACTGATAAGAGCCATCCTGCCCTAGCACACCACTGGCTAAGGCCGATGGCCAAAGATGCTGGCACTAAATTGGGCTACCTGATAGGAGCAGAAATGATAGGATTCCAAACAGGGGTCAGGTGGTAACGCTTATCAGAGGCACAAGATGGGCTCAGTCATAGTAATAAATAGCAAAGTCAGAGTGGCTAGCAATGGGGACCCTGACTTCAGAGAACTATGGAGAGTGTTAAGAGAACACGAGTCCCCAAGGGCAGGAGAGATGGGCAGTACTGCTCAATCAATACAATCCAATGAAACCAAGGATGGATGATTAAACACCAGAGAGCAGCTGCCCCAATTAAAAGTCACAATCTCTTCCCTATTTCCAATCCTGAGCCCCTTGTCAGATTCAGAACCCATTGTTCTCATGAGGATCCCCATAAGAAAGACTCTACAATACCATAGCAAGTGTTTATGATAATTCTCCCAGGCCTACTCCCAAGGGACCCACGGCCATTTACCCAGGTAACTGTATACAAGGAAAAGAGAAATATCAAGGCATTTTGAGGAGTGTTAGCTAAAGGGTCTGATTTGACATTAACACATGAGAATCCAAAGCATTATCATGGCCCCTTTGTTGGGGAAGGTAATAATAAACAATAAATGGTGCCCTGGCCAAGATCCCACGCATAATAGGTCCACTGGTTCCATGACTTATCCAGTGACCATTTCCCTAGCCCCTAAACTTCACAGTTAGCAACCACTCCACTTGAGTTACTTAACCCCTGGCATAAGAGCTATGGAAGTGGACAAAGCCAAGTGGAAGCTCTGAAACTGTCCCTGCCACTCTGCCTTGGTCAAAATAGTAAATAAAGAACAATACTGCATCGGCAATACTGGAAATAAAAGACAAATATTGCAAATATTTGTAAATGCTGTAAAAATTAAAAACAAATTTATAAAATTTTATTATAAATACTGTAAAGAAAAAACAATATTGCCTGGAACTATGGCAGAGATTGAAGCCACCCTTAAAGACCCGAAAGATTCAGGCACCGTGATCACCATCACATCCCTACTTAATTCAATAGTCTAGCCCCTACAAAAACACACGTCCAGCATATGAACCTATCTATGAAACAGAAACAGAATCACAGACATAGAGAACAGACTGGTGGTTGCCAAGGGGGAGGGGGTTGGGGGGAGGGCTGGAGTGGGAGGTTGGGGTTAGCAGATGTAAGTTTTTATATATAGAATGGATAAACAACAAGGTCCTACTGTCTAGCACAGAGAACTATATTCAATATCCTATGATAAACCATAATGGAAAAGAATATTTTGTAAAAAGGAATGTATATATATATATATATATATGTATAACTGACTCACTTTGCTGTACCACAGTAATGAACACAGCATTGTAAATCAACTACAGTTCAATAAAAAACAAAACAAAACACATGTCTAGGAGCATGATGCTAGACTACTGCACACATATACTCATTTACCCTTCATAACAACCCCATGAGGAAATCAGTAATATTTCCGCTATTTTTCAGTTGTGTTGAGACATAGGTAACCTGCCCAAGGTCATACAGCTAATTAGTGGCAGCGCAAGCAGGGTGGCACATGCGCCTATACTATTAATCACTTTTTTCATTGCCTCTCCATGTAGGGCAGGTTTCTGATGTGCGGCCTGTCCAACACACACCCACATGCGTGAAGGTGGACGTAAAAGATAATTCACCATCCGGAGAAAGTGCTCATTGAGCTTCCTCTGTGGCCCATGCCAGGACTCAACAACCTCTGTATGAACAGCCATGAAGGTGTGTCCCTGCCCTTTTATTTTCAGATGAGAGTGGACATTCGGTCTCAGATTCAAGTTACTGGCTCCAGGAGGACACTAGTTCAAATCAGAATCATAACACTAGCTTTGAGTGGATTCCAGGGGACTCGTAACCCGGCACGACAGCTAGTCCCCACGTACCCCTCTAGGTCACAGAACAGCCACTTCCTGAATGGAACCAAAGTTCAGGGGCAAACGGCCCTCTCGTGGTGAAAGATGGATACGTGTTTGGTCTCAGAAGCCCCAACCTGCAGCATCAGTGCCTTAATGGAGCTTTCCCTCCTTCTGAGGCCTTTCTCAGGCAACTGGAAGAAAAACAAAATGCAACCCTCAATAGGCAGGGACAAGGATGCAGAGCAGGGGCACGGCGGCAGGCAGTTCCCCTTCCTAAATTCTACTCACTGTTGAACTTTTGACGAGTTCGGGAGACAGCGGGAGTCAGTCCTGTGGAGGAAGATCGAAAGGCCTCTTCCATCAACATCTATAACTGGCTAACAGCCAACCAGTTCTGCCGAAATCAAACACAAGTGAAGCAAGATATTATGCTGCTTAAAAATGTGTTGCCTCACTATTTACAATAGCCAAGACATGGAACCAACCTAAATGCCCATTGACAGATAAACATAAAGCAGTTGTGGTATATATTTAAGATGTTATGGAAAAACCCAAACGGACTTTTTGGCCAACCCTATATATATAAATATATATATATATATAAAATGGAATGTTAGCCATAAAAAGAACGAAATAATGCCATTTGTGGATGGACCTAGAGATTATCATACTAAGTGAAGTAAGTCAGAGAGAGGCAAATATTGTGTGACATCACTTATATGTGGAATTTTTATAAAAATGATACAGAGACTTCCCTGGTGGCGCAGTGGTTAAGAATCCGCCTGCCAACGCAGGGGACATGGGTTCGAACCCTGGTCCGGGAAGATCCCACATGTCGCAGAGCAACTAAGCCCGTGTGCCACAGCTACTGAGCCTGTGCTCTAGAGCCCACGAGCCACAACTACTGAGCAGCCCACGTGCATAGACCCACATACATAGAAAAGAAGCTTACAGTTACCAGGGGGAGAGGGGAGAGGGATAAACTGGGAGATTGGGATTGACATATACACACTACTATATATAAAATAGATAACCAGCAAGGACCTACTGTATAGCACAGGGAACTCTACTTAATACTCTGTAATGAACTATATGGGAAAAGAATCTAAAAAAGAGTGGATATATGTATAACTGATTCACTTTGCTGCACACCTGAAACTAACACATTGTAAATCAACTCTACTCCAACAAAAAAATTTTTTAAATGTGCTGCCTTAAACCTTATCATTGAAAACATGACCCTTAAATATAGTTTACATGAAATATTGAGTTTTATTAAATACATTCCTTCCTGTTCAAGAAAAAGAATATTATTACACTTACCTTAAAAGATCCTCTTCCCAATAGCATCCCCTTCTTTCCACCAGAGAGGTAATCAGTGCCCTGAATTTTGTCTTTGGAATCTCCTTGTTTTTCTTTAAGTTATATAAACATACATGTATAGGCCTGCCCTGAACCTACGCAGCCCTGGCCAAGAATACTTGGAAGCCTAGGGACCATATATCCAAATTATAAAATTTATAAATCAAGCTAGCAAAGTGTTAATTAAAAAAATAATAAGTAAGTTTTGTCCTCCTGCCTGGAAAAGTGAACCTTCTTGAAAACCTAGAAAGCCAGATTCAAATTCTCAGATTACCAATGAGGCTAAGCATTTTCGCACCTTTATTGGCCATTCCCCTGCTGTGAAATGATTATTTTGTGATTTTCCTAATGGGTTGTTTTTTTCTTACTGATTTTTTTTTTTTTTTGATTCATAGAAGGGTTTTACATATTCTAGATACTAACCCTTTGTCCAGTTCCAAGTATTGTAAATACTTGCTGCAAGGCTGAGCTTGCATTTTTACTCTTTTTGGAGTACTTTCATGAACAGAAGATCTAAATTTTAATGCATTTAAATTTATTAACCTTTTCTAAATTAGTTAATATATGTAAAAGTTTGAAGCAGTGTCTGACACATATTGTTTATTGTAATTTTTGTATTCTTTTCCTTCATGATGTGAAATTTTTATATCTAGTTTAAAAAAGCCTTTCCTATCCTGAAGTTATGCATATTTTCCTAAGAATGTCTTCTAAAAATTTTAGATATTTGCCCTTCACCTGGCATGAATTTCTTTTTCTTTTTCCTTTTTTATAACAGCTTTATTGGGAAATAATTAGCATACCATAAGTCACCCTTTTAAAGTATATATTTCAGTGTTTTTCAGTAAACTCAGTTGTGCAACAACGTCCACTAATTCCAGAACATTTTCATCACCCCAAAAAGAAACCCCATAGGCACTGACTTTAATATATAGCATATATATAACCAATATCCAGCACAATTTCTATTCTTTCTCCAGTGATTCACAACATCATCTCCGTCACAAATCAAGTTTTCCTATCTGCGTGGATTTGTTAGATCTCTCTATTCTCTTCCATTGGCCTATTTATCTATCCCTGCACTAATACATGCTGTCTTATTAAAGCAAGCTGTCATTCTATATTTTCTCATGAGAATATTGATTTCTACTGACACTTTGTACTTCCATATAAATTTTAGAAATAACTTGTCAATTTCCACAGAAATCCCAGTTGGAAACAGTTAAAATTCTGTTACATCGTGAGGAAAATTGATATACTTACAATATTGACTCTTCTGTTTCATAAAGATATTACTCTCCATTTTATTCCACTTTTAAAGAGTATTTTAAAATAACGTTTTATAATTCTTTCCTCAATTTTTGTTCTGTTTCTCCCTAAATGTTTTACATTTTTATTGTAAACTTGAAAGCTTTTTTATTTGGCTATTGAAAATGTTTTTTTTGAAAACATTTTTTTCTACAATAAGAATTTTGTTTCCAGTTATAATTATTTCTTTTTAATGCTTAAATGTATTGGTTACTACTGTTGGCACAAAATGAATAGATGTGGTTATAGCAGACATCTTTGTCTTGTTCCTAAACTTAAAGAGAATGCATTTGATCTTTCAATATGTTTGCAGTATTTTGTAAGCTACTCGTCACCTTTAAAATTTGTTGTTTCTCCTTTGCCAAGAGTTTTTCATTAATGATGTTGAATTTTATCAAATGCTTTTCCTGCATCAAGTTAGATGATCCTGATTTTGATTTTAATCTGCTAATGTGACAAATTACTATTTTTTTTAATTTTTTTACTCATTACTATTTTTAATCAAAGATCCCATCAATTCTAAAACATACCATGATTTTATGCTCCATTAAGGAAAGAAAAAACAGCTGCCCACTGAATATTCCAATTTAAGATACAGTTAAGTAAAAATACAGGCATTTTAGAATTGATAAAAATACAAAGTAACTTATAAAGAAAAACTGCCATGCATTCTTGGGGTTAAACACAGATCTATTGTGATGTATTCAATTTTGTATTATCCTCTGGCTTTAATTTGCTATTATTTTTTTTTTGCATGTTCATGAGTGATATTGGTTGTAATTTTTATTTTTGTACTGTCCCTGTTAGATTTTGGGAATGAGATTTATCTATTTTGTATAATACTGGAATTTTTTTCTCTGAATGTTTAGTAAAACTCACTAATAAAACTCTCTAGGCTTGGAGATTTGTGGGATAGAGTTTTGACTACGATTGAATTTCTTTATAATGGTTAAAGGATCATGATTTATACATCTTCTTGAGCCTATTTGCTAACTTGTCTTTTTTTGTAGGAATATATCCTTTTCATCAAAATTTTCAAATTTATTGGCATGAAGATACTCAGATTTTCTCAAATATTTAAAAATCAATGCATCTGACTTTTTAATTCTTCATATTGTTTATTTATGCCATCTCTCTTTTTTCCTTGATCAAACTTGCCTAACTTGTCCATTTTATTACTCTTTTTGAATCCCAGCTTTTCTTATTCTCTCATGGTATGGTTGCTTTCTTAGTTTCTTCTGTTATGATTTATTATGTCCTTCTTTCTTTCAGTTTGAAGCTTAACTCATTAATTTTCTGTTCCCCTTTTTCTAATATAAGCAAGGAACGTAATATTGCATCTCCTAAATGCTGTCTTAGTGGAATGCCACAAGTTTCTATACGTAGTTTGTTTTTATTAAGTTCTGAATTATGTCCTAATCTCCATTATCATTTCCTCTCTGATTGCCAAGTTGTCTCTTAGTGTTAGGTTTTTAACATTCATCTCTATTAATTTTATCCTGAATGTGCACACAAGATGTTCTGAATCAGAGATAGATTTCTTATTACTTTAAGGTAAGTAAGTGCCTCCGCCCCCTTTACCCCAGACTTAGCCCTGGGGCTGTGCAGTAAGAGTCATGGGATTTTTTTCCCCACACAGTGAGTGGCGTTAAGTAAGAACAAACCCAGACTTCGGTACGACAAGACTTTATTGGAAATACGAGAGGAACTATAGGGAGGCTACAGCAATAGAGAGGATGCTCTGACCGTAAGAGCTGCAAGCAGCTCAAAGACAGATCAGATGCCTTTACAGGAACGAGTAAACAAGGCTAGAAAGCTCTGGGTATGAGGGAGTGCGGGGAGCAGATGACAGAATGGGACAGCTGATCAGGGAATGTCTTTTTTTGTGGTCAGTTTTCAAGAGGTGTTGTTGAGGAAAGACTATTCCACATTCCAGCGCTGGCTCAGGCTGAGGGTGGATTCAAGTTCAGGAGCCTGTCGCGGAGCAGCCTGAAGTTTGATCAGGTCAAGTTAGAGGGCATTTTGCCCAGACTGGTCTTTGGGAACAACCAGTTCAACTAATTATCTATGAGAAAAAAAACAGGAATCTGGAGGGTCTAGGTCTGGCTTTGTCATAGGTAGTCAAAGGAGTCATCTACACATCTTACCTTAGTCATCTTGGGAAAGGAGGTTCTTTGCAGTAAGCCATTTCCTGGAATACAACAGAGTAAAGGGATTTCTTAACTGTTCTGTCCATACATCTATTTCAGCTCTGAGGATCTCCTAATCCCATAGCCACGTCCACAAAATGATGCCTCAGAGAAGTTGCTGCAAACAATCTTTATGAATTATGTTATACAATCTTCATGCATATTTCAGAATATGTATTGCCCTTTTTCTATAATACCTTAAACTGGAAAAAAAAAAAGGCAATTTCAAATATAAGAAGTTTCTTTCAGGTAAGAGTAATATTTTAACAGTAGTCTACCGGCTTAAGGCTGTAATTCTTATTTCTCTCTTGGGGCTAATTGTATTGAATAGGGTTCAGTATTTTGAAGGTTACTTTCTTTTGTGAGCTCCTTATCTTCTACTTGATTCCAGTGTTTAAAAATAAAATGAATTTTAAGTGATGTCAGAGAAAATAAGCCTAACATTTAAATTATCTATTAGTGTGGATAACATTTAACAATTTTAAAAGTTAATGATTCTATGGACTTCCCTGGTGGCGCAGTGGTTAAGAATCCGCCTGCCAATGGAGGAGACAAGGGTTCGAGCCCTGGTCCAGGAAGATCCCACATGCCGCGGAGCAACTAAGCCCATGCGCCACAACTACTGAGCCTGCGCTCTAGAGCCCGCGAGCTACAACTACTGAGCCCGTGTGCCTCGAGCCCGTGCTCCGCAACAAAGAGAAGCCACCGCGATGAGAAGCCCGCACACCGCAACAAAGAGTAGCCCCACTCGCCACAACTAGAGAAAGCTCGCACACAGCAACGAAGACCCAAGGCAGCCAAAAAATTAATTAATTAATTAATTAAAAGTTAATGATTCTATAAGTCGTCTTATTGTAGTTAAAATGTACCCCTAAGCAGTATTTTTCAAGAACTGTAGAAGAGCTTAATATTCAAGGAGATCCAAGAGTTGAATGCATAAGCATACTTGATAAAGCTAACACAAATGTCAACAATAACAAAGTAAGCAATGGCAATGGAGACAATGATGCTGAAGTAACCGATGTAGCAGAAGCATGTTCTGGTCAATTAGAACGCAGCAATAAAGGCTGAGAGGTTTACAAGATCAGAAGACAGAACCTTCGGATAAATAAAAAGAATGAGAAGGAATCAATGACTCAGGAAACATACTTCACTGTGCAAATTCAGGAGAAAAATGGAAAGAAGCAGGTGAAGAGATGTGGAGAAAAAGTTGAGAATGAAGAAAATTTTTCTCACAATAGCATGGGAATTCCACAGAGGATTTCTTAATAGAAACAAATGTGGAGATGAACTAGAATGGATATGAGGTTCTAGAAAAAGAGGAAAAAACTTCCATAAAAGTGACCTAATATCTCATCCAGCCACACTAACTCTCTGTTTCTTAAAAAGCAACATGGTTTCAGAATCGTTCCTTGCTCAAGCTCCAAATTTATACCATGTCACCATTAAAGAGGCAGAAGGATATCAACCTAAATTCAAAAGTCCACTATCTCTGCGTTTACCACCTCTCTGCTGGCTTGAGGGATGTTTTGATTTGTGAAGACTGTAGAAATACGACAAAAATAAAGACAGAAATTACATCACAATAGAATTTTATAGTACATCTGTTTAATTATATTATGACCATTAATGCAACATCTGCCTCAATAATTTAACCCAGATAATAAAAAAAAAAAGGCATAATGACAGTTTAAAGCTGGTTCAATCACGATTTTACAAGCTTATTATTAAGAGTGAAAACAGAAGACTATTTAAAATAGCTGAAAAGATAATATGTGTCATAGTGCTTAATGTTTCTGTAACTGTTGGTAAGGCTTACATCTAAATCTGACGCAGAATTCTTAATGGCATTGAAGCAGCTCTTTTCTCAGCCTCACGCACGGTATATGTACACTGGTGCTATGAGTCCGGAAGAGACTGGCTATGAGTACCACTTCTTGTCTTCAGCTGGGACTGTGCAATATCAGCAAGTGCGCTCTGTATCTTTTCCAGAAGCATGTCCCCTCGATAAACAACATCCTCCAGACATGTGGCAGCTTCGTGATTTTCTTCTTCCAGCTTATACAAGCTTGCAGCCTTTAGAAGACACAAATTTAAGAATGTTCTGAGAAATGAAAAACTTGGAGATTAATGAAAGTTGAGATGGAAAGAACCTGCAGTAAAAGTATTTACTTTTAAATCTGATGACTACGCAACCATTGTGATAGATTTTTCAGCTGCAGAAATCCTAAGATCAGATAAAACTTTCAGTGGCATAAATCCTAAGATCAGAGTTTTCCCTCTATGAATTATTTAAAAGATGACTTTTCGATTGGAGATCTCTGCGTGGCTACATGAGACTCCCTTCCACACTGCTTTCGGACACTACTATTCTACTCCACACCCAGAATGTGCCCCTCCTCTCACTCTTCGCAAGGAAAAGAAGCTAACTGAGGAAAATGGCAAGTTTTCTTTAAGCTCAAAATTGGACAATTATATACATTCAGCTCAGTCTTTAACAGACTACAGTAGTTCACAGTAAAATTCCCACTTTAAAATTTAGAGTAACTTTGGAAATTGTAACAAAAGGAACTAAATCTATCTCTTTAATTCAAAATTCTCTATTCACAAAATTCTCAAAGGAAAAGAGATTTTTACCTGTAAAGCAGCTGTAGATTCTTCACTGGGTAAGGAATCTATCAAAACATCAATGTCTTTTGCTGTTCGTGCAATCAACGCTGCAAAAAGCTGGGCATATTCTAGAGAAAGACAGTACTCATTTAGGATATTAGAGAATCTCAAGTTTTCAGAAAGAGAAATTAAACTTTATGAAAACAGAAAACTTCATAACTTTTTCTGTAGCAGGCTTCTAATGATTAAAGTATAATTTTAACACATCAATTCTATTACGTTTGAGAATTAGCTTTAATAGTAACTCAAATTGGAATGTAAGCATAATGTATATCATTTCATTTATCAGGACAATACAGTGGTCGCTTGAATAAAGGAATCTATAAACGGGATGCCTTTCTTATTAAGGTCCCTCAAGTAAAATTCAGCTAAATTCATACAATTCTCCTCTAAACAAGTAAAACATCTGTTATTTGACAAGAAAAGAATTATGAGGTGTTACGTAAATTGACTACAACAAATTCATTTCTTTTATGACAAACTTGTAGTAATATTCTCAAACAATAACATTTTTAGAAAGCCATAAATAAGTTGAATTTTTCAATAAATCTAATTTTAAGGGATTACAGGTAATGTGAGAGTCAAACTAAGAGAAGCCAAGAAAATCTGTTTACCTTCTGTAGGATTAGCTGGCTGATCTTTGTTAATGGCTGTCTGAATATTACTAAAAGAGGCAGGAGGACCACACTGCTGCAACACTCCAATGGCATTACAAAACTGATCTGCAAGCTTGAGGCCAAAGGAAATGTGGCACAGTTAGAAAGGATTTATCTGTTTTACCGATTTTATTGGTAACGGCAGCAACAATGTTTCTATTATAATGATCTCTGAGCAAGAAAATAAAACAGAAAGGAGTAATTCTGGATAACATAAACCAGTTATTAACAATGATTAAATGGTTTAATCATGCCAAAAAAACTACGTTTGGTATCAAATGTTTTAATCATGCAAAGAAACTACATTTGGTTTTAATCATGCAAACAAACTATGTTTGGTATCAATCAAAGAAATACAAAATAATCTTTCTTTTCTTCCCAGGGTAACAGAATGACAAGAGAAATATATGCCAATACTTACTGCAAGCACAAGTAAAGACTTCTGGGGAAGTAGTGGTGGAAAAGAGCAAATGTGATAGGCAAATAGCTAAGAATGGCCCCAGGGTAAATTTTAAAGTGTGACTCGTGTACAAACTATACGACCCCTTTTCTGAACCTAGAGTAGTTACAAGTATAAAAGTGGGGAAAAGACTGCACCTTAAGTATTCTGAAATGTTTTTCTCCAGGACTCAAGCTGTAAACTCCCAGGGCTCTAAAAGTATTCCTTAAGCAGTTTTGAAGATTGAGAATACCAAGTCCTTACTGAAACCATGTCCCATGGGGTTAATGGAAGCTGTCACGCTAACAGAAATACTGGAGTATGTCTTACAGAACAGCAGATAAGGGAACAGCTTGTTAGAAACCCCTCTGCTTGTAACCTGCCTTTAATGATTAAGACTGCTTTAGTTTTTTTTTTCTTTCCCTAATTGCACACCCTCCAAGCTTCACGTAGCCCATGTAATACAGCACCAGACTTCTTACCACCCCTACAGATAACGCTGCTGATGCGTGCATCACTGTAGTAACAGGGGCTTAAGTTGTTTTCCAGAAATTTGGAAGATTTGGAGTGGGCTCCTGCCCAGTTCAGACCAGTTAAGAATAGTTGGGACCACCAACCCTAAAACTGGTCCCGTGCACAACACCAATTACCTCACCTTTTCCCTACCTCCACCCACCTTTCCCCAGGCCTGAGAACACCCTGCTTCTTTACCCCATAAAATCTCAAGCCTCTTGCCTTCTGGGAAGCAATCTGAGATTTGTTCTCCTGTCTCCTCACTCGACTGCCTCCTGAATAAATAAACCCCTTCTCTGCTGCGAAACTCGGTGTCTCAGTGTTTGGCCTGCTCCAAGTCCAGCAAACAAACCTGGCTCCGTAACATTACCATCTCCAAACCTAAGATTCCTAGTCTCCCCAGCAACTTCTCTCAATAGCCCCGACCTCTCAAACCTCAATTCCTTATCTCCAATCACTGAATCAGCATTTCCACTAAGTTTCGCTGCCACTATTTGAATGACAGAACTCAAAGTCAACTGTTTCCTTTGTTTAATATCTAATTTGTATTGAGAATCTCCTAGTCAACCAGTCTAACTTCAGACTCAACTTTCCTTTCACCTTCCAATCCTGCCAATACTACTACAAACTTTCCCTTTTCCTTCTACCATCACTGCTGCTGTTAGTACAACTTCACACAAGAATTGTTTACAACAGACTCCTTACTAATTTCTAGTTCTTATTTTCTTTTTTAAATTTATTTATTTATTTATTTTTGGCTGCTTTGGGTCTTCATTGCTGCAAGCTGGCTTTCTCTAGTTGTGGCAAGCAGGGGCTACTCTTTGTTGCAGTGCACAGGCTTCTCACTGCAGTGGCTTCTCTTGTTGAGGAGCACAGGCTCTAGGCGCAGGGGCTTCAGTAGTTGCGGCTCACGGGCTCAGTAGTTGTGGCTCGCCAGCTCTAGAGCACAGGCTCAGTGGTTGTGACGCACAGGCTTAGTTGCTCCGCAGCATGTGGGATCTTCCCAGACCAGGGATCGAACCCGTGTCCCCTGCATTGGCAGGCAAATTCTTAACCACTGTGCCACCAGGGAAGTCCCTAGTTCTTATTATTTTCTATGTTATTTTACTCTGTTCAAAAATTTTGAGTTTGCCCCAGCATGGTCTTCAAGATAAATCTCCAAGTCTTCAGGCTATTTCAAAGCTTTCAATAATCTAAGTCAACCCTACTTGTTCATTATCTACTCCTCCTTCACATATGCCTGACTGGTGATAAATTCATTCCTGACTACACTGCTTTTGCTCACATTTTGCAAAGGTAATAGAGTGGCAGTTAGTGCTCTGAAGCTGTACAAACATGGATTCTAATTCTGGTTCTGGTAACTCGAGTTTTTTTTAATTTTTAAATTGGGAACATTCTCACATTATAGCATTGTTATGAAGAATACAGAAAACACACACAAATATTCAACACACTGGCTATTTGCTCTGTCCTTATGAAGCTCTCAAAATCCATTTATTCAACAAATATTTATCAAAAATCAACTCTATGACAAGCACTGTATATAACTGTATAAACACAGTGATACAGTGAACAAGACAGTTTCTGCTCTCATGGAGTTCTCAGTGAATAAAATAAATTATATTTTAATAATTTCACAAATAATTACAATTCAGATAAATGCTAATAAGATTCTATTTTAATTAGTATCACTCAACAGTTCACTTTACTTCAGCACTTACAGCTGAAAACACTCAATTCATTACAACTCCTAACCACATACTGCTTTTGCATTATTTAAATGTCTCTTGAGTATATGACATCTTTCTAATCAGACTGTAAACTCCTCAAGGAGTATTTCTCTGTAACCATGATGGTGCACCCATCATGGATACCAGGCACCCATACCAGTTAACCTAGAGGTTTTTCTCCAAAATCCCATGATCAGTCTGCCTACCATGGAGTTAAGGGCCATATTCACTTTTCCTTACTATCCTTCTGGCTATGAGACATGTATGAATACACAACATTTCCCCTAAAATAACATTTGTATCCAGCAGCATCATTACAATTTGATTTTGTAAAGCCTCAAAGGAGTATCTCCCTGAGGGAGATTGGTTGGCAGCCCAGGCAAGTCACCAAAGGTAGAATTTACCTTGGTGAATTCATCAACATTTAGGGGCTGGCCCTCACACACAAAGTAGATCAGTTGCTCGTGAGCAGGTTCACACTCTTCAAGTGCACAAAAACTAATAACAAGAATACCAACTTATTAGCTTCCAGTGAGAAAAAACTGGCAAGAGACCAGGTACTTGGATTTTCCAGTCAACATCTCACCTGGGACATCAAATTATAAATAGAATGACAGAAATGTAAACAATTTACCTCAATGGTAATAAGTATATGAATTCTTTGGTTTGCATATACTTTCTACGTAGACATACAGGAAAAATAATCAGAAGGATCAAAGTAAGGGGGGCTACTCACAACACCTGACTTTCATAGGGAGCAGACCTACTGGCAGGCATTTTTAAAACCTTAAATAAAGATATACGAAGGTCAGAAGATTCACTATCATAAAGACGTCGGTTTTCCCTAAACTGACATGCTGGGGGCGTGGCCAAGAAATGGAACCCTTGGTCTATAGGAACCAACTAAGATGAAACAAAACTTTTCATTTTACTATCACTCCCGCCACAACCTGAAAATTTTGGCGAAGGAATATTCTGGGCTAACATCTAATGAGAAAGATCCAATCATTAAGAACACGGATTGCCCTCCGTGGGTTAAAATTGATAAGGGGGAAAAAGCTTCCGCTTCCTCTCCCCTCCAGGCCAAAGAGGAGCAATCCCATAAGCACCACTGACAAGAAAATAAAACCTTCCCGAGAGAACATGATAAGGCCGTGAAGCGTGACAGTCCACGCAGTGAGATCCACCACTTCGCAGGCTAAGAGGCCGCTGGCTCCCGCACCGCCCCGCAGCCGGCCTCAGACCTTCCAGACCGCGGCGCCGCCTCCCTCCAACCCCAGCGCTTGATGCTGAAGCCCGGCCTCAGTCCACTCCCCCCTTCCGAGTTTTGTCCCTCGGACCTCTTTTTCTGCCTTGCTTTCCCTCGGGAAAGAAGACGACGGAGATTAATCGCGTGCAATTGCTCACCGAGTTCACGGCGTCCTGCAGCTGCGTAAGCCGATCCGCCATGTTCCTCTCGCAAACAAAGAGACGCGAAAGCAGCTGCTCGTACGCAATTGGGCAGCTCTAGGATGCGTCATGGCCAATCACAGGGCTGCGTTCTTGGAGGGGGTGGAGTCAAGCCTTACTCCACGCCCGGCGCGGAGGGGGTGGGACTTTCCGGAGGCCTACTTTATATAGATTACCTCCACCTGAGGCGACTCAGCTGGGCCCACGTTCAGTAACGCGGGGACTGTACAGGGCCCACTCTGTTTGGGGACCAACATACTTTCTCGTGGCTTTTAGGTGTTAAACACTTTACAGAGATTGTTGGATTATGCGGTTTTTAAAAGTAATTTTCCCTACCCTCCCTTGTATCCATTTATAAACATCGCCTTGAATACTTGCATGGACCACAAAACATACACAGCAAGCAACTAAAGAATACTTGGGAGTCACGGTACCGACTTGAGTGTCAAGAAATCCAAATTAAAATTCAGCAAGCAATCAGGACGGGCTGTGTTCGGGTGCCCCTCCGTTGCTTTTGGGTGCGGAGCGCCTGGATGCGTGTTTAAATGTGGGTGTGCTGGGGGAGCTGACACGTGAGATGGAAAGCGTCCAAAACTAGTACTACACTGAGCTGTTAACGGCCGTGTTGGAAGAGTATGGAAAACAGAGGTCTTGTGGGCAAAAGTGAGAGGAGGAAGACGGTAAGGTAAGAGGTAAGGTGTAATCAGCATCTCTTGTTTGTGTGACTGCGAGAAACTCGGTAAGGAACAGAGCAGGGTTGGTGGAGAAGAGATTGGAAGTTTCACAGTGTGTAGTGGGAAGAGAGGTTCCTGGAAAATAAGCCAGGTGCGTAGGTGCGGCAAGTTCAGTTTTAAAAAAGATTAAGCTGTGCAATTTAGGCTTAGACTTGGGACCTATTGAGGGTTTCAGTGTGAAGAGTGATAGTCGAAACTTGGTATTTAAGGAAAGTTAGAGCCTGGGGATAGTCTGGAAAGAAATGAGGCTGGAATCAGCTAATGACTGCTTTGTGGACTTCAGACAAACTCACAGACCCTCCTCCTCAGGCTGATTATCCCTGATTAACCTCCTGGGGTTGGGGGAGGGTGGAGAAAACTCTCCGCTGGGAACTTAGCTTGCGGGATCTACTCCAGCTCTAGCTGGGAAGCTCCACTTCTGCTTCACCACCACCCGACCCCACCTCCAAACAATCGACAAAACTGCTGGGACCTAATTGGGAACCTCTACAGGTGAGGCACCTCCCCCCTTAATGGGATTATTGAGAGAATTCTAATTTGTTTTAACTGTAATATGGGGTAAGCTTGTGACCCTCTCTTCTCACCTCCAGCTGAGAGTGTTCCTTACTGAATGTCTGCCACGTGCCAGGAAGTTATGTGGGTGCTGGGTTTGCAAAGATGAATAAGCCAGGGGCTCACAAGGAAGAGGCGTTTGCAGTTATTCAAGAATGAGGTGAGTTGGGCCTAGACTAGGGTGTTGAGCCTGAGAAGAGAAGACAAGGCTAGCTTTGAAGGAAAAATTCACACGGATTGGTACCTGGTTGGATACAGAGGGATGAATGAGAGCACCCATGAAGGGAGAATACTAAGTTTTGTAGCCTGATTGAAGAGAATTTGGGCGCTTGGGATAGAACCACTCTGAAGCAACTCCTATTACAACCCAACTTCCATCCTGTCATCCTGTTGTTACGTTCCTTACAGTTTTCAGTAGCTCCACAGAGACCTCAGGTTGATGTTCAGCTATTTCTGCTTGGGTTTCAAGGTTGACCATAATCTGGCTCTAGGAAACAGATCCCGCCTCCTCGTGCAATAGTTTTCTGAGTGAAATAATCATTTCAGGTTATTCAGCCACAGCCCCTGAAAACTTTTGTTCTTCCTGGGCTTCTTAAGCCTCTTCTGGCCATGGACCCCTAAAGAATCAGATGAAAACTGTGGACCTTTTCCCCGACCAGGCTCTCAAAATTTTGCATACGTTTTCAGGGGTTTACGAACCTCTTGAAACTGTGGACTTCGGGTAATAATCCACCTGCCAAATACAGTCTTATATGTGTAGCTCAGGATGCCTCAACAGTGGCTCTGTTGACGTTTGAGGCTGATTATTCTGTTCTGAGGTGCTGTCCTGTGCATTGTAGGATCTTTGCCAGCATCCCTGTCCTCTGCTCATGAGATGAGAGTAGCAACGCCCCCCACCCCACCCAGTCGTGACAACACGAAATATCTCCAGATATTCCCAGATGTCTCCTAGCAAGTGTGGGGCAAAGTTGTCTCCAATTGGTAACCACTCAATTCTTTACCTTTATCAAAACAATTTCTTTGCTGCTATTTAATTCACACTCGATCTTTTAAAGTTTTACTTTTTACTTTTAATGTAAATTTTATGAATTACTAGATTCCACGTGGACCCCTTCTCTCTCCTTTCATGATTTTGACATTTTTTTCATATGCTTTTTCATTTGCTTTTCTTGAATCCCCTGCTGGATTATATGGTTTTAAGAGGAGGAACTCAGTATTGTGTATCTCTTATCTTTGAAACACAATTTTGGTAAGTATGTCCTTTTAAACTTTATATTATTAAAAGTTTCAAACATACACAAAAGTAGAGAGAATAGTATGGTGAACAATCATGTACCCATCACTCAGCTTCGATTTTTTATCAGCTCATAGCCAATCTTGTAGTAAGTATTTTGATTTTTTTAATCTGTAGTGACTCCCTATTTTTTCAGGAAAAAAAAATCTTTAACCGTTCTTTAACTTGACATTTAGACCCTTAACTACCTTTATTACCTACTCAGTCACAATTTATTAAACATCTAAACTGTTCCAAGCACTGTGCTGAAATACTGTAAATAAGCATTTGCTACATTAGATTCTTTGCAATTCCCTACAGATGCTCTGCTGTTTCGTACTCCTATGCACATCATATAAGACGCATTAATTCTCTCTTCCTTGTATGAAAAGCCCACGCTTCCATCCCTACTTCGATTTTGTTCCCCTGTTGATCATCCACTCAGCTTTAAACCTCATTTTAAATGTTTCTTTCTTGATAAAACCTTTCCTGAAACCCTGGAGTAAGTTAGTTGCTCCCAATCTTCAGAATTGTTCCTTGTACTTGTTATTACACTCAACACCTTGAGGTTTAATTATCCATACATGACTCTAATTCACTCACCACCATGAGCTACTTGTGGGCAGGAAACATATTTTAATTGTTTCCATATTTCCAATGCCTAGCACCTAGCATTTAGCCTGACACTTAGAAGACTCTGAATGCATATTTATGGACTAAATGAATGAATTTCCTAGCATAATGATTTCCATATAAGTTACTAAATAAACATTTATTGAATTTAATTTAATGAACACAGTCCAAAGAATGTAACCCACAGGAAGAACAAGTGTTAAAAAATACAGAGCAATAAAATGGATGACTAATAAGAAACTGCTGTATAAAAAAATAAATAAAATTCTAAAATTCAAAAAAAAAATACAGAACAAAGGTGAGGTTAGAATGAGATAGAATAAATGGGGAAGCTTCACAGAGGACCTTTCCTGCCTTTCCCCTGGAGCTTTATTCCCATCTCCATCCAAGGTGTCTTGGGCTTTGTCAAAAATCTAGGATAGGTTGCCTGCCTTCCTTCTTTTTCTAGACTTTAAGCAGTCCTTAAGGCTCTAGTTATCTATATCTTGGATTTGGGAATCTTGTCAGTTTTTGTGTTTCCTTTCTAAGGAATAAAAACTCATCTGCAAAGCTGCTGGGCCCATTTGCTTCACAGGTTGCCAGTGGAACTCTGACATGAGCAAGGAACCCCAGCCAATATTCTTCCCAAGCTGTTACAGTATTTTGGAGCCAAGGTAATGAGGCCCTCTTCTGCTTACTGACACATCTGTCATCAGCTGTCGACTGCGCACAGGGAACTGCAATGCTAAAGTGTGGAAGAGAGGGAATGGGGTTAGTTCAGGGAAGTGAAATTCATTCAGCATGGCCAGCATAGAGGAGTTGAGTTGCAGCAAGAACCTGGAGAGCTGGGCAGGCGCTACATCATGAAAAACATTATGTGTCATACTCAGCAAGATGGACTGTTATCCTGAATGCTTTTACCAGAAAACCTTTAGAAGTATATCTTTAAAAATGTTTTATTTTCTTATTCAAAAGCCATACACATTCAATGGAGAAATTTTACAAAGAGCAGAAATGTGCAGACAAAATCATTCTTAATCCAATCACCTGGAGATAAACTATTTTAAACATTTTGATAATGTTCTTTCAACCTTTCTATGCATATAAACGTGAATGCATATTAAAAAGAAAACAAAATAAAGCTTATACTATATATATATATGTATTGCTTTTTAACTTGCCTTTTCATAAACACTTCCTGATCAATCAGTTGCCTTTTAAAAAATGATTTTTGAAGGGCTACCAGGTATTCTATTATATGGCTGCATTACAGGTTATTTAATTAACTTCGTATTGTTGGGCATTTAGGTTGTTTTAGTTTTTTTGCTATAGTAAATAACACCTTGAACAGTTTTGTGCACTAACATATATATATATAATTTTTATACATATTTACATACTTAAACCCAAAAGTGCCATTATCACACCGAAGCTGAGTATTTTTAAGATTTCTGATGCAGCTCATGCCATAAAAAGTTGTATGAAATTACACTCTCACTAGTTCCATATTAGAATGTCTTCTCAGCTCTTTCATCCACACTCGAAGTTCTTGTTCTTTTAAAATATTTACAGCTTAGTTTCTTAATTTGATTTTGTGTGTTACTAGTGAATTTGAACTTTTTTTCATGTGTTTACTGGCCATTTGTGTTTCTTCTATTTTTTTTTTTCTTTTTAATTCCCTATTCATGTCGTTGGCTAACTTTTACTTTTGGTCATCAACTTGACTTTTCCTATGGTTTATTGTTTATGGTGTTTTTTGGCTTTAATAAAATTAAAATTTTTAAGTAGCCAAATCTACCAATCTTTTCCTTTATGCTTTCCTCCTTCGCTTTTTTGCTTAGAAAGTTCCTCCACTGAATAGTTCTGATCACTTCTGGTTTGGCGCTGCCAGATTCCAATAGATTTTTGCTCAAATAAACTCTTAAAAGAAAAAAAAAAAAAAAGACAGTACCTCCCATCATTCTGCGATCAACTTTTTTTTTTAAAGGTGTATTTCTTCTAGCTCTTTTAAGATTTTAATTTTATTTATTACTTTGGGATTTCATTGTGACGATGTGAGATAGAGTTGTAATCCTCTCTCCCCAGTAGAGTGCAGCTAATCAGTTATCAGACACAATTTACTGAATAATCCATCCACGGGTCCAAATGCTACCCTTATAATCGCTGCTATCATCGTCCCGGGGTTTCATCTATTGAGAGTTACTGGAAAGAGGGCATGTGGGACAGTGAATAAACACCATAGGAATAAATAGTACTACCGCAGGTGTGAACATTTGGACCAGGCATTGGAAGGACAGGAAACGAGTTGTGCCTGTTAATATTATGGTGATTGCTATAGGTTTTTTTTTTTTTTTTGCTATAGGTTTTTAGTTTAGTAGTGGATTAACCAAATATGGAATTTTCAACATAGTTGCTTATTAAAATAGATAACTGAAAAAGTTAAAGGACAGGAAAAATAAAGCAGGGCAATCTTCCCCAAATAAATTTGAGTCTATCAACCTAATTCCACAATCGTCTCACGAGCCATCTGTCACATGGACTACTGTCCTTTAAACAGCCCTCACGTATAAAATTTGAGAGAGAAAGTTCAGATGAAGGTCTTGAGTCTTCGAGGATATTTCGCTTAGAGAAAACGAAACTATTTTTAATTGTGGCGCTCATCACCAGCGCAATGACCACTACAGAAACAGCACTGCCCCCGTATTTTCATACCAACATCTCCCTGAGGAGCTAAGGCAATTGCGACAGGGAGAAACGATCAACTCTAGCGTTTTGAGCACCAGATTCCTCTTTTTTCCGTTTGCAAAGGAAACGCGGGAAACGGGAGCCTGGAGACGTTAGGCCGCAACAGATAGGGTTATTTTTCACTCAAACGGTAGTTTTCGTAAGTGCGAAAGATACCAAAGTGAGAAGTACAGGTTACACCCCACAACTTCCTGGGGTCGCCGGAGCCCCCAGCGCAAAGGGCGCCCGCAGCGCCGCCGGCCGGGAGGAGGCGAGAGCCGCCCAGACACGCCCCTCCACTCCCGTCCCCGCCCCGGGGGGCGCCGTCGCCGTGACGTGAGGGGCGGGAGGAGGCGTGGGGCCGCGCCGCGGGGCTGATTGCCGGAACTGGAGCCCTCTGCGGCGGCGGGGGGCGCGCGGGCTCCGCGGGGCTGGCAGGTGTGCTGCGCGTGCACCTGGCGAGCGATGGCGCCGGGCGCGGGCGCCCCGGGGTAGCGCGGGCTAGGTGGCGGCGCCCGGCCGGGGCAGCAATGGAGCTCCTTCGGCTGCTGCTTCTGGCTGTGTTGGCGTCGGAACCGGCGGCGGCCGGCGGAGCCGAGACCGTCGGGAACTCCAGCGAGGGTAAGGTCGGGGGCGCCTGACTGCTGCAACCCAAACTTGGTCTTGCATTTCTTGCAAGGTCGGAGTCCACCCCGGGGTCTGTCCGCGCAGCAGGGAAGGCGGTGAGTCCAGAACCGGCAGGAATGGATCGAGGTCCTTTCCTGCAGAAGGCAAGTCCCATTGCTAAGGAGGCTTTACTGTCAACCTCCTAATTTAGGTTAGGGGAATGGGAAGAGACAAGAAACTCTCTTGTTCAGACACGTTATTCTCTCCCTTAGAGTGCAGCCATGTTTGTAGGTTTAATTTAACACATTAAAACACCTCTTTGCTCCCAAGTGGCTGGTCTGAGCCTCTGGACTGCGAGGCTTGATGCAGCCCAGCTGCAGTGGGTTTTTGTACTCCAAAATCTAGATCTAGATGCTTTTCAAACTGGTTATACTCTACGGAGTTTCAGAGGAAAAGTGAACCCAGAATGGGACTTTAGACCATAGGTCATGTGCTTGGTGAATGGATTTTAGCAATAGTTGGTGGTTTGTTAATATAAACTGTAAGAAGCGTTAATTGTACGAAGCTGATAATCATGTGCTTTTCCATGGGGTCAAGAACATTCTTGGTTTTGTTTTGAGCTTAAGAGACTAGTTGTAGTTCTGAAACATAGTATTTTCTGAATAATGTGATTCTGTTTCTGAATGCTTATCTTTGAAAAGCACTTGTGCAAACTGACTCCTAGAATTTTTGCCTAGAATTTAAGGCCAAAGCTGAAAAGGGCGGTTATAGTTTTGCAGAAAAAATAGCCTTGTTTATAGCAGAGCGCTAACATTCACTGCGTGCAGTATGTGCCAGGTGCTTTTCATGGCAGTGTTATTTAATCCTTACAACCCTGTTAGATAATTATTGTCCTCACTGGTGGAGGAGGAACCTGAGGCCCAAGACGATGCTCACTACACAAGTAAACAGCTACGAGGGGCACAGACAGCAGATGAACCCAAGTGTGTCTTGCTGTAAATTTCATGGTCTTCCACTTCTACAAAGCTGCCCTCCAGTGAGAATGTTTTACTTAGTGTGGTGCTTTACACTTAATTCTTCTCTGAATTCTCATTCCTCAAAATAGAGTCTCTTCTCCCTCCCTCATATGGCTATTTCCATTCTTCCAAGGTGAAGAATCTGAGAGATTGAGCTCGCAGATGATCAGATGAGAGAAGTAATTTGAGAAATTAATGTTTTTCAGACACTGTTTCTCACCTCTTTTCTGTGATTACAGCACTGTTATTTCCTCAGCCACATTATTCTTCTGGCCTTGCATCAGTATTGCTGTTCTGTGCAGGAGAGGGACAGCAGGTGGGAACTTGACTGCTGAGGGTTAATGAAAGCTGATATTCTCCACATCTGTCAGATAAAGATCAGAGTGGAAATGAAGGAAGACTTAGTTCCAGACTTGCATGATCCTCCTGGAAAATGTCTGGATTTCTATTTGAGGATTCTGATGACTATACAAACTCGAAATTGAGTAGCTGCTGTAAGTTAGGAGGATTTACCCATCTTTAGCAGGAAGAGCTAAACACCTTGAGTAGTGGCTTAGAAGCTAAGTGAATCTTTTTTTTTTTTTTTTTTTAAGGAATTAATCCTTTACTTTTTTTTTTTTTTAAAGGATATTATCTATTTATTTATTTATTTTTATTTTTGGCTGTGTTGGGTCTTCGTTTCTGTGCGAGGTCTTTCTCTAGTTGCAGCAAGCGGGGGCCACTCTTCATCGCGGTGCGCGTGCCTCTCACTATCGTGGCCTCTTTTGTTGCGGAGCACAGGCTCCAGACGCGCAGGCTCAGTAGTTGTGGCTCACGGGCCTAGTTGCTCCGCGGCATGTGGGATCTTCCCAGACCAAGGCTCGAACCCGTGTCCCCTGCCTTAGCAGGCAGACTCTCAACCACTGCGCCACCAGGGAAGCCCTAAGTGAATCTTTAAAGGTGGCAGATGGAGTTCTAGAATGTCTGAGGACGGTGCTTTCTGTGACCAGCAGGAGATGAACCATCCATCGAAACAGTTTTCCCTTCTCTTGGAGTCCCGGTTCCCTGCTCCCCTTAACACCTTTCATTATTGATTCAGGTTCATATCTGGTAACTCACAGGAACTTACCTAGTGATTGGAGTAGAGCAGAGTGGTATTTGAACCTTCTCAAGTTTGTGCTATCCATAATGCTTAAGGAAGGTAGCAGGCCACTTGTGTTAGTTAGTTGCAAGTGTTCTCTTTCTCTCAAAAGTGTGTGCATTTTTGTGTTTCCTTTCACCTTTTAGGGCTAATGAAAATTCATAAGAAAGTATCAATGAGAAATTGGGAGGGGCAGTTGAATGCTGGCCAGCTCAAGTAGCTGAACGGTTTTTGTTTTTAATATTCCATCTGAAGAGAATTATGAAGACTAAGCGTTGACAAAGCTGTCCTAGAATTTTTCTGTTGGTTAAAGCAGAAACAATGGAGGTACATTTCAGTAAATAGTAAAAAGGAAGAGGTGGAAAATTTTAAGGTTGCAAGTTTAGGATCTGATTGAGAAAGAAAAGGAACATATTGGGATTAGGCAGCTCTTTTTAGAATGGAATTATTGGAAGGAAAGAGTGACTCTGGGTAGGAATGGAGGAAGGGTATGAAAAATAGAAAAGGGTCCCCTGCTGTACGTTAGATGGCAAAAAACATTTTTGCCAGAAAAAGCAGAGCCACTGCTTTTTAGAGGAGAGCTACAGCGTAAGTGCTCAGTCTCGTGTTAGCCATTTGCCCTGTAATATCCTTCTTTTTTTAAAAAATTTATTTATTTTTGGCTGCATTGGGTCTTCGTTGCTGCACGCGGGCTTTCTCTAGTTGCGGTGAGCGGCGGCTACTCTTTGTTGCGGTGCGTGGGCTTCTCATTGTGGTGTCTTCTTTTGTTGCGGAGCATGGGCTCTAGGTGTGCGGGCTTCAGTAGTTGTGGCACGTGGACTCAGTAGTTGTGGCTCGCGGGCTCTAGAGTGCAAGCTCAGTAGTTGTGGCACACGGGCTTACTTGCTCCGCGGCATGTGGGATCTTCCCGGACCAGGGCGCAAACCCTTGTTCCCTGCACTGGCAGGCGGATTCTTAACCACTGCGCCACCAGGGAAGCCCTGCCCTGTAATATCCTTGATGTGCTTTCTTTCCTGTCCACTCCTCAAGTCATAAGATCTAATTATCCGTCAAAAAATGTTTCTGATGCATCCTTTTCCAGATGACTTAGAAGTGCAGTTAAGTTCCTGTTAACCTCTTCAGGATATATTTTTGTATTTGTGTCTTCCTTTGCCATGTCTGTTTTTATGAGTAGAAATGAAATGCAGTTTCTGCCAGGCTGAACTGTTAAAGTTGTCTTGACTTTCAGTATATTTCCTTGTCCCTCTGTGGAAGTCACTTTCTCAACTCACTGTTCATGATGGATGTGCTGAGCGTTTTATACCTGTTAGACCTCTTCTTCCCACTAGTTTATTTGTAGGAGGACCATACTGACTGCCTGCATTTTTTTTTTTTTGATAAGGACATGAGCCTCTGAAATATTGGAAAGCTAATAGAAACTAATAATGATATTTTATTGTGTAGTATTGGGCAGTTTACAAATTTTTTCCCATTTGATACTTTCAGCAGCCACGTGATGTATGCAGCACAGTTACCTACATTTTACCATGAGGGAACTGAGGCCCATAGGAAATAATTACTTGTCTGAGGTCACAAAATTCAACTCTCATTTACCAAACATTTACTGTGTGCCAACCAGGTGCCTGGCACTGTGTGAGGCTCCGGAACATCAAATATGACAGGGCCCTGCAAGTCAGGACTCAGACCATAACTGGTTTGTTTAATATACAGTATTCTATAAAAATTGTGAAATGGCTCTTGGATTGCCAGAGGATTTTCATGCAAAAGTTAGATAAAGATAACTAAGAATAGGAAAAAGTATAGCTTTCCTTCCCTAATTCATCAAACGTTGTGTTAGGAGTTCTCACACCTGGCTGGACATTAGAATCACCTGGAGAGCCTTGAAAAAAAGGCATGTTGGTGAAGAGACAACTAGAAATTGAAATAGAAAATAAAAAGTAAATTTATAATACCATCAAGAAATATTAAATATTTAGGGATAATTATAATGGGATATGTTACAATCTCTATAGAGAAAACTATCCAACATTCTTGAGATAAATTAAGGAAATAAATAAATAGAGGGATATCTCAAATTCGTAGATTAGAAAAATTCTGTGTTATAAAGGTATCATTTCTCCCTAAATTAATATATTCAGTGCCATCTCAATCAAATCCCAGCAGAGTTTTTTTGTGGAAATTGACAAGCTGCTTTCTAAAATTTATATGGAAATGAAAAAGGGCCAAAAATACTCAAGACAGTCTTGAAGAGGAAGAACAAATTTGGGGCAGAAATTAAGACAGTGTAATATTGGTGTTAGGATAGGCAAATAGACCAATGGTACACAGTTAAGAGTCCAGAAATAAACCCTCACATATGTCACTTGACTTAGGTGAAAGGTGGAATTGCGGAGCAGTAGGGAAACTACTTTCAATAAAGGTTGCTATGTGAACAGGATATTCATATGGGAAAATGAACCTTGACCGTCCCGCCTCACACCATACATAAAAATCAGTTTCAGGTTGATTTGAGACCTAAATGTGAAAGGTAGAACAAAGTTCTAGAAGTTAACATGGGGAATGTATCTTCCTGATCTTGGAATATGTTGGCAAAGAATTCTTTAAAATCATAGAGGAAAAACTTGAGAAATTGGACTACGTTAAAATTAAAACTTCTGTTAATCTAAAGGTAATGAGAGTGAAAAGACAAGCTATAAGAGTGGAAGAAGAGGGCTTCCCTGGTGGCGCAGTGGTTGAGAATCTGCCTGCCAATGCAGGGGACACGGGTTCGAGCCCTGGTCTGGGAGGATCCCACATGCCGCGGAGCGACTGGGCCCGTGAGCCACAATTGCTGAGCCTGCGCGTCTGGAGCCTGTGCTCCGCAGCAGGAGAGGCCGCGATAGTGAGAGGCCCGCGCACCGCGATGAAGAGTGGCCCCCACTTGCCGCAACTGGAGAAAGCCCTCGCACAGAAACGAAGACCCAACACAGCCATAAATAAATAAATAAATAAATAAAATATTAAAAAAAAAAAAAAAATAGTTGGTGAAAGAAAGTTCTTTAAAAAAAAAAAAAAAAAAAAGAGTGGAAGAAGATATTTGTAACACGTATCTGACAGAATACTCATATCAGTGATGCCTAAAGAGTTCCTAAAATTCAATAAGGACAGATAATCCAGTTTTTAAAGTGGGCAAAAGGCTTAACAGACCCTTTCACAAAGAGGATATTTAAATAACCAATAGGTAAAACAAAATGTTCTTACCACGTGTTGGTGAGAGTATTGTGTAACTGGAAGCTTTCTTACAAGCTGATAGAGGTCTAAATTGGCAAAACCATGTTGGATAACTGTTCAGGAGTATCTACTAAAATTGAACGTAAGTATACCCTGTTACCTGATAATTCTACTCATAGGTTCTACCCAATAGAAATGTGTACATGTGCACCAAAAGACACATACAAAAAATTGTCTGAATGGAGTTATTTATAATTACTCCAAACTAGATATAGTCCAAATGTTCGTTAACAGTAGAATAGATAAATAAATTGTGGTATATTTATTTCATGAAGCATATGACAGTGAAAGTGAATGAATAACAGTTACGATAGCAGCTGGGATGGATCTCACAAATAAAATGTTGCTTTTTAAAAAGCTAGACACAAAAGAATTCATGCTGTATGATTCCATTTAATTAAATTTCAAAAAAAAAAGCCCATCTGTGGTGTTAAAAGTTAGGATCATGGTTACCTCTGGGGAGGAGGGAAGAGGTAGTGATTGGAAGAGACCACCAGGAGACCTCTAAGAGGTTAGAGTGCTGTTTCTTGATCTGGCAGTGTAAACTTTGTGCACTTCTTTGTAGGCGTGTTTTTTTTTTTTTTTAATTAATTAATTTATTTAGGCTGCGACTGGTCTTAGTTGCAGCATGC
This sequence comes from Balaenoptera musculus, assembly GCF_009873245.2. Taxonomy (NCBI): domain Eukaryota; kingdom Metazoa; phylum Chordata; class Mammalia; order Artiodactyla; family Balaenopteridae; genus Balaenoptera; species Balaenoptera musculus. Next base: position 22,811,622 of record NC_045794.1, on the reverse strand, counting down.
AGGATCTTCTTTGCGGCGTGCGGGATTTTGTTTTTTTTTTAAAATTGCGGCATGTAAACTCTTAGTTGCGGCATGCATGTGGGATCTAGTTCCCTGACCAGGGATCGAACCTGGGCCCCCTGCATTGGGAGCGTGGAGTCTTACCCACTGGACCACCAGGTAAGTCCCTGCATGTTATTTTAATAAATATTTGTTTTGTAATTGATACTTGAACCCTAACCCCAGGAATTTTGATTTAACTGGTTGGAGAGGGGCCCAGGCAACAATATGTTTTAAAAAACACCTTCAGATAGTTGTAACGTACAACCAAGGTGGATGACCACTGTATTAGAATTCCTTTCTAAGAAGGACACCTCATGAGCACTCCAGAAAATATGAAAAATAGGAAATGTGTAAAGAAAAGAAAACATTATTTAAGATACACCCCATAGGTACCTGTTTTTAATAGCCCTACTTACTTTGTCAAGTGACCAGTTTTTTAAAAATAATGTATACAGTGTCTCTCCCCTTTGTTATCTGGCTTCTTTCTGGTTCTTGTCACAGGCATTTGACTGGGGAAAGAGGGTTAGTAGGCATCATCTTCCGTTCGGAAGCTTTTGGAAATCTGTTTCTGAAATGGCAGGTGTTCTTCTCGAAAAAGTCAGAAGCAGAGACTGTCACTTACCGTTTTGGTCCTGATCATTTTATATTCTCACAGAAGCTGTTTGTCTTCATTTCTGATTTTCTTAATGAGAACAAGACTTCTTAGTTATTTTAACCATTTAAAATCAAAGGTGATCTACACTGTCACAGCAAAAACCTTCTCAAATAGGTTTATTGCCTGGCATATATATGTACACACACACACATATGTATACTTTTTTTCTAGAGTATTCTTTCACAAAATAGAACTATTTTATTTCTTATTTCTTATTCATGCTGGAATGGTAACAGCCTATACGTTCATTAGTAAGGGATTGGTTGAATAATCATGTTTACCTAGAATGCAATATTATATAGCTTTTAAAATGATAAAGCTAGAATTATCTGTTGATGTGGAAAGATATCTAAGATCTATGAAATGGCTATACCAAACATATTTGTGTCTTTCTTTTTCCATCTACATAGAGATGCTCCTGCTGATATCTGCCTAAATCCTGAAAGATGTATACCAAACTGTTAATAGTGATTATTTCTGTACAGTGTACTTGCTGGAGGAATTAACTTTCTCTACAGTTCTTGCCTTTTAAAATATGGCTTATGTATGATCTGGAACAATATTACCATTTTAAGGGAAAAACAAAACAGGTGACACCTGTTGAGTGTTGACAGTGTCACCATTTTCTCTAGATTGTGTCCCTGTTTTATAAATTTCACATTAAGAGTTGAGGTAGAACCTGTGTTTTGAGTGCCATCAAGGAAGAAGGTTTTTTTCAAATTGTGCATTTCCTTTCTGGTAAGAATGCCTCATGATCGCTATAGAAATCTGATAAACAATGAAATGTGTAAAGAAAAGGCACTTAGGGCTTCCCTGGTGGCACAGTGGATAAGAATCCGCCTGCCAATGCAGGGGACATGGGTTTGAGCCCTGGTCCAGGAAGATCCCACATGCCGTGGAGCAGCTAAGCCTGTGCGCCACAACTACTGAGCCTGCGCTCTAGAGCCCGCGAGCCACAACTGCTGAGCCTGTGTGCCACAACTACTGAAGTCCACGCGCCTAGAGCCCGTGCTCTGCAACAAGAGAAGCCACCGCGGTGAGAAGCCTACGCACCACAATGAAGAGTAACCCCCGCTCTCCGCAACTAGAGAGAAACCCGCATGCAGCAATGAAGACCCAATGCAGCCAAAAATAAATAAAATAAAAATAAATTTTAAAAAAAAGAAAAAAAAAGAAAAGGCACTTAACATACATTCCCAGGAATACCTACTTTTATTACCCCTACTTATTTTGTTAAGTTACCAGTTGTTTAGTAGTATATTTTAATTTCTATGGTCCTGTCTTTCCTTACTGTCTTTTAAATCACTGAAAGTTTTGGTTCTCCAAGTATTTCTGAGTTGCAATTTATCTTCACCCTTGTGTGATAGATTAAGGAAACGTTAAGAAAACCAACACTTCACTAACTGATAGCTTCAGTCTCTTCCAGGGCTTATAAATGTTCTGGGTAGTATTTTGATTCAAGGCCCATGTAATGGGAGACAGACGTAAAGATCATCAAAAGTTTCTAAGATAGGCTTAAGGGCAAATTTAAGTGTTAGTTAAGTGATTATAACCTTTACGAATTTACTTACATCAGTTCTGGTCACAGTATTCAATAGGCAGAGCGACTAGTCCATAAGTACTAAAATAAGTATTTGTCAAATAGAGAAAATGGGATGGGGAGGGACTGAAAAAACAGAAAAACTGAAAATGTAACTCGAAAAGGCAGGCCGGTAAATGAGCTGAGTGCTTTGGACAGTTAAAGGATGGAAATCCAATTAATTCCTAGGAAAACAAACTGAGACTGCTCTTAGACTGGAATTTGTGGATAGTTTTAAGACTTGGAAGGTGGAGAATGGATGGGACCAAAGTTAAAGTGCAATACGTGAAAAGTTTTTAGGGCCATTTACCGAGGTCCACTTAATTTTATGTATAATTTGGTTTCCTAATAAAGTAATCCTGATGCTGGGAAGACCTGGAATATTCAAATGTTCCTTGTTCCCCTTTAAAAAAAAAAAACCCAGAAAACTCCCCACGTTTTCCAGACTTCCGTAGATTCTGTTAGCCACTTCCTAATATTTTTACCTCTATTCAGGCTGGAGTTTTGTTCCACATAAAAGGTGAAATGTCTTTCCAGTTACATAACTAGAAAATACACCACCTTCATTTGTCATTGTTACAACTATTAAAATTTTCTCTGGATTTTTAGAAATTAAATTAGAACCACAAGTAACCTTTTTTTCTATAATCAATTAAAGAATTAAATTATGAAGATAATATAATAACATCATGGAGTTTGGGGAAATTTTATAGAGAGTAACCTTTATTCTAGTTCTAGCAATGTTTGTATGTTCTGTTTGGCTTTCTTGGTTAGCCTTTCTTGATAGTCTTTTTTTTTTAATCATCCAAATGGGAGTACTTGTGTTAACTACAAGAACAACAAAAAGTGCTGAAAAAATTAGCCTTCTTAGGAAATGGTACATAAGAATGAGTTAGTGTCTGGGGTATTTTCTTTTAGCTCCCACTGACTCAAATTTCCTTCTAAAATAAAACGTGATCCTCCCACTGTGGGACTCTGGTGAATATAATCTTTACCTCATCAACTACTTTTCATCTCTATTAAATTGAAATCTTTTTTTCTATTTTTAGGTTCCAGCCCCCAAGACTGCTTATGTAATGCTTGCAGGCTCCTCTGCTGTTTATGCAAAGACACACTGACTCTAGGGCAGGGGGTGAGATGGGAACCCAGAACCACACAGAAGTCTAAAAGCAGCCTATTTAGTGGATTCCTTGAGAATTAGGTTGGAAAAGGAAAGAAGTGGTGAGCAGCTGGGAGATAAGACACAGTGAGTGAGTGAAACACAAGCAGACAGTGGAGGCAAGTGGACAAATGGGAAAGCCTAGGTGAGGTGTTGGAGAACTTGTTATAGCCTGTCTTTTATGTGGGCTCTGAACTTGATCCTTAAACAAGCAAACGAAAAGCTCCTTCTTCTGGAAGCCCTATGATTCATGAAGTTCCTGGTGTGGACACTCAATAGACATTTTTGCCTGTGATGATGACACCTTCCTTTGCAAGCTGAGTACTTCAGTACCATTTGACAGATGAAGAAACTGAGGTTTAAGGGAATTAAGTAACTTGCCTGAGATCACACAGCTAGTAAATGGTGGGGTAAAAATTGAAGCCAGATGTGCCTCTCTAGCTGGGCTGACTTCAGAATTCACTAGATCGTAATAATCTTTAGTACCAGTGCATTTACGATTGTTAGTAACTCATCAGGGTTGTTAATCCTTAAATTCAGGGACTCTGTTCTGAATAGAGTTGTTATTGCTGCTACCAGAAGGGGGATGTTCCTGGGCTCTGGGAGCCAGGCACCTTGAACAGCCTATTTTTCACATCTTTTGAAATACCTTTCTTCCCCTTAGGTTCTCAGTTCCACCCTTTCTAGGTGAGTCACCCTGGGCGGGCAGCTTCACCCCTTTGAGCTTCATTGTCTTCATCAGTGAAATAGGAGCAGTAATAATAATATTTATCTCAACGGGTTTTTCTGAGGATTAAATTAGCCATGCATTTGTGTTTAAGTATGCAGTTTGTACAAATCGCTGTTAGAGATATAAGTGTTACAATGAAACGTGTCTGTCATTGTAGGTCTTCTTGAATTTTCTGTGGGGAAATTTAGATACTTGGAGCTCCAGAAGCCCTTTCCAGAGGAAGCTATTTTGCGTCATATTTCCAGCAATGTCACTTTTCTTATTTTCCAAATACATTCACAGTATCAGAATACAACAGTTTCTTTTTCTGAGGTAAGTACAAAGCATTACTTCCGTAAAAGCCATTTCCACATTTTGGGGTCTTGTATTTAGCGTGAGCGTTAGAATTTTTTTTTTTTTTAAAGACACATTTTTTTTTTTTGTGGCTGCATTGGGTCTTCGTTGCTGTGCGCGGGCCTCTCATTGCAGTGGCTTCTCTTATTGTGGAGCACGGGCTCTAGGCGCACGGGCTTCAGTAGCTGCAGCGTGCGGGTCAGTAGTTGTGGCTCGCGGGCTCTAGAACGCAGGCTCAGTAGTTGTGGCACACGGGCTTAGTTGCTCCGTGGCATGTGGGATCTTCCCGGACCAGGGATCGAACCCATTTCCCCTGCATTGGCAGGCGGATTCTTAACCACTGAGCTACCAGGGAAGTCCCGAGCATTAGAATTTGATGCCACTTTATGACTTAAATTTTTTTTTTTTTTTAAACAGGAGGGAAAAAAAAGAGTTTATTTACACGTACAATGTGTGTATACGTGGGAGAACGCAGTAATGAGTAATTCAAAGAGGTGGTTAGAATTTGGGGCCCCTATACCATCTTAACAAAGGGTGATAAATTTGTGGAGAAGTGTATGTCTTAAATTTAAAAAAAAAAAAAATCAAGATTGGGTCCTGTCAAGTGAGTGGTTTAGACTGGCTGAGAGGTGAATATCACAGGCCTTTCTTGAGTGGTGACCTCTGACCTAAAAAGAGGGGTGATGCTCCTGAGTTTGGGGGAGGGTGGCTTGTACCAAATGTCCCCTGTCTGCAGTTACGCTTTCCTCATACTTCCCACTTCTTCTTTTCCTTACCCTACTGTGTCCTCAGTGATTTTTACCTGAGAATACATTTTAATGGGTTTGCTTTGTTGTTCAGCCATTTAGTGTTGAAGTTTATTAAGACTCCTGTAGGATCAGCTTTATTCTTTGGAGTCTCATGGAAACAAAAGAATCCTAACACTCAGTTTTAACCAGTGCAGTGCTTTGCTTCCAGCAGCATTTAGGACCCTCTTACAGAGATCATCACTACACCCCTGAACCTCAGCCTCAGCTCTGGGAAGTTTTTCAAATGTCCTGGGTCAGCTTAAGCTATTAAGGCTCTGCCATTTATGTTAACCTTTTACAAATCTATTTATATTTAGTCTATATGACCCCCTAGACAAATAAATGAATTTCACTCTGTATAAAGTTGTGCTGCGTTATTTGTCCTAAGCCTACCTTCTAATATTCTGGAATTTGCTAAACAGAGCTGTCTTAGTCCAATTCCTATATATCTTATGAGCATTGGTCACAGCATCTTTCAAACTAAGTATTTGGTATTTTTTTGTTCCTGCTTTCCTGTCTCTGCCACGAAGGTTTTGAAGTTGTGTGTGGTGATTTAATAGACTAGAAATGGAGGGGTTTGATCAAGGAAAAGAGGAAAGAGTAAATTATGTTAATTGAAGAGATAACAGTGTCTATGACCCATATATATATATATATTTTTTTATGACTCATATATTGATTTTGCCTGAGTTCTTTGCAGCCAGAGCAGAAATCAAAGCATGTTAAATTTCATAACTTTCTTAGAAGGAAGAAACATGCCAGTTCTTGAGGGGAAGCCAAGTTTTTTTCTGGCACTAAATTCAAATGGAAGCTTTCTATTCAGGCCCTTACATAGGATACATAGTAAAATGGCACAGAGGTAATTTCCTTCTTAATAATATCATAGCAAAGACAACATTTGAAGGAAGAGAAAGGATGGAGAAAAAAGGCATTTATATTTATTGCATGCCCACTGTGTGCTAGGCCAGTGATCCTTAAGCTCCTGGGGCCATAGACTTGGAATTTGCTGAAATCTCAGGACTCTCTACCTGGCAAAATGTATGACTACATCTGTATAGTTTCATGGGGACCTCTGGAAACTCACTGGGCCTCTGGGGCTCCTAGTTAGGAACCCTTGCATTTGGTTTTCCACATAGTTAATTTAATTCTCGTAACAGTTCAACCAAGTAGTTCTAATGCCTATATTTACATTTGAGGAAACTGAGGTTAGATAAAGGGAGGCCAGCATTACTAATGGGACGAAAATGGCCTGGATGAACAGCATCTTGGGCCTCGGTTTTCATGCAGAAAGGATCTTAGTTATCCTGAATTATAATCGTGTTCCTTTCTTGGACTGCCTTTAGTTCTCACTGTATTTATACTGCTGAGAAGATGATAAGCAGAACTGCACATAGCTCTAGAAGTGAGTCTGTGAACAGAACTTTCTTTTTTTTTCTTTTTTTTCTAATTTATTTATTTATTTAATATTTATTTTTGGCTGTGTTGGGTCTTTGTTGCTGCGCATGGGCTTTTCTCTAGTTGCGGCGAGCGGGGGCTACTCTTCCTTGCGGTGCACGGGCTTCTCATTGTGGTGGCTTCTCTTGTTGCGGAGCACTGGCTCTAGGCGCGTGGGCTTCAGTAGTTGTAGCACATGGGCTCAGTAGTTGTGGTTCACGGGCTCTAGAGCGCAAGCTCAGTAGTTGTGGTGCATAGGCTTAGTTGCTCCGCGGCATGTGGGATCTTCCCGGACCAGGGTTCGAACCCGTGTCCCCTGCATTGGCAGGTGGATTCTTAACCACTGCGCCACCAGGGAAGTCCCGAGAACTTTCTCTTGTAACTTCCTGATGAAGTGTGGCACTTTGGAGTTTTTGGGTCATCTTGGCAGTTAGTTCTTTGAAACTGCTGACCCTAAAGTTCCTCACTTAGTATTTGGGTCATTCTCTTTTATGCTTGTCACATTGAAACCCATCTGGCACTTTTTTCTTTCTATTTCCTTAGCTTTAAGAAAACACTTTGAATCTGCTACCTCTTAACTTAGTACTTTGTTATTCAAAAAGCTTTCCCAGCAGATGGGGACAGGGGATGGGCGAGTGGCCAGGGTGTGAGGAGGGGTTAGAACAGGGCACAAAGAAGGTGATCAGTATGTTCACTGTCTTGGTTGTGGTGATGGTGTCACAGGTGCCTACATTTATCAAAACCTACCGTTAGTATACTTTATGTGTAATTTATAATATGTTAATTACAACTCAGTTTTTTAAAAAAGCTTTCCAAGAACTGAACTCTTTGGGGGCAGAGCTTATATTTTTGTCTTGGTAGTGGTCAAGTTAATTTGTATATCGGGACCACAAATAGAGGCTGCCCCAGTGGCTTGGTCCACGTCACAAATCTAAACCTAAGTCAGCCTGCACTTACAGGGAACCGCTGTCAAGGAAACCTAACTTACACTGGCCACAATCTTCCAGCTCAGCTTAGCCAGCTCACCTTACCCTAGAAAACAGGACCCGCTCGACTTCTAAGGAAATCCCGACCTAGCCAAGCATGCCCTTCTAATGCTGTAAGAAACTAGTTCATGCCCCACATCCCTTGGGAACAGGACTCCACAGCTAGTGAGGCACTGTCCTGCCCCAATCCATGGGTTGTTCTCCCTTGAATAAAGGCCGTCAGACTCATTACTAAATTGTTTTAGTTTTGTCATTCACACAGTAGTCCTTAACCTAGTAGTCTTAGTACTTGACATAGTAGATCCTAACTGAGGGGATTGAAAAGCTTGGGGATTTTTCTGTGTATCTGCTATTCCTGATCAAAGACGTATATTTTAAATAGTTCCTCCATGTGTATGTGTGGGCACGTGCACATAGAAGTGCAAAGAATTCTTTAATCATCTGAGGAAGGTCTGTTTTTATTCCTTTTTGTTTTGAGAAGCTTTGGAGTAGGGCATGCACACTAGATCCACTCCAAAATTTAAGCACTCTGCTCAACTCCCGATTCATGATGACTCTTCTTTCCTTATTGTAGACTCTCCTTCCCAATGCCTCGGGAACAGGCACCGACAAAGGACTGGTTTTCATTCTTAGACCAGAGCAGAGTATATGCACTTGGCACTTGGAGACTTCAGACCCTGAGCCTGTCCAAAATGTGGCCATTCCACTCTCCTACTCAGAAAGCGGTAACCTTTCTATTGTCGACTCCCCGTTACTCTCCGGAATGTGGGACTTGTGTGTGAAAATTTAGGGAAAACGATAATCCTATTAAAAGTGTTTATCATAAGTACAATACCTTGAGTCAGAAAGGTATTAACAGCAGGGGAGTCAGAGAATTAGCATGATGACTGAAAGCCCAGGTAGGGGCCAGGAGAGCACATTTATTCATTTGGAAAACATTTAAGGAGCCCTTGGAGAAGCTGTAACAGAAAGACAAGACATGGTCCTTCACACATTAGTTGGTTATCGGAGGCCGAGGAAGACGTGGAAGGAGAATGGGGTGTTTGGAGGGTGGCGAACAGTGGGTATGGCTGGAGCCAGCGTGTGAAGGGCCTGGTGTACAATGTGAGGTTTGCACTCTATGCTGAGGAACATAGCGAGTTTTTAAGCAGAGGAGTGATCTGATGCATTTCATCTCTTAGAAAGTTAACTCTAGAAGCGGTGTGAGGAGTGGGTTGGAGAGGGCGTAGCAGAGTCAGTACAGCACAGCTTTCAGGACTCATAGTGAGAAATGAAGATGCGAGCAGAGGCCCCTAGAGGGGGATGGAGAGGAGGAGCTGGGTTTGAGATATTCAGAAGGTAGAATTGACAAGACACAATGACCAGTGGTTATGGATTGTAAAAGTGGGGAGCGTGGGCTTCCCATTTGGGCGGCTGGGAGGTGGTGATGCAAAATAGGCATGGAGATAGGATTTTTGTGGTGCTGGATGTTTTAGGGGGTTGGGATGAGGTAGATGGTCACTTCAGTTTGGGACACATTGAATCTGAGACCCTTATAGGACATCTGGATGGAAATGTATAGTAGGCAGTTTAAAATAAGGGCCTGGAGTGGAGGAGTGAGGTTAGATATCCAACTGAATAGTTGTTAGTAAAAGCCATGGAAGTGAGTGAGATTGTCCAGGCCTGAACTTAGAGATTTAGGGGGGAAAAATAATAGCAGATAACTTCCTAGTGCCTACCATGTGCCAGACTGTTTCTGGGGGATGTTAACTGCTGAAGAATAATTGTAAGACTAAGGAGTAGACCGGAAGGTAAGAGGAGAGCCTGGACATCCTGCATTAAGTAAGGAGTGGTAAATAGTACTTTGCAGAGAGATCAAGAGAGTGACTGAAAGTGTCCATATGATAGCACAATCCAGAGTCAGTGGTGGCCTTTAATGAGAGTATTTTAGTGGCACAGTGAGGGTGAAAACTAGATTATAGTGATTGAGGAGTGAAGGTGAGGTGAGGAAATTTACATTCTTTTAAAGTTTGGTAGTAAAGGGAAGGAGAGGTTGCAATAACTAGTAAAGGAGGTAGAAGCCAAAAAGTGATTGGAGTTGAAGAAAGACAGTGTTATGTCGCAAAAGGGTAATTACCTGATTGAAAAAATGATAGATTTCAAGCTTCCCTCAGGGTCAGTGCACAAGAAAATTTATGAACAGTGGAGTGTCAATTACAATACACATGCTTTTCTCAGGTGTGGTACATATTTGTAAATGCAGGAAAAGGAGAGTGTGAAAGAAGAGCATAGAATTCTGAGAAAGATTCCGCAGAATATTGAAACAGTGCACACTGGGTATCTCCATTCCAAATCTGCAGAGTTCCAGCAGTTTATGGAAACTAAGAACCAGCTGTGGGAATGATTGGATGAGTGTATGAAGTTGAGATCTTAAAAACCTTTAAATTGGTTTACCTTGTTCTTAGCTTCTCCACTTGAGTCCGCTGTATACAGTTCTTTGCATGGAATTGAACTAATGTCAAGTGACTTCTTTAAGTGTTGTCTTGCTTAAAGGTTATGAATAGGATTCCTAATAAGAAAAGAAGAGCTGTTTTAACCACATTATTAATGTAAATTAAATACCCCAAATTTATTTTCTGTTTAATTATACATATGCTATTCTAATATGTGGTCTTGGGGTTCTTGAGATTTTTAAATTTTTACTCTTTTATATATACACAAAAACTTCCAGCAAAGAGGGTGACACCATCTTTCTCCCTGTTGAAAGAGTCATGTGAAAAGTGGACACCCTTCTTCTATATACTAAAATCTAATAAAAACTTCTCTATGTAGGAGAGGCACACATTCAACATTTGGCATACAATTTCAGGGTGTTCATGGAGCCCCTGAAACCCGCTCTTGGACCCCAGCTTAAGAATCTCTGCCTCTTCTGACCTTTTTAACTCTAGCGCAGAGGTTGGCAAACTCCAGAGCGCAAGACAAATCCAGCTCATTGCCTGTTTTGTACATAAAGTCTTATTAGAACATAGCCCAGGGACTTCCCTGGTGGTCCGGTGGTTAAGACTCTGTGCTCCCAATGCAGGGGGCCCAGGTTCTATCCCTGGTCAGGGAACTAGATCCCGCACGCTGCAACTAATATCCCGTGTGCTGCAACTAAGACCTGGCACAGCGAAATAAATAAATAAATATTAAAAAAAAAAGAAAAGTAACTAAAAATCCGGTACTTAAAAAAACCCAAAAGAACACAGCCCATTCGCTTACGTATCATCCATGGCTGTTTTCCTGCCACAAGAGCAGGGTTCAGTAGTTGCCACAGAGACCATCAAGTGTGAAAAGCCTCTAAAATATTTACTATCTGGCCCTTTACAGAAAAGGTCTTCTAATCCCTGTTCCACAGCCCGTAACCTCAGTTAACTTTATCCTCAGTCCATGAGGTAGTACAAAACTAGAAGCTGTCTATTTAACTTCTATATTGGGAGTTCTTATAAGGGGTGGGGTTCTGTTTTTCCGAGTGTGGTTTGAATATATAAGAATTCTATGTTAAGTAACTTCCTTGTTTTCCATCCAGATCCTATCCCTGGTGGTTGTAATTTGGAGTTTGATTTAGATATCGATTCCAACATTTACCTGGAGTATAATTTCTTTGAAACAACTATCAAATTTGCTCCAGCAAACCTAGGTCATGCGAGGTATGTCTGTCTCCCGACTCCTAAAACTCCTTTTAGGATGTGCATGGCTCGCTGTTGTGTAGATTGAGTAAATTGTCTCAAAATCCATAGTTTCTCTTTAGCAGAATTGAATTGCATACTTTTTTTTTTTTGGAATGGAAGTAATTTAAGCTTTGTTACTAATACTCGAGCTGTCATTTACAGTTAATGTTGTTTCCCTTCATTCTTAGGAAGAGCCAGATGTTGAGCCTTTATTATGAGCTTATAAGTACATCTTAGTTTTTGTAAAGAGTTTTAAATATAGAAAACATTCTGGAGGCATGAAACACTCATATTTTTTGTAAGGATTTTATTATTTTAACATTCTGCCCTAGTTTCTACTTTAATGGTAATGATAGCTAACATTTGAGTAACATTTGAAATGCTCCCTGTGTATCATCCATGGTGCTGCGAAGTGCTGTGTGTTGTCATTTAATCCTAACACTTTTATGAAGAAGGGGCTGCTGTTCTTATTTTACAGAAAGGCCCCCTAAGGGTTGTTGAGATTAAGTGACTTGCCCACATACACGCAGCCAACAAGTAGCAAAGCGGGCAATTGACTCAACCTGACTGATACTCACATCTGGTTATGTAACCATTCATACTGCCTCTCCTTTCTTGGTGGTGCCAAACTTGGAATCGTTGTTGCAGAAGTTTGAAGTTCCAGCTTTTGGTTCCTTTTTATAGATGAAACTTGCAGCACAAGAGATTGATGTTCAGTTTTGTTGGTTGACTTTAGAGGCACAGATGCTCCGCCATGTGATGTCAAGACGGGCCAGGACTCCAGGTGGAGGTTACAGTATGACGTCTATCAGTATTTTTTGCCGGAGAACGACCTCACTGAAGAGGCGTTGCTAAGGCACCTGCAGAGGATGGCCGAGGTGCCTCAGGTGCAGGCCAATGCTGTCAAGGTAAATCTGACTCTCATAATTTGTGTGGCCAGACTGTGACGCCATTGTAAGAGTTGAGAAGGGGAGAAGCTACCAGGAGCTTTTTTTTTTCTTTTAAACTGTTTTCTTGGTCTTTCTGGGATTCTCACTTTTTCTCTTTTATTTCATTGTCACCTTGGGAGTCATTGCTAGTGATATCCCTAAGTAGCATTGGCTTTTGAGGAGATGCATGTAAATTTTGTTATGTTTTAGTTGCAGCCACATCTATGACTGGTAATCTTGAGCTATGGATGGAAGTGGGTGGTAATTTTCTATGTACTCCCATAACTATTAGATTAAAGAAATTTGGCAAGTCTAAAGGTTATAGTGTTTTGAGAAAAAGTAATGTGAAACTGTTTAAGGATATACACGTTATCTTTAATATTTAAACCCAAATGCAAAGTTTCTAACTTGCAGCAAAAATTTTCTTCGAGCTTTTGAAACCCCTGAAAACTCTTGTGACTCCAAGGGTGGGGACAGGCCAGCAGCCTTGGCATCATCTGGGAGTTTGTTAGAGTTGCAGACTCTTAGGCTCCACCCCAGAGCTATGGAATCAGCATCTGTATTTATGATTCCCAGGTGATGCCTATGCAAATTAAAATTTGAGACTCATGCTCTAGATCATCTTTGTGGAGGGCAGGATTTTATCTTTATATCTTAAAGGGTGCCTGATATCAGTCTAATAAACAAGGTCATCTGTCAATCTAGTGGTTGGTGGGTAAAGTTTTTCTAGACTGCTAAGATCTTCCTAGAAGGTTGTAGATTATCAGATTACATAGAAAGAAGCGATTGAAACTGGGTGTCTGTGATTAGCCTAGGGGCTCAGCCTGTTGCAGAGTAAGATCTGATTTTGTTGCTGTGTCACACGTGTCACATGTCATTGCCCCATGCTAAGAGGGAGCCTTGTACAAGAAAACTCATTGTGCTTATTCACAAATTAGGAAGCTCTATTGGCAAAGTTTGCCTTTGTACATAGGAAATTTTGAAGACCATTTTTATTCTTATGAAGAATGTAAGAATTCTTACAGCAGAGTCTTTTTAGTTTACTTCTTAACTCTTGGTTAAAAGCTAGAATATCACGTGCCAGAATTCAAGGAAACCCTCAACGACTAATGAGGGCGTGTCAAGAAGACTCTGGAGCCTGCTTTTTTTGGTTGTTTTTTGTTTTCTTTAGATTTTTTTTTGATGTGGACCATTTTTAAAGTCTTTATTGAATTTGTTACAATATTGCTTCTGTTTTATGTTTTGGTTTTTTTTGCCGCGAGGCATGTGGGATCTTAGCTCCCTGACCAGGGATTGAACCCGCATCCCCTGCATTGGAAGGCGAAGTCTTAGCCACTGGACCACCACGGAAGTCCCTGGAGCCTGTTTGAAGAGGCTCACACTGGCCATCTCTGGGACAATTCAGTCATCAAAGAGAACGTGATTGATTATGCCTTGAATAAACAAAAACATGTCCATACTGATACTAAAAAAAGAAAAAGGAAAAATGCTTAGTTGCTACTGTTGGAGCAATGTACACAAAATTACTCTGAAAATTAATAAAAGGAAGGAATTTACCCTGCCTTTTTAAAAGGAGGATCTGTAATTCACTCCCGGTGGGTAAGAGAAAGCTCTGCTTTACAGAAGAATGCCAGCTAGTAAATGTAGAAGGAATAATAGAATTAGAAAATCGCTATTTTCTGACCCTCAGTGAAATAATTCAGGCAAAAATCACCAGGTGAAAGAGTGTTGGGGGGAAGGATATTCCCAGGATACCTAAATAGCACCCTTATATTAATTCTAAGGCAAAGGGAAAACTACTTTCAGAGTGGAGTGATCCGATGGTCTCTACCTTATCCATGTGGTCAAAGTTAGCTTTGCTGATAGTAGCTGAACCTGCATTATGTGCTCATGTGAATGTAGGCTGACTTTATCGCCATAACCTATGGAATATTCTAGCAAAACAGGTTTAACTTGCTTTCCTGTTTATAGGAGTTCCTGTTTACAAGAAATGCATGGGATCAAAGTACAAGTTAGACATCTTGAGCACAATCTGGTAAATTCAGATTGTGGAGTGATCTGTAAAATAACTTCCTTAATCTTTCAAAGGTGATTCTAGATTGCAGAAATTGGAGATAAACATCATACATGAAACTTGGTTGGATCTTGGTTAAGGGGGAGAAAAGCTATAAAAGACATTTGGGAAAATTTGAATATGGACTGTGTATTAGATAATAAGAAATTATTAATTTTCTTAGGTGAGCTAAGGTATTGTGAGCACATAGGAGAATATCCCTGTACTTAGTACCTTGCTATTCAAAGTGTGGTAGATGAATGCATAGCGTTGCATCACCTGAGAGATTCTTAGAAAAGCAGAATCTCAGGTACCTCCTCTGACCAGCAGAATCAGAATCTGAATTTTAACAAGCTCCCCAGTGATTCATAGGCTATTAAGTTTGAGAAACACTGTGTTAGGACATGCATGCTGAAGTATGTAGAAGTGAAATGTCATGATTCCTGTAACTTACTTTAAAATGGTTCAGCCAAAAAATATATATATATGTGGGGTGGGGAGGAGCAAGAGGGAGGGACAGTAAAGCAAATACGGTAAAATAATAACAACTGTTGAATCTAAGTGGGGTATATAACTTTTTCATTGTATTATTCTTTGAACATTTCTCTAAGGTTGAGTGTCTCATAATAAAAACTTGGGAGAGTAGGAGGTAATGTTAACATTCTGTTGGACTTGACCAATCTTTTGCCCAGAAAACATATTTTTGAAGGCTAAGCACTATATTTAAACAGTAGAAGTTTTCTAAGAGGCTCCGAATTATTTACTCCTGCAACCGTAACATTTCATTTTCTCGCTTCTGTTAGTAGGAACATATCTGTGTATTAGGGCCACGTGGGGCTTTTGTTTCTATTATATTTATCCCCTATTTAAAAAACAACCTTTAAAAGGGAATTTTTGAAGTGAAGGACTACAGGATAACACAGCTGTATGTAATTTTTCCTATTTCAGAGCCTGTTAGACAAAAGGAAGTGGGTGCTCTCTGTGAGATGTTAATCCGCACGGCCTGCGTCAGCTCTGTAGCTCAGTGATCGCTCCTGTTTGTTGGACACTTACTCTGTGCTAATTACTGAGGGGAGACTGGTGAGCAGGATAAATAAGGTTCCTGCCCTTCTGTCGTTTACAGTCTAGCAGACGAGACAGAAATTTTTTTCTTTGTCCTATCTAGCACATTTTACCTAAATCATTTATTTATATCACATTTTACTTAAATTATTAACATATACAAAATCTTTAGATGCATTTTGTGTAAGAGCTTGTTCATATCAGCACATACAGACTGTGTAGGACAATCTCTTGACAAAGTCAAATGGGTTGGCAAACTATTATATATAGGTTGGATAGCACAGGGAACTATATTGAATATCCTGTGATAAACCATAGTGGAAAAGAATATGAAAAAGAATATATATATATATGCATGTTTAACTGAATCACTTTGCTGTACAGCAGAAATTAACACAACTTTGTAAATCAACTATACTTTAATAAATTGTTTTAAAAAAGCCAAATGGGCTAGTGTATATTTTAAACAAGAATTATACTTTCATATTAGAATTTAATAGCACATGTAGGTGGGGTTATAATAGAAAAGCTTGTGGGGTTTTTTTAAAATTAATTTTTATTGGAGTATAGTTGCTTTACAATGTTGTGTTGGTTTCTACTTTACAGCAAAGTGATCAGCTATACGTATACATATATCCCCTCTTTTTTGGATTTCCTTCTCATTTAGGTCACCACAGAGCATAGAGTAGAGTTCCCTGTGCTATACAGTAGGTTCTCATTAGTTATCTATTTTATACACAGTATCAATAGTGTATATATGTCAATCCCAATATCCCAATTCATCCCTCTCCCCCTTCCCCCTTGGTATCCATACGTTTGTTTTCTACGTCTGTGTCTCTGTTTCTGCTTTACGAATAAGATCATCTATACCATTTTTCTAGATTCCACATATATGCATTAATATGAGATATTTGTTTTTCTCTTTCTGACTTCACTCTGTATGACAGACTCTGGGTCCATCCACATCTCTACAAATGACCCAATTTCATTCCTTTTTATGGCTGAGTAATATTCCATTGTATATATAGGTACCACATCTTCTTTATCCATTCATCTGTTGATGGACATTTAGGTTGCCTCCACGTCCTGGCTATTGTAAATAGTGCTGCAGTGAACATTGGGGTGCATGAGTCTTTTGAATTATGGTTTTCTCAGTGTATATGTCCAGTAGTAGGATTGCTGGGTCATATGGTAGTTCTGTTTTTAGTTTTTTAAGGAACCTCCATACTGTTCTCCATAGTAGCTGTATCGATTTACTTTCCCACCAACAGTGCAAGAAGACATGCCGATGGCCAAGAGGCACATGAAAAGATGCTCAACATCACTAATTATTAGAGAAATGCAGATCAAAGCTGCAATGAGATACCACCTCACACTGGTCAGAATGGCCACCATCAAAAAATCTACAAACAATAAATGCTGGAGAGGGTGTGGAGAAATGGGGTTTGCATTTTTTAATCTAAACACTAATCGTGCATTATTTTTGGCTTCAGGTGGTTACCCTAACAGCTGATGATAAGACAAGTGTTTCTTTCTCCTCCCTCCGGGGACAAGGTGTCATTTACAACGTCATCGTTCGGGATCCATTTCTAAATACGTCTGCAGCTTACGTCCCTGCTCACACGTACGCTTGCAGCTTTGAGGCAGGGGAGGATAATTGTTCTTCCCTTGGTGAGTATGTGGATTTCAACTGTGAAAATTCTTCATTGGCTTTGCCGATCTTTATCAACTAGTACAGAACTTAAGGATATTTTAAACTGCTTTTGTCTCATTCATTCATGCATTCAGCACATGCCTCCTGAGCCCCTCCGTTACTCCACTCTCTGTTCTAGGCACTGGGATAGAGCAGTGGACAAAACAGACAAAATATTAGCCCTCCTGGAGCCTGCATCTTAGTGGGGGAGAAGAGACAGACAAGATACATTTGTGAAATATATCGTATGTGAGATACATGACGAGGGTTAAGAAGCAAGAGTTAAGTAGGAAAGGGAGATAACCAGTGAGGGCGAGAGAATTTGAGAAAGCATGGCTTGGGAAGTCCTTGCTGAACAGGTAACATTAGGGTAAAGACCCAGGGCGAGGCAGGGAGCCATGGACGTGTCACCGTGGGGGGTGGGCAGTGGCGGGGGGTGCCAGGCCGAGGGGACAGCCATCGCAGAGGCCCTCAGCTGCGAGCCTGCCTCATGTGGCTGCTGGAGCCGGCGGCCTCGCAGGTCCCAGTTTGGACTATAGCTTTTATTCTGAGAGCAATGAAAAGGCACTGGAGAGCTTGAGCAGATAGTGCTAATTCGTGTTTCAATGGGATCACTCTGGCTGCTTTGTTTTGTTTGAGAAAAATCAGGGGCAAGAGCAGAAATAGGGAGATTGATCAGCAGACCATCATAGTGTCCAGGAGAGAGAGGGCGCTGGCAGGGGGGCTGTGGTAAGATCTTTCTGTTTATGTGTGTTTAGCATCTTATTTTGAAACAGTTTCACAGAAAAGATGCAGAAATGGTTCAGAGAATTCTGCATAGTCTTAACCAACGGTCCTCAGATGTTAGTTACCACGTTATGCTGTTTGCTTTTTATTCTTTATCTCTATGTACACATATATATACATTTTTTTTCCTGAAGCATTTGAGAGCAAGTTGTAGACATAGAGACCTTTTTGCCCTTAAATGTTTCTATTTATCTCCTTATACAACTAGTAAAACTATCAAATCACAAAATTAACATTGATATAGTACTGTTATTTAACCTACAGATGTTGTCAAATTTCACTAGTTATTCCACCAATGCCGCTTATAACCAGAAGAAAAATTTTTTTTCTGGTCTAGGGTCCACTTCATGATCACATGTTGCATTAAACTATCTCTTTTATCTTCCTGCATCTGGCACAATTTCTTAGTCTGTTTTTGTCTTTCAAAACCTTTACCTTTTTGAGGAGTACAGGTTATTTATTTTTGTAGAACGTCCTCAATTTGGGTTTATCTGATGTTTCCTTGTGACTAAGTTCAGATGATGAATTTTTGCTAGGAATACAAAAGAAGTGATGAAGTGTCCTCTAGAGGCACCTGATATCTGTTTTTTCCGTTACTGGTGGTAGTAACCCTGATTACTTGGTTAGGGGTGTCGGCCAGGTTTCTCCACTGTGTAGTAACTGTTTTCCCCTTTAAGTATCTTTTGGGGAGGTACTTTGAGTACAGGTAAATAGTCATTTCTCAAACTCTTCACTTGCTGGCTTTAGCATCTGGTGAGTTTTGCCTGAAACATTTATTACCAGCCGGTTGCCAAATGGCATTTTTCCATGTTTATCATTCCTTTTATGTTTATAGCTGTGGGAAAGGGAGGGGGTCTAAGGACTGAGCCCTGGGTGCTTCAGTGATTAGAGGTCAGGAAATTGAAGAAGATCCCACCAAGGAGACCAAGAAGGAGCAACCAGATTGGTAAAAAGGAGCAACCAGATTGTAGCTAAGAGAAGAAAATGTTTAGAGGAAGAGAGAGTGATCACCTGGGTCAGATGCTGCTGACAGGGCAGCTGAGAAAGAGACTGGAAAGTGACCATTGGATTTAGCAACATGGAGGCCACAGATGCCAGTGAGAGCATTTCAGGGTAGCCTGACTCGAGTATGTTCAAGAACAAATAGGAGGGGCTTCCCTGGTGACACAGTGGTTGAGAGTCTGCCTGCCAATGCAGGGGACACGGGTTCGAGCCCTGGTCTGGGAAGATCCCACATGCCGCGGAGCTACTGGGCCCGTGAGCCACAATTGCTGAGCCTGCGCGTCTGGAGCCTGTGCTCCGCAACAAGAGAGGCCGCGATAGTGAGAGGCCCACGCACCGCGATGAAGAGTGGCCCCCACTTGCCGCAACTAGAGAAAGCCCTCGCACAGAAACGAAGACCCAACACAGCCAAAAATAAATAAATAAATAAATAAAATTAAAAAAAAAAAAAAAAAGAACAAATAGGAGGAAAGAAACTGGAAAGAGTTCAAAGAACTCTTTCAAGGAGTTTTGCTCTAAAGAATGAAGTCTATCGGTTGGGTTCAAGCCAGGGTTTAATGTTTGCTCTCCTCTGTATCCTACCCAGTCTTCCACTGCCACGTGCAAGATCCTTGAGAGATACAGTGCAAGAGACCAGACAGATATAAGTTCTGCGTTTTTGACTGATGGGCTGTATCTTGTCTGGGTTCCTCCGTTTCCTTTCCCTCAGACTCTTTGCACCAGGGCCCCTCCTAATGAGAGTGAGCTCTGGGACCTGTCTTTCCACGTTAGGCGGAGGGGAGGGAAAGGTCCGGTCCTACTGTTCCTCCAGCTCGGAGTTGGGTTCTGTGGCTTTTGTCTTCAAGCTCAATGCACACTAGGATGCCTTTCCTGAGCTGGGAGTAGGGAGGATGGACCCACATTGCCTTTTAATTAAAACCTTGGCCTGTGTCATAGCTATAGTGATTCCGTCATGATTAAAAACACTAAACATTGGCTCCCCTGTGTCTTCCCCTCCCACTCACCCCTTTGTCTTCATTTTCCCCAGAATTCGTACCTTGTGTTGTCTCTAGATTCTACTTATGAAATCTCTCCTCTCTGGCTTTACTTGTATGTTTAACTTTTTCTCTCCTTCCTTCCTGGTACTGTGATCAGAGATTCTACTTAGTTCCTCTCTGCTGTCTAATGTTCTGGAGGAACATATCTGTGTGTGCCAGTTTTTCTTGGGTTGCTGTCTTTGGTGACTGTACCACTTGCTGGAAACTTCCACTAGATTTTCACTTGAAAAAAATTATCCCACTGAACTGCATGTTTTTGCTATAAGGATTGAATCGTAAAACTGCTGTCAACTGCAGGCTGAAATAAGCAGGTTGTTGCAGTAACTCTCATTTCATCTTTCTTTTGAGCTCTTCATTCTCAGAGAAACTGATATGTAGGTATATTTTATGCCCTGCAAATTCTGGTCTTCTGTCTTGTGTTCCTTATCTAAATGTAGGCCTTCATGGAATCCATCTGAACACTCAAGTATTTTATGTGTTTTGATTTGTGGTCAGTTTGTAACACTTCACATGAGTTTGCGTAGGTGCTTTGTTTTTGTTTTTAGTTCGGGGATGATTTTCTTGTGTTTATCTCAAAGGTGTCATGATGGTGGTGAATTTAGTGGATCTATTTTTCCCTTCAATAGGGCTTATCTTTCGAATCCTGTTTTTTCTATTTAAGTTTGTGCCGATTGAGGATCACAGGATTTGGATCCTTCGGCATCAGGGAGCATATTGTGCTTCATCATTAGTTATTACACTACATTTTTTTCCAAAGCAACATGTATAATTGAGAAGATTGGTAGTAATTTGTTCATGTGTTACTTGTAGAATAATACATCTTCTTTAATTTAATGTGAGTTTTGGTTAAAATCTTTTGTTATGGAAAACTTCAGTGAACTTCCATATATCATTATCCCGCCTTAGCAATTTTGATTCATGGCCATTATCTTGTTGCAGTTATACACCCACCTGTGTCTCTCCGCCTCCCCCTTATCACTGGATTCTTTTAGAGTGGGTCCCTAATGGTCATTTTGCTTACGAAATTTTAGTACAATATGTATAGCTTAAAGATAAGTGCTGTTTTTAAAAAAATATATAGCCACAGTATCATTAACACAAGTCTCAATGAAAAATATTGAAGATAATTCCTTAATAGTGTCAGATTAACAGCCAGTGTTTACATTTTCCCAGGCTTCTTAATTGTTTGTCACAGTTTTGTTTGTTTGAATCAGGTTTCAGATGAGGTCTGCACATTGTTTTTAGTTGATGTGTGTCTTAAATCCACTTTAAGCCATAGTTCTCCCTCCCCCGACCCTCCTTTTTTTTCTTGTAATTTATTGGTGAAGAAACAGAGTTATGTGTTTTAGGCACACTCTCTCTCCTCCTCCTTTCCCACTTCTCCCCCATCCCCTCCTCCAAATGTGTCGTGAGTAGTATAGCAGTGTTGTCTGATTTTTCTTTTTGTGACACCAGCCACCATTGGTATTCACCGCCCACATAGAGTAAGTCATTAGGGGTGGCAAGGATGTTTTTAAAATAAGTTATACACGTATGGAATAAATTATTGTCAGTTCACTTTGCTTTTTTTCATGAAGCTTTGTTCTATATTAATTAAATTCAAAGTATCAAATTCGATGTATTATGCACTCAGTTTTCATTATTTTTAGGAAGAGTATCTACCAAAGTGTTCTTCACTCTTTTTGCCCTGCTTGGTCTCTTCATCTGTTTCTTTGGACACAGATTCTGGAAAACAGGTATTTTGTCTAATATAGTTGCTATTTACATGCCTTGTGGTCTTTTTTCTGAAATGCTGCTGGGGAATTTATGACCTGTAAGGAGAGTAAGCAACTGGCTACCTCCACTATCTTTATAGATTTGTAGCTGGGGTCTTTTAGTAAAGATTCTACTGAATTACAATGCATTTTGATTTTTTCTCTTTTCTCAACAATGGAATGCAACCTTCTCTTATTAAGAGGGGAATAAAATTTGATTTGTGCATCAAAACTTCAATTGCTAGATTGACTAGTTGACCAAAGATTACTAATTAGAAATCAGGACGTCTATGTAAAAATATATGTGGATTTTGGTGACGGTGATTGACATGGTTTCGTATAAATCAGGCTGCAGTGTACAGGGAGGTCGAAATGTCTGCACAGCCCTGGGAGGTTCAGACAGCAAATGGGAACTCCACGATCTGCTCAGTGAAACCCAATGGGGGAGGTAGAATATGAATTATGCTCATTGAGTTGATTTGAATTCTTTGGGCTGACTTTTATGTAACTAATGTTTGTAATTACTAAAAAAAAAAAAAACCTTATATAATTCATTAACAGGCAGTATAATGAGCATCAAGGGGAGAGTAAACATAATCTTGATCTTATAAAACTCTTCGAACTTGCTTTAATAAATTGTTTGAAGCAGCAACGCCTTTCCCTCCATTACTATACTTTTTTTCTTGATTGAGAAGAGAATATTGTGAAGAATATTTAATTTCTCAAAGTGTAGAATGATTCTATAATACAGAATTTAATTGTTAAGCTGTATGCAAGGTCCCAAAGATATTACTAGGTTTTTTATAGATAAAGACAATGGTTGATGTTCATCCTAAACAGGAAAGGATCACTTAAAAGTCACATTTTGCTTTGGAATTTTTTTTTTTTAACCTTTCAAATTGTATTCTTGCTCATGTAATGAATTGAAATCTAGTCTGCAATTTCAGATCAGACACAATGACAAAAGTACTATTTTTGTTTTAAGTAGGAAGTATAAATATATTAAAATGAGCTATGAACTTAACAATTAACTGACCAATTGAAATTGACCTATATACAAGAAAATGTATCCAATAGTTAATACTTTAATTTGTACCCATTTAACGATAATATTTACTCCCAGTGACTTCTGAATTTTTCCTGCCTTTTAGATAATTATTTCTCTTCTCTGAATGCCCTCATGTGTAAATTCTGGGAACTGAAGCATGTATTTGTAGATTAGACATTTAAATTGCATTTACTAACTGTAGCTTTTGTTTTTTTCCCTTCCTTGGTCGTTTGCTACTAGAACTATTCTTTATAGGCTTTATCTTCATGGGATTCTTCTTTTATATACTGATTACAAGACTGACACCTATTAAGTATGATGGTAAGTGAAAATAATATAGTTTGACTGAGTGTTCAAAAAGGAAGGCACCATTTACACGCACCTTTCCTTCTACAGTTTGACCAGTATTGTGTGTGATATCCTCTTATGTGTGTAAAATAACTGGCCACCTGTGCTCTACACATCTTTTCTAAACTACTCCTTCAGACCTTCTCTCCCGGGTTTTTAATCTACATGGTGAATTCCTTGGTACTGAGGGAAATGAAGGGCCATATTGATTATAAACCTGTGTTCCAGCTGTGTGGTATATTGACCATATGACATTTATAGCAATCAGAGTGTTAGGATTTTCTTTACCTTAAAACAAACACAACCCCTCCTTCCTTGTCACATTGAACAGAATGCTTGTCACCCCTTCTTCCTCTGCCCCAATTATAGGTTGTACCAAGCCATGCCTGTCACTAGTCCTTGGAGGTTTAGCTCCCCGGCTGGTTTCCAGCCTCAGACCGGGCCCTCTCTAGAGAGGGCCTCCCCATGCTGGTTTCACTGCACCACTGATGCGCCTTCGGTGCCTGACCCAGAGAAAGGCTAGGCTGGCTCTGGTAATGGTATAGCGTGTCTAAGCGTGCGGTGGGAAAAGCTTCCTCTGATCTAACTGTTCATCCTCTCTCCTTGTGCAGTCCGCCTGGTTCTGACAGCCGTTGCCGGATGTGTTGGTGGGATTTTCCTGGTAGCTGCTTGGTGGCGATTTGGGATCCTTGTCCTCTGCATGCTGTGTATTGGGCTAGTGCTGGGGTTCCTCGTCTCATCAGTGACTTTCTTCACTCCACTGGGTAGGAGATGTGTAACTCATGTTATGTGTGTTCAGTTCATTGTTTCACGAGTTCATTTCAGCTCTCTAGTACACATATCCCCTCGTCAGGGATTTGGGGCCTCTCCTTAGAGTTCTAGAAATTTGCACTGATAATGTGGCCCTTTGGGGAGGGTCAGTACCAGTAAGAATCCCTCTTTCCTCAAAGGCACTCTGTACAGATGAATTCTAGAATGTCTTTGGAGGTAGCTTTGTATCTATTTGTCATGATAAGGGGTGTGTGTGTGTGTTTCTCTTAGTTGAAATTAAGGGAGGTAAAGGGGATTCTTTATATATGGCAGAATAGTGGTTTTCATTTTTTATTTGTTAAACCCTGGAACTCTTTCTTCAAGTGAATTTTAAGCAGAAGCCTGATACACCCCACAGATAAATTTGGTGCTGCCCTGATGGCAGCTGAGCTGAGGAACCTGGTGCTTTGTCCCCCGTCTTCTCTTTACCCCTAACCTCTGCTCCCACCCTTTGCCAAACCCCGAGTATTCCCAAAGTACCTACTTGTAGTCATCCTAGGGCAGTAGCAAAGGGATGGTTCTGGGGATTTTTTTAAGTTATTCAATTTCTATCAATTTTTAAAGTCTAGTTAGCTTGTAAGTTAACTTCCTTTTGTAGGGGAGGAAAAATTTTCCTTCTGCCCTTCTAGGTTCTTTGGCTGCTCTAATAATTAAATTGACGTAAGACAGATCAATAGGAGAAAAACAGATTTAATTTCGTGCCACTGTAGTCCCATAAAAATATAAGACTCAAAGGCAGTCACGCAGTTGAGGCTTATCTGCCATCCCGAGCTAAGAAATGGAATGGAGTCTGGGGCTTCAAAGGGGAGGAGGGCAGTTTACAGGAACATAAGAAGAGCAGATGTTTGCCATGCAGGTAAGTCTTTCAGATAAAAAGTTATCTCTGGTAATTGCTTTGGTTCTGGGCCAGGCCCCTGATCTAAATTCTTTTAGGCAGTTAAGGGAAAGAAAAGTTTTTCTGAATCTGCTGGGTCTTGATTGCCTTCAGCTCATGCCAAAGGGGCACATTTTGGGGTGCCCTATTCTGCTTCCCTTCACTTTGCAGTTGTACAATAACTTAACATTTCTTGTTTGTTGTCAAAAATGCAAAAAAAGGAGTATCTACACACTACTATATTTAAAATAGACAAACAACAAGGCCCTACTATATACCATGGGAACTATATTCAATATCTTGTAATAACCTATAATGGAAAAGAATCCAAAAAAGAATATATATTTGTGTATGTGTGTGTGTATAACTGAATCACTTTTGCTATACACCTGAAACTAACACAACATTGTAAATCAACTATATTTCAATTAAGAAAAAAAAGGGAGTATCTACATTCAAAAGTATTAGGCTATTTCCTTCTTGTGACAATGTTTAGTTCTTATATAATAATATCAGATTAAAGGTGATGAAAATGTTAGATATAAGAATAGCTGTCTCAAAAAAAAAAAAGAGTGCCTGTCTCTTGAGGTTGTCAGTTTTTGAGAACACAGGATATAGAGTACAGTTGGCTCTCTAAAGATTTTTTTTTTTAAGATCAGAGAGGATTGGTGACCTGTGTGTTTACTGACCATTCCAAGGCCCTTTGTTCTGATTTTAGCAAACCTATAGCCGAGTTCATTTCCACAGGCCCCCCTGCAGGTAGCTTTTTATCTACCTGCAAAGTAGCATTGTTTAGATTTGACTAAATGACAGGTTCCCAGGGATGTCTGTTGAAAATGCAGATTCAGAGCTCTACTCTAGAAGTGCTAAATCAAATACTACTTAATGAGCTTCCTCCTTTTTTGTTAATGCTTAGAGGATGGAGGGATGATGGGTTAGAAGTTTTTGTAGTTAATATATTGAACTATCTTATTTTTGGTAGTTAATGTATGAACTATCTCATTGCTTAAGGACATTTAGGGTGAGTGTCTCCCTAATAAGAGTGGGTGCAAACTCATATTTTTAAGCATTAAAATTTGAAAAAGATTTGGCTGACCTCTCAGATCTAATTAAATTACTGTTTTCACCTTATTATGTGTCTACCCAAGAGCTTGTACTCTGAAAGGGTCAGTGTTCACATGCCTGGCATCATAACTACTATTTTTTTCAAATTTATTTTATTCAAGTAGAGTTGATGTACAAGGTTGTGTTACGTAACTCCTCTTTTTAATCCTGCATTCCTTCTTTTAAAACCACATGTGCATTTTGTGAAGGTTAGTGTAGTTGACCTCGAGATCTGATCCATCCATTCACCTCACTGCAGCATGTTGCAGTTTGCTTCCTGAGAATGTGGGGTCTCCAGGTCAGAGTCCCTCACTATGGAACTCCCTCTCTTTCAGGATACATGGGTCTCAAGATATGGGGCCACCTCCAGCTGGACTGAGTGACAGTGCCAGTGTCAATATGAAATAATTGTCAGATTTATATTCTTGCTATTTAAACGTAATTTATAATAGGAGTTCTTATATATCTGTCCTGGGTCACCCCAAGGTGTGCTGGACTTTGGAGAAGGGTTTAGTAGGGCAGATAAGTGGTTGGCTCCCATCTTTCCTGATGCCTGAGGAAATCTCTTCCAGTGTGCAGTGGCTGGGCAGGAAATGCATTGACGGTAAAAACCTATTACATCTATTTTGCTGCCTTTATGGGAGTTCATATGGTTAACTCTGAATGCCACTTTTTTACTTTGCAGTACAAAATCATGGAATCATAGAAATTTGTAGCTAGAAGGGACGATTTGAAGCTTGGGGATGAAGTGGTTCAACCTTCTCATTTTACGGGTTAGGAAATTGAGGCCCAGCATCACAGCTGGTAAATGGAAGAGCTTGGACTAGCCCAGCCTCTTCTAAATTATCCTGGTAATAAATGCAGAGCATTTACCTGCTTGATTTTCCTCCCACCCCTCTACCTTCTTAGGACACTCCCTTCAAAGGGGATTGTATTGACAGTTAAGTGAAAAAAGTCAGTTCATATCTAATTGCCGACATATTCCCTGGTTGTTAAATTAAATCTTCGATGTACGTCTATGTTCACACGTTGAGAAAACAAAATTTAACTTGGTGAACCTGTTGTTTACTCTTGATTTCTTTTTGCTTTTCCAGGAAACCTAAAGATTTTCCGTGATGACTCAGTGTTCTGGGTGACCTTCTCTTGTATAGCTATTCTCATTCCAGTGGTTTTCATGGGCTGCCTAAGAATAGTAAGTGTCATTGGGTCAGTTTATTCATCCTGTTGTCCTGGGCCTTCAGTTGTTTTGCATTTTTATTCACCAGAGAGAGCTGTCTGATTATCTGTATCAGATGATTGATTTTTAAATAGCCTTGTTACTATGAAAGCAAGAGAAGTTCTAGTTACGATTACCTAGTTATGATGTTTTTTCCATCAAGTGGTGCAGGTCATCCCTCTTTTAACAGCGGAAGCAGAGAAGGTAGGGCTTACAGTACTGCAACAGTCTGCTGGATTGTTCATTTCAGCTGTCTCTCCAGAAGAATGGTTCTTCATCTAACTAGAATTTATTGTTGAAGTTCTTTCACAGGGAAGATATTTTCTATGATGAGGGAAACTGTTTTACCAGCTGTAGGTGTTGAAGATTGTTTTCAGTTTATATTTTCAGGTAACCTTTATTCAGCTGTAAGACTTTGTCTCTCTTCACATGCTCCGAGGGAGAAGTGATTCTCTGGGATTGAGGCCAATGATTAAAGTTAAAAACTATTATTGTTCTACCAGAGGTGCCGCCTAAACGCTTCTGCTCTTCCACAGCTGAACATACTGAGTTGTGGATTCATTGGCTCCTATTCGGTGGTCTTGGCCGTTGACAGTTACTTGTACACAAGCCTTTCCTACATCACTTTGAACGTACTGAAGAGGGTGCTCCACACGGATTTCCGCAGAGCTTTCATAAATGTGCCTTTTCAAACGAATGGTAAGACTCTAAATCCAAGAACCAAGTGATAGTCAGATAGGAATATTGGCCCACTTGTGCTAACAAGAACTCTTGGTAACCAGATTGAAAGATTGAAAGAAGGTTAACTGGACAAAAGGAGGAAATTCACACCATCCAAATGCTGTAAGAGCCCTGTGTTAATAACTTGTGATCATAGGAATGAAGAATTTAAATTTGTAAGGTGGCTGAAAGTCATACTTCTAAAAATCTAGTACATGAACTTTATTAAGAAATTTCTAAGCCAGGATTACTAAGGTTTATCTGGTCAATTCCCAGCTGTAAGAAAAATGCTGAGAAGAAAGCTGTTGGGCACCTTATGAGTTGGGGTGGGGTGAGGGGTGAGAACGACAACTTGATTTTTTTAAGCTATTCCCTTGTTTCCTCCTATAAAGAAGCACGCAATTTGCTAATCAAAGTGAAAGTGGTTTTCAATCAGTAGTTGTATTTTTCCTCAATTGTAAGAGTCTACCCATTAAAGATTTTCCATTAACTTTCTGAAAAAAATGACTACTAAATTAAATGTTCACAAAGATTATAAGATATGTTGGTTTCAGAAATGTTAAAATAGCGAGGATGGAAAAGCAGGTCTTAGAATTGAAGATATATAAGCACCATTGTGATTGTTATGAATATTTAAGGGCAAATCTTTCCCTCTGCTATCCTGAGCCTGCCCTCATTCTTTAAGAGGTTGATGGTAGAGACCTTGAGATCCACACGTCTTGGAAGTTTGACGGTATTTTGCCAAGCCTTCTGCTAGAAGCTCAATACAATTTGTTGACTCTTTTCATGCATTTCTGTATCCACTCTGTATGAGTGGGGTGGGGTCCCATATAGGGTGGGATGGCAAAAAAGAGCATCATGACGTTCCAATGATGTACATTTGTGAGATCACTGCCTTTCCCCCCACCTCTGGAGAAACACAGCAATCAACAAACAGCTGTGTCTGTGGGCACTAGTCATAAAATATTGGAATGCCAAGGATTCCTTTACAACCTGTCTGGACTTTCAAATGCCTGTAATTGGAAACTCCTATTTTAAAATGTAAGACCATAGCTTCCTCACTTATTCCTTGGCTGGTTAAGTGAGGAAATACACATATGTTTGGACAAACTTACCAGAAAATCTAATATTAACTGAGAAAAGATGATACAGATTGAGGCTATGAAATGTTGTCTTCGATCTGTGTTAGGTTTTAAAATACAAGAGTTCAAACTGTGCTTCTCTACCGTTCTTTAGACTTTATTATCCTGGCAGTATGGGGGATGCTGGCTGTAAGTGGAATTACGTTACAGATTCGAAGAGAAAGAGGGCAACCGTTTTTCCCTCCCCACCCGTACAAGTTGTGGAAGCGAGAGCGTGAGCGCAGAGTGACGAACATCCTGGACCCCAGCTACCACGTCCCTCCACTGAGAGAGAGGCTCTACGGCCGATTAGCCCAGATCAAAGAGCTCTTTCAGAAGGAACAGCCAGCCGGAGAAAGAACGCCCCTGCTTCTGTAGATGCGGAGGGCTTGGTCAGTGCAGTCTTGAAGTACAACCCAGGTACCGCCTCAGATTGGGTGTTGCTGCCTTGCTGCTTCAGCAGTCTCTGGGGCAAGTCTGCTAAGAAACCAGCTTCTGTGTCCGTGCTTTGTACAGTATTGTGGTCTCCTTATTGATACAGGGTAAGGGTATACCAGGGACATGACAGTAATTCTAAGTGAGAGGGAGAAAGATGGCCAAAAAGTTGGTGGTAGGGAGGTTCTTCCTTATTACGAAATACGTAAGAAATTACCTTTTGGTTTATAAATATATGTCAACTTATTCCATTAAATAGATACACTTAAAAAAAAAAAAAAAAAGGAACTTGAAAACAATGGTTCTCCTGTAAAGCCCTGGTGGTTTTTTTTTTTTATAACACCTTGAACAATTCTGTCACCTGAGTCTGTCCAAACTCGGGGGCCAGGGCACGGAGGGTGGTTTAATTTAAGGGTTGGACTGAACTTTTATTTGTCACTGTGTTTGGAGCTTTGGGAATTTGAAACTGGGCCTTTGAACTTCAGAGTACAAAACAGGGAAAACTAACTTATTTTCTTTCTAATAGCAGTCTGATTACTTAGTTGTATCTTTCTTAGTATCATATATTATCAAAAAGTACCCTTCTTTTGTTTATGGTAAAATACATATTTACCGTATCGATCATTTTTTAAGTATATAGTTCAGTAGGTACCCCTCGTCTTTGCCTTTTATTGCTTAAAATGGTAATTTAAATAGCTAAATTATTCCAATTATTTGAAAGTAGGTCCATTTATATAGAGCTTTTATATGGATGATTTATTTATATTTCAGATTAAAAAATGGACTTTTTTTTCTTTCAAGACCTTTTAAAATAGTGTTGATAGCTGATCTCTAATTGAAACTGCATTCGATGACATATGAATTGTTTTATTTTTAGGAGACAAATTGGCTCTTAGCTTCATCCATAATCCCATTAATACGGAAACCTTTAAAAAATTTGCATTTTGTAGTTCTTTCTGCTAAATTAGTTGTTAGAGCTTTGGCACAGTTTCCGAAAATATGTGCATGAAGGCTTTGTTTGTCCTGTCTGTGTTGTAAAGCGCTGAGGAGGGCGTCAGAAAGGGTTCAGGTGTTTAATAGAGCTGCTTTCAATGACTTGGACTCTGTAAGGAGAGTCCCTTCAGCTTTGACTTTGTTCCACCACAAGAAAGCACCCGATGCCCTGGGCTGCATCCCTGCTCCTCATGGCCTTTTAACCGTCAGAGCCTCTGCCGAGGAGGTTCTGCCTTGCATTTGGAGCTGGTGACGCTGATGTGCCTGAGTGGCTGTGAGGTCAGTTGTGGTTGTTGCATTCCCATCTGTAAGTTAACCGCTGTTTAAATGATGCTGCTTTTCAGAGGTTTTCAATGGACAGTAGGTTTCTGAAGTTTCGGGTAACTGGAAAATTTTCAACTTTCGCTCTTAAAAGTGTTCTGGTAAGGTTGAAACAAAATGAAAAAATGTATGACTAATCATTTCTTGCATTGAAAAATTATACACAGGTGTTTGTTTACTATTTATTTTGTAATCTTCACTGTTTATATAACTTCAAAAACACTTAAACTTGAAGAAAAATGTGTTTTTTTAATAATTCGCTGTAGGGATTCTGGATTCTGCTGTATTATTGTAAATTCTAACAAAGTTATATGGAATATGTGTGAGTTTTTTCCTATACCATCAAAATGCACTGCCAGTAAAGGGTATAAAGACAAAACACTTTCTTGGAGGGGGGAGACAAATTGTTAAAATTTTTCATGATAATTTGTGAGTAATAAGTCAGTTCGTATAATTTTTTAATAATAAATACCTATTTTGAAAAAATGCTAAGAAGTCTCATTATTATAAAATTCCTATAAAATTTTTTACCAACTGTATTTTTGTACCAAAGTAACAAGACATGAGAGGACCGTTTCATAGCTATAAGAACAAAATTATTTAATCTGGACAAACAATTCTTTATTAAAAAAATCAGTTTAAGTATAAATGGAATGATAGGAAATGAACAAAATATGGGATAATGTGTTAAAAGTTATTTCCTTTGTTAAAAGGAAAGCTGATGTCTTTAATGCATTAGTTTGTGTTGGTGTCTTTAGTACTTCAGTTGTGTCAAACAAGAAAAATAGTGTTGCTGGAAACTTGGTTCTACTATTTAAACGTTTTGGTTCTGATTAACCTATTGTAGATTAGCTACTAGGTTGCCAAACCACAGCAGCTAACCGGTGCTATAGACCAGTTGAGTTCTATATAAATTGGGATAGAAAACTGATTCTAACAAAGAAATTGCTAGAATATTAGGCCAGGAGTGAACTTCAGAGATAACGTTAACTGATCTTAACATGTTATCATGTTATTTTATACCTGAGGAAATTCTTAAACAAGGAGTAAATTATATGAAGTCACAGTTATCAAATAATAGTGCCCAGAAACAAAATTTGAGAACTCCCTATCCAAATGTGCTTTATACTCTATCATAATGAAAATGTAATTCATTATTTTCAGTTTTCTTCTGCTGGTGAATTGGTAGGAAGCTCCTATGCTCCTAATATTGCCATGATCTCTACTTTTGGGGAGTTATTAATATTACACAGTGAAAACATGTTTTTCCAAGTTAATTCTCTGTGGTCATGGACCATTTCCTATTCATTACAAAGTACATGATAGATCCTTAAAATTTCCAATATCCATAAGTATTTCTCCACAGCAGCATTTGTAAAGAATTTTTTAGTATAAAGTTCACTCCTTGATGATGTACTTGATACCTGTTATTAACCTTCATTAAAACCCCAGAATTCTTGGCTGATCTCCTGAGAACTGGGTGGAGGCTTTCCCATTGTGCTACAGCCCTTCTTGGAAGGGAGGCTACCTGTGTTTTCCTTTTTGATATGGGCTGAGTTGTGTTCCCCCCTCCCAATTCATATGTTGAAGCCCTCACCTCCCAGTACTTCAATATGTGACTGTATTTGGAGAGAGGGCTTTATTAAAGAGGTAATTAAGTTAAAATGAGGCCATTAGGGTGAGCCCTTATCTAGTCTCACTAGTGTCTTTACAAAAAGATAAGAACATACAGAGACCCTGGGGCAAAGTACATGTGAGGACACAGTGAGAAGATGGCCATCTGCCAGCAGAGGAGAGAGGCCTCAGAAGAAACCAGCCTTGATCTTGGACTTCCAGCCTCCAGAACTGTGAGAAAGTTTCTGTTGTTAAGCCACCCAGTCTGTGGTATTTTGTTATGGCGGCCCTAGCGGACTAGTACACTTTACAAGTCCTTTTATCCTGATGGTTGATTGAAAGACATCTGGGCACTTTGGCCACTACGTTTGCAAGGACCACTCTTTATGAAATTGAGGTAGAGAGGGACTCAAGTTTAGCGGAAACTTGGGCTTACCAGGGACTACCACATAATCATTACGCGGGGGAGGCTGGCAGTTCTGGATGAAGCTACTACATCAGCACCAGGGGCAAAATTTTAATAACTGTAATACAATGAATGATAACAGTCTGATTTGGATCTCACCTTCACTCATTCACTCAATATTTTGTTGAGTTCCTAAATGGCCAGGCATTGCCTTGGGCCCTAGAAGAAGATGACAAACAATACAGGCCTGGTCCCTGCTTCAGGGGTTAGAGTGTGATGAGTGAGACAGATACTAAAATAGTTACAGAAGAAGTAACAATATGCAATGAAAACCTACAGTGGAATTGGGGGTGGAATCTGAGATGCCAGGGAAGACTTCCTTGAGGAAGTGACATTTAAGTGGAGATTTGGAGGATGAGCAGGGCCACAAGGAGGCTCAGTGCATTCCATGTAGTGGAGGGAAAGCACCAACCAAAGCCTGGAGGCCTTCCCTTCTCATTTTGGAGATGCCCCAGTGGAGCCTCACCTGTCTGCCCACCAGTCACTATCGCCCTTCCTTTTGGTGCCTGGTGGGAATCAGCTCTCCTATTCTCAGCTTTTGACATTTTGAGCAGTTGGTCCAGACCAGGACGTTGTCAGGTTTTGTTTTGTTTTCTTTTAAATCGAGTAATAATTGACATATCAACATTGTATAAGTTGAAGGTGTACAATGTGTTGATTTAATACATTTATATATTACAATATGATTATCATCACAGCATTAACATCTCTTATCATGTCACATAATTCTTTTTTTGTGGTGAGAACAGGTAAGATTTAGTTTATGAGCAACTTTGAAGTTTATAATACAATACTGTTGACTATAATCACTATGCTGTATATTAGAACTCCAGAATGTATTTATCTTCTAGTTGTAAGTTCATACCTTTAAACATCTCCCCAGTTCCCCTAGCCCCAGCCCCTGGTAACTACCGTTCTACCCTCTGTTAGTAGGAGTCTGGCGTTATTAGATTACACAGATGAGTGATATCATAGTGTTTGTCTTTCTCTGCTGACTTATCTCACTAAGCATAACGCTCTCAAGGTCCATTCATGTTGTCACAAATGGCGGAATTTCCTTCTTTCCCATGGCTGAATAATATTCAATTGTATACAAATGCAACATCTTTATCCATTCATCCGTTGAAGGACACTTAGATTGTTTCCCTATCTTGGCTATTGTGAATAATGCTGCAGCTGAAGTAAACTTGGGAGTACAGATAATTTTTCAATATCCTGTTTTTGGTTTTTTTTGGGTATACAGAAGTGGGATTGCTGGATTATATGGTAGTTCCGTTTTTATTGTCAGTCTTCTCTTCCTCATTAAATTTTAACTGCACTACAAAACTGCACAGAGTACACCTTACCTCTTTATTTACCTTTCTTTTTCCATTCCTTCCAAGACCCTAGAATTTAATAATCATTCCCTCGCAGGTAGGTCAGAACTTGAGTGACCCACAAGCTGTGGCCCTCGGAATCATTCTTTCTATTCCACAGTCTATACATACAAGTATAATAATATACCTGACTCTACTGCCCCTAAGGGTGAATTCCTTCCCCTGGAAGGAGGTTAAAGAATGGCCACAATTTTTTTTTCTTTTTGAAGTCTTTTCCCTTTGAAGTCCTTAAGGGTGAAAAGGCCTATTCTGTCTCACATGCAGTTCTCATGGCTCCTCCTGTAACGGATTCTCTCTTCCAGACTAGCTTGAATGTGCTTGGCCTGCCTGCACTCATGGTGCAGGATGGATGATCTGGGAGCTTTGAGGAAAGGGGTAGAGGATAAGAAGATGAATGCAGCTGCAAGAAGCAAGCGAGACACATTACTAAGCATGCCTTGGCTCCCCCATTCTCCATGGGCTGTGTTTTCAGGAACTGAACCAGTTCTCAACTTTTTAAAGTAAACTAGCTGTCTCATTTGGAGACCATCTGTGTATCAAAATTCCTTAAAATGACTAAAATATATGTATCATTAGGGCCGGGCCTAAGGTTCTAGGGCAGGGGTACCCAACCCCTGGGCCACGGACTGGTACCAGTCCGTGGCCTGTTAGGAACCGGGCCGCAGAGCAGGAGGGGAGTAGCGGGTGAGCGAGCGCAGCTTCATCTGTATTTACAGCCGCTCCCCATCGCTCACGTTACCGCCTGAGCTCCGCCTTCTGTCAGATCAGCTGCGGCATTAGATTCTCATAGGAGATCGAACCCTACTGTGAACTGCACATGCGAGGGATCTAGGTTGCGCGCTCCTTATGGGAATCTAATGCCTGATGATCTGAGGGGCAGCTGAGGCGGTGATGCTAGCGCTGGGGAGTGGCTGCAGATACAGATCATCATGAGCAGAGAGGTCTGACTGCACAGAGACCATAATAAATCAGTTGCTTGCAGACTCGTATCAGAACCCTATCAGTGAGTGGCAAGTGACAATTAAGCTGCATATGGTGGCAGGATTTATAGTGGCAAGTGAGTTGATGTACTTCAATTGTACAGCTGCATCTGGTGGCAGGCTTTAAGTCAGAATCCGACACATATTTTAGTCCGTGCGTGGCCTGCCCATTATTTTATTTACTACTTCCATCCACGCCTCTTTCCCACACTGCGCACTTCTCTCAGTCACAGTTTTGGTAAACCCAAAAGCTAACCCTAGCCAAAATGGGTAAAAACCAAACGTCACTGGAGAGCTTCTTTGAAAAGGGGGAAAGACACAATGATGAGACAGCAGAACCCTCTAAGACTGCCAACAAAAAGAAAGCTGCATTTAAAAGAAAATACCAAGAGTCCTACTTAAATCACAGGTTCATTGCAACAGGTGATTCACGTTCTCCAAGCCCGCTTTGTATAATATGTGGCAACCGGCTATCCAACGAAGCCATGGAACCTTCAAAACAGCTTCACCACATGGAGACCAAGCACCCTGCATTAAAAGACAAGCCTTCGGAGTTTTTCAAAAGAAAAAACGTGAACACAAAGAACAGAAGCAATTATTGAAGGCCACTACTTCATCAAATGTCTCTGCACTGAGAGCATCATTCTTAGTGGCTAACCGCATTGCTAAAGCTGAGAAGCCCTTAGTATTGGTGAAGAGTTGATCCTGCCTGCTGCTAAGGACATTTGTCGTGAACTTTTAGGAGAGGCTGCAGTTCAAAAGGTGGCACATGTTCCTCTTTTGGCTAGCACTATAAGTAGACGAATTGATGAAACAGCAGACAATATTAAGGCACAGTTGTTAGGATTAATGAGTCACCGTGGTACTCCAGGTTGATGAGTCTACCGATGTTGACAACAAGGCAAAAATACTCACTTTTGTGCGATATATTTTTCAGGAGGACGTGCATGAGGATATGTTATGTGCACTTGTGTTGCCAACCAATACCACAGCAGCAGAACTATTCAAGTCTTTGAATGATTACATAACAGGAAAACTGAATTGGTCACTTTGTGTCGGTATGTGCACGGACAGAACGGCTGCCATGACTGGACGGCTTTCTGGTTTCACTACTCAGGTCAAAGAGGTCGCTTCTGAATGTGTCTATGCACTGTGTCATCCATAGAGAAATGCTGGCTAGCTGAAAAATGTCACCTGAACTTAACAGTGTTTTGCAGGATGTGATTAAAATTATCAACCACATTAAAGTACGGGTCCTTAACTCACGTCTGTTCGTGCAGCTCTGTGAGGAGATGGACGCAGAGCACACACGTCTTCTCTGATACACACAAGTGAGATGGCTTTCTAGAGGTAGATCACTGGCCAGAGTTTTTTACAAGAGCTGCTCCAGAAATTTCTTTTAGAAAAACAGTCACCACTGGCAGCACGTTTCAGTGACACAGAATGGGTCACAAAACTTGCTTACTTGTGTGACATATTCAACCTGCTCAACGAACGCAATGTCACTTCAGGGGAGAACGACAACTGTGTTCAAGTCGGCAGATAAAGTGGCTGCATTCAAAGCCAGACTGGAATTATGGGGGCGACGAGTAAATACTGGGATTTTTGACATGTTTCAAGCATTAGCAGAGATTTTGAAAGAGACTGAGCCAGGGCCTTCTTTCTCCCAGCTGGGGCATGATCACCTGTCTCAGCTTTCAAAAGAGTTTGAGCATTACTTCTTAACCACAAAAGCTCGAACTGGGAAGGAATGTATCCGCAACCCATTTGTGAATAAGCCAGGTGAATCGACTTTGTCCGTGCTAGAAGAGGATCAACTGCTGGAGATTGTAAATGACGGTGTCCTTAAAAGTATGTTTGAGACAACTTCAAATCTCCATACGTTCTAGATTAAAGTCAAGGGGGAATATCCTGAGATTGCCACAGAAGCACTGAAAAGCCTGCTTCCATTTCCAACATCCTATCTTTGTGAAGCAGGGTTTTCTGCAGTGACAGCAACCAAAGCGAGATTACGGAGTAGACTGAACATAAGCAACACACTTGGGTGTCACTGTCTCCCATCTCCCCCAGATGGGACCATCTAGTTACAGGAAAACAAGCTCAGGGCTCCCACTGATTCTGCATTATAGTGAGTTGTATAATTATTTCATTATATATTACAATGTAACAAGACTAGAAATAAAGTGTGCAATAAATGTAATGCGCTTGAATCATCCCGAAACCATCCCCCCACCCCGGTCCGTGGAAAAATTGTCTTTCACAAAACCGGTCCCTGGTGCCAAAAAGGTTGGGGACCGCTGTTTTAGGGGACTAATTTCAGGGATGGGATGGAAGGCCTTTCTCTGAAAAAGAAAACAAAAAAGCACTCTCTCATTTTGCTTACTAATGTCGGAAGGTTTTTCCAACAGAGGACGACAACTTCCCATTCCACAAGTAGAGCTACTCAACCTTTCTTCCAAACCAGCTCTCCCTCCTGAATCCCTTCAATGATTGATAGATACCAGTGATTTTCTTTCTACTGAATAGAGATGGTTTTTCACCTCTTGTATTCTATATATGTCTAGAGTCTGCACGAGCTAGGAACAAAAACCTTATAATCACTGAGGTAGGTCTTAAAATGAACATATTCTAGGGGAAGTTAGTTAGTTAGTATTTGAGAAATTCATTCACTTGCTCTCACATCAGCCTTTGGTTTGACAGGCCAGAAGTCTGAAATCAAGCAGGGTTGGTCCCTTCTGGAGGCTCTGAGGGAGCCAAGGTCATTCCATGTATCTCTCCTAGCTTCTGATGGCACCTCATAAACCTTACAGTTCCTTGATTTGCATAACCCTCTGCCTCTGTCTTCACATGACTTTCTCCTTGTGTTTCAAATCTCCCCCTTTCCTATAAGGACGACAGTCGTTGGATTTGGGGCCCATACTAAATCCAGGATGATCTTATCCTGAGATCCTTAAATCTGCAAAGACTCTATCTGCAAATATGCTCTCACCCACACGTACAACAGGTTAGGACCTGGGCATACTTCTGGGGGACACTATTAAACCCACCACAGATGATCAAAAGGTCTGCCGAGTTAGCAATAAGTTGCTGGCCAATTCCTAAGAAATACAGATAGAAGTTGTTGCTAAGTACTAAGTTTGTGGTAAGAAAAAAATAAATAAAAAGCCCTAAAAATAAACTATATGGAAGAATAAATGTAAGCATTGTTTTCAAATTAACTTGGAGACCATACCAATTTTAATCGCTCATCTTTATTGATAAAATAGGTTCCTAGTAGTACATATTCTCAGACATAAATTTAAGGTTCTGCTTAAAAAAAAAAAGTATGGGATAGAACACAGTTGCTATATAATAACATAAATGTCTTTAAACACCAAGTTCTTAAAATAATATCCAAGTAAGAAGACGAAGAATAAATTAACTCAACTTATTTGTTTACAAAAATAATTATTTATCAAGTAATGTTTTATAATAGAGCTGCCCCAATGAATTGCCTCAGACTTACTCTCAATTGTGTAGCTTATTTCAATTCTGACTTGGGATAAAAACTCTATGAATGAATGTGCCATCAAATTAAAGGATATTTTCCCCAAAACCAATAGAAAAGTTTAAAAATAAAAACTGTCACTTGTTTATCAAATAACAATTAAGGCCTCTGAATGAGAAAAGAAATCTATTTAATGTTTGGGCCATTAGCCCTTTTCTATTTCAGTCAGTCCCATCAACCCCACTTACCCCAAACTTAAGATAAAAATTTCTAAAGTGAAAAGTAGTTTTGAATTTTACCAATATATGAAATTATACATAAAAGTTACCATGTAAATATTACTTTAACCAATTATATACTCCAAAGTAGAATTTTCTATTGTGCTATTTTTAATATATGTTTAATATAAATGAGTATGGTATATTTAATAATCATATTTGACACTCTTACCTTTTCTTCTATAATCATGACAGAATATGAAATATTTAGATTTCAACTGATGTTAAAGCACATTTCTATTTCTAGCAGCTTTTAAAAATTTATATACTGGATATATATTCTGTAAAAAATAAAACAAATACTTATAAATCCAGATTTCCCCCTCACCACCCCCCAGCCCTTTGACTGAAAGGTTACAAGAAACATCTTATAGGTTATGAGAACCAGATGGAACTTAAGAATAGATCTAGAAAAAAAATTTTTTTTAATTTTAACTTACTGTTTCTATATGTCTTAAGCGTAATTACTTAAGAAAAAAAAAAGGTTTTGAGGCAGAGGAATTTCCAATTTACTTTGAAATTACCATACTTATCTTGCTATATCAAACATTTCAACTGTTAGCTAAATGAGCTACATAATATCCTTAAAGATCAACCAGAGAAGAGAAAAATCTCATCTTCATTACTGATTAGAACCAAAACTTATTCTTTCAAAGAAGTAGTTTAACCTACTAAATATGTCTCTTATAAGCTCTTCTTTCTTAGAAAGTAGTATTCCTTCTCTTTCATCCCTGAAATATTTCATATACTTAAGCAAATCATGGACAATTGTTAGCTCAGTATTAATTAGGATAAATTAGCTAAAATTAAATTACCTCTTTTAGTTATGGTGCATATAAAACATTCCTAAGTCTTTCAAACTGAACTTTCTTTGACAAAAATTTAAATTAATGAGAAGGTAGATAGGCAATCATTAAAGCTGAAGTCTCATGGTACATAAGCTATTTGTTAGCTTTCACCATATAGGGAGGATATAATTTAGTATGACGATTTTCCATTCACAATACTGTGGCAAAATTTGTATTTTAAAATTGGGATGTTTCTATTAATTCCCAGACATTTGTTGGGGATAGTCATGTTTATCCAAGTGTCAACCAGAAAGCCAACAGCACTGCTGAAAGCTCTTGATACATTCAGCAGTCTCTGTGAAAATCTTTAACTTGTTCACCAATTAACAAAGGCTTAGCTTCTATTTTTCAATTATAGTTTGGAATAACATCTATGACCATTAACTATGCATTTTCTTGTTGCTATCTTTTAAAAATGTCATTGCCAGTGCACTGTACGTATTATAAAAAAAATAAAGGGCAGCTTGAGATGGATTTTTCTGTTAATTCATTCACAGACTTAAAAGCTCTTCAGCTCTTCCTCAGACTCAGGTCACTATTGGTCACTAATGCTGACAAAGATGTACTTTCCGACACATCATCTTTTCTAAGATTCAAAAATGATTCTCGAGTTATTTGAAGGATCTCTCTCAAGCCTTTATTTTCTTGCTATAAGAAAGCACAAAAACAAAGAAGCAGTCACCAAGCTGGCTACGAGAGTACAAACATCTTAAGAAAAGCCAAACATATGAAGGTATGATAAATAAAAAGCAAGTACTGTAATTGGCAGAAATGTATTAAATGATATATGCAGCTGAAGTTGACAACTTGAATCCAGAGAACACTTTTTTAAAGAGGTAGGAATCATGTATTCAATGTCTTCCACCACTGAAAAGCCTTTTTATTTATCCAGCTGTAACTGTAGACAGAACCTCAGAAACAGCCTTATTTTATAATCACAGTATAGAAAATCACAGTAAGAAAATAACACCTAGATTTATATTTGTGTAAACTCAGAAAGTCTGAATAATACCCTGGGGCTAAAAGGTCTCAGTACTTTAGTAATTTTATTATTTCCCATGATAGCATGGAATGCTATCCCTCACTGGAATTTAACAGCAGCAGGGCTGGCTGAATAGATTGTGATATTTTTTAAGTAGGAAAGTTAAGTGACCAAATCTAGCACTGGTAAACGACTTTGCCTTCTTCTTCTAGATTAGTTACTGCAAGAAATTTTTAGACATTTAAAAATAACTCTCATAATTTATTCTCTACTGCTTTGTCTTTGGTCTTACTTTCTAAGTTTCAATGGTATAAAGCAGAGATCAGCAAACTATGGCCTGGCTTGAGGCCTGTTATTGTAAATTAAACTTAACTGGAACACATTTGAGTCCAATCTTATTTTTTGTGTGTATAGCTGCTTTTTCATTACAATGCCAGAGGTGAGTAGCTACAACAGAGATCGCCTGTTTACAAAGCTTAAAAGATTTACTATCTGGCCTTTTACTGAAAAAGTTTGCTTACCTTTGTTATAAAGAATGAGAGAACTTTGTATACTTAGAGAAATCATTTTTGGCCCTCTATAACCAATTTCTCCACCATGATTTCAAAATAAAGGTTTTAAAAGTATAAAGGTCTACTCTACTGATTTCAGTTATTCAACAATGACTTGTGCTTTTGCTACCACAAAATAAAGGACAGATGAGATAAAAGCTTTTATACTCCCCAGAAAAATACAAGTGGCCAAAGAATATGATTTGTGGACTGAAAACATTTCTCCCTGCATCACTGTGATCTCTAATAAAATAAAGATATTAAAAAAATTACTAAGCTGAAGAAGTATATTCACCTAATAACAGAAGAGACACAGGATCAAAAAAAAAATCCATTTTCTCAATTACTGGTATAAGTTTACTATTGATCCTAGACTCCTGCATTACTATATAAATGGTCTTGCATTATACACCCATATAACCAGTATCCAGATTAGGAAAAAGAACATTACTAGTATCCCAGAAAGTGTGTGAGTATATATATACATATATATATATATGTATTTTTTTTTTAAGATTTTTTTGGGACCATTTTTAAAGTCTTTATTGAATTTGTTACAATATTGCTTCTGTTTTTTTTTATGTTTTGGTTCTTTTGGCCACAAGGCACGTGGGATCTTAGTTCCCTGACCAGGGATCAAACCCGCACCCCCTGCATGGAAGGTGAAGTCTGAACCACTAGACTGCCAGGGAAGTCCCCAGAAGGTACATATTTTAAAGTGGGATATATTTTCTGGCATAAATCTTTGTATGGACAGTTTTCACCTACATGTGCAATTTAGAACTTACCTCAAGTTGAAATATTCGTTCCTGTTCCCTGCAACCCTGTTGCTCGTCAATTTCAATGGCTTTCCTCATTACTGCTGCCATTTCAGTTATCTGGTCAACATGTGCTTGTAATTCCTGAAAAAAAAGAGATGGAAGTTGTGAATCAGTGATACACTTTTTAAAAATTTTTGGATCCTCCCCTTTTTATAAAATCTGCATTGCCACTTAATATGAATGTAATATCTTTACATTGCCATGTAACATAAATGTAATATATCAAACAGATATTTATAAGAAAGTTGACTGACCATGAATGTGCTTTTGAAGTCAGATTTCTGTTAGGACTAGGATTAAGGATAAGCAGCACAATATATCTAAACCCACAAACAGGAAAAATACTCATTTCACTGTCCTCTCACCACAAATGATCAGCAACTTTTTTCTGCACCTACATACCCCATTGACCAAAGTAATGGGAAAGATAAGCATTCAATCTCCTTTCCTCCCTGAAGTCTTCATGATTTAAAAATATTTTCTGTATTTTCCATGCCTAAAAATTCATCTCAATTCAATCCAGAAGCTTTTCTAGATTATATTCCTCATTGAGAGCAGGAACTGTATATTGCTTATATCTGCCTATTATTTAACATTAGGTACATAATAGATAATACGTGTTGAGTAAAATGAACAGAGTTCTGCTTTTAAGTATTGAATATTAAATGGCCTTCTGTGCAAACTGTTCAAAATACAATTTTAGTATAAAATAGACATCCACATTTGTTTGGCACAGCAAGTAGCATAAATTTCTTCAATCTCACTCTCTTATTCTTTTTTTGCACACCTAAGATGAGCCAGGCACTGTGCTAGGTGACAGGAATATGAAGCCTGTTAAGAAATGTTCCCTGATTTCAAGGAGCTTACAGTCAATGAAACAGACAGACAAAAGGTTTATAATCAACAGAAACATGAGAATAATACTTTTTTAAATGAACAACTTCTATAGACCATTGTTCACTAGCAATTGAGGGTCATTTTGTTATACTAAGGACAAAACTTAAATATAAAAGTTAATAGCTCCCCAAATAAACATTAAGTTTCTTAAATAGTTGTATATACTCTGTTTGTAAAAAGGATTTCAACGAGACCCCCCAAAACCTACAAAACTAGTAAACTATGGAAGGAATGTAATAGAGAGCAAATAGGAATATCTTTAGCAAACCACACATTTAATATCTTCTTAACCAACAAATATACAGATCCTTACATTATTTTAACACAATCTATACAAAGCTAGTACGCAGGAAGAATGCAAAATAAAAGATTACGCTGTCCAGTATGGCACTATTTAAATTTAAGTTACCTGAAGTCAAATACAATTTTAAGAAATTAACAATTCAGCCCCTCAGTTGCACTAGTCACACATCAAGTACTTAATAGCCACATGTGGCTGGTGGCTTCCATATTGAACAGCATAGATAAAGAACATTTCCATCATTGCAGAAAGTTCTATTGGACAGCTCTGGATTAAATTATGATAGCAAGAATGATATCAAGACAAACATCTGTCATATTCTGTAGTAGTTTAAAAAAAATGATTACAATCCCTCCCACTGTAAAGGGAGCCTAATGTTTAAAAGCAAGTTAAGTATAGATAACTGCAGCAGCAAACTGAATAAGGGTAATGAGTAAAAATTTTGAATACCAACAGCTTTCTCAGTTTATGATTTGGTGTCTTATGGCACTGACCTAGGTTAAACAACTACAAGGAAGCAGATAATTACTTGCCTTTAAAACAAAAGAAAACAAGAAACTACTAATTTTTTCAGGACAGTCTGTTTTAATAAAATCATCGTAAGAAAAAAACCCCAATACTTCAAACAGAAGTGTATTTTTATAGGTCTGGTTCCTGGATGGTTCACTTATTACAATAAAATCTTCAGGGAAGTGTCATAGATCTCTTAATAGGCACAAGAAGGCAAGACCTGTGCTTTCAAAACTGTCTTAAAGGCAAGAAGTGCTAGCAACATAAACCCTGCACTGTCTTGAAATGCCTTTCAAGAAAAAAAGGCAGTTAAAACACAATAGACACAATGGAGAGGGTACTACTATACTTAATAACACCTAAACAAAAGCAATTTTATTTTATTGTGAACTCAAACTAAAGGACTAAAACTATCGAAAATCTGAATTAAAACAGTTCATTTAACAGTTTAATTGAACAAAATTTTTAGAAAATCAGATTAAAATTATTACCAAGAAAACATCTTTGATGTCCAGCAAGAGGATGACCGTTTGAAGCTTACTAAAATTTTGCATCTATAGCTCACAAGAACAATAACATGAAAGTCTGGCCCAAAGAACCTTTAAAGCCTGCAATTATCTAACAGGCTATGTATAATACAATACACAGAGAACTGATGACAGACTTAAAGTTTCTATACTGAGTATTTTTGCAAGGCTATGAAAAGCACAGCGTTTTTAAAAGCAATTTCATTTATTTGCTGATTTAATTTGGGAGGAGAATTCAATGTAAAAGAACTTTTTAAATGGACCCCCCCCTTCCATCCACACCCCAAAAGCTGACTGTTTTATTTAGTGTACATTCTGATTTGCTTCCAAGTGCCTCCTCTGCAGTCCATGTTGAGGTGCTTCAAGGATGTGTCGAGATGCATCAAGGAAGAATCCTTCGGAGTTGTTACGATGCACCATGTCAATCTGTAGTACAGAGTCATTATAATGTTAATACGGATAATATCCGTAATTTAAAAACTGAATGAGTGTTAGTTCATGCGTGTTAGCCGACTGTTTGAAATGTTTGTTTTTTTAAGATTTCCAAAAAGGTAGCAGTTCAAAAATAATGTAAAAA
The DNA here is from genome assembly GCF_009873245.2 of Balaenoptera musculus. Lineage (NCBI taxonomy): Eukaryota > Metazoa > Chordata > Mammalia > Artiodactyla > Balaenopteridae > Balaenoptera > Balaenoptera musculus. The sequence continues at coordinate 22,766,706 of NC_045794.1, read as the reverse complement.
TGAGTATTTGAATGAAAATGAGTTCTCCTCAAACTTTTTATTGGTTTTTAAATAAATGTGTGCTCAAAAACTTCTAGGTGAGGACAAAATTCTATGTTACAGTAGTCTCAAAAGGGTCTCTTACTCCAAAATGCTGTTACGTGTAACTTTGTTTATTACCCCTAAATGTGTTATAAAATTATTTTTGTGTTTAGGCATATCAGAGCACTAGTACCTAAACATATCTTGGAAGCTCATACTTATCATACAAGTTTCTCTGCTCACCCACTTCTGCTTGTTGACCCCAATAATTAATTCAAGGCTAGATTTAGATGGATTTGCTACCTTTCCTTGCCACTTTCCCAGATTCTCCTCATGAGAACCAATCTTGCTTCCTCTAGTATTCCAGTAATAATTCAGATCTCTATTTTAGGATTCATCACATCCTACCTTATATTAGATAATCATGTTTGTGTCTGTATCTCCAAATACACTGAAAGCTTCTATGGTAGAGTAATAAACTTATTCATTCATCTTATTATTAATAATAACTAAGCCAGTGCAAGTGTTAATAAATATCTGTTTGAATCAAAGTGTCTCCTTTTTGGGAAAAATCAAAATCACAAACATTAATATGTATTAGTTAGAATTAATAACAAGTAACTGAACTGTCATTTCATGGAAGGCAAGAATCAGCACTTAGATGAAGAATTCAATTGACATAATTGAAAAAGGATGATTTACAGCTATCTTAAGAAATGTTTAACTTTGCTAATTAACAAAACAGCTGTGATGAGTGGTAAACTCTAATGTGTTTTAGAAAACATTTGCTTCTGACATAGCTGCTACCACAAGAGACTAGCTAGCTTCAGTATCTTATTCTCAAGCACTAGTTTGCCAGAGCATTCTCTTTAGATCTTAAAAAATTTGTTAAGTTGTTAAACATAAGGGCCTTTTGGAATGTCTCAAGATTATACTTATCTTACCAATAATTTTAAGTCAGTTCATATTTGTACCTTAAAAAGACCTCTTAAATTATATATTTAAAATTAAATTTTTTATAATGATCTCATTAACAATAGATACAGTTTATAGTCAAAAGACTGCCATTTAACTATCCAAGGTTTCCTTTTGGATAGGAGATGAATAGCATAATTAGATAATATTAAAGCCACATTTATTTTTATTATTTTACTATTTGACACAAGAGCTGTCTATTACTAACTTCCTTAATATGTAGAGTTGAATTTACATATTAAAGCAATTCACTAGGTATTTAATTTTAATAGAATTCATAATTTAAAAATACCTACAAGCACCAAGATGGAAGAAATATAACATTTTAAGGAATCTAAAAAGTGTTTCAATAATCGAGAAAGATAAAAATGTTATGTGAATATTTCTTAAATAATATTAGTTATGACTAATAGTTAGTTCACCATTATCCAATACAGATAATGGCCTAGTAGTCACAATCTATTCTAATATTTTTATTTCACACCAGCAGTTAAAAATCAGTTTAAAATAAAACATAAACAGAAAAGGACTATTCTACCTGTTTTCAAAACAGGTGCTAGCAAACACAGGGATCAGAATGAGTATGACGAACAGCAGGAAAAACACTAATTTCTAACCAGTTCAGCTCTGTCTCTAGAAATGATATTAAGTGATATGTGATGGAGGAGGGGGTGGGGAGGCAATATATTTGATATATATATAAATATATACATATATTTGATATATATATTTCCTCTCCCCCCCACCATGGCACTTCCATTAATAATCAGGAGTATCTATAGTCTGGATGAATTAACCTCATTCAGAAAATAGTCTTAAGAAAAACAAATCTACCTTTAGCTGTTTTCAGATTTTTCAAAAAGTTTTAAGCATTTAATTTTCGTTTTTGCAAGAGATATCAGTACACAAATTAAAAGAAGTATTTCTTACAAGCAGATAACCTTATAAAAATAATTTTGAATTGAACAGACTTACCTTTATTTCCCAAATAAAGTTTATTTTTTAGTATATATTAAAGCTACTAGGGAAGAATGGGAGTTAGAAGAGTAAATCAAACAGAAAATGACACATAACATGACAAAAATAAGGAGAAGAAAATGTCAAAAAGAGAAGTATTCAATATCATGTAAGTAAGATTCCATTGTTTTTTTAAAAATCTGAACACAAGTTAACCAACTGTCCTTCTTTTCTATTTCAAATTATATTTACAGAAAGGATTACCTTGGTGTGCTGCTCTTTTAACTTCACTATTATCCCTGGATCATCTTTTTTGCTAGCCATTAGCAATCTAAACATTTGCTCTCGATACTTGCTCATTATAAGTTCCAAGGCAGACTGATGTTCTTCCAGGGATGTACGTAATTCTATCAAAAACAACAGTATATTTTATTCAAACTTGAGTTCAGGATGTACAAAGTATTCTCTTCCACATTACATTTATCAAAAAAGCAATTTATAACAGAGGTATTTTAAAAAGAAAACATGAGGTACAAAAATCTAGCCACATGGAAATAAAGGATACCAAATGGAGTCCTTTATTAGTTCTCAAAATGACCATTTTAAACTCATTTTTTGAGAAATCATTTTAACAAATATTTACTGAATAGGAATTAAGTATCAGATCATGCTCTATATTAGGAATACCAAAAGGCCATAAAGCTCAGAGTCTAGTGGAGAAAACAAAACATAAATAATTATAATACAATGTGATAAGTGTAGAGTGGAGCTCTATCCAAATACATATAGAAAGTCTGTGAGGAAAAATTGGTGAAAGCTTCACAGAAGTATAGTACTGAGATCAACTTGCATTCCTTGAAATGAAAAATAAATGACAGGGCATTCTAAGCAGGGAGGCATGAAACTGGATGGTGTGTTCGGGAAATCATTCAGGGTGACAAGAGCAAAGGTTTCATGGAGAAGAGAAGTATGGGAAGAATACAAAAAAAGCTTGGAGTCGACTTTGAAGGCCTCTGGATAAAGAAATAGTACACAATGAAGGTTCTTAAGCAGAAGAATAACATGATCAGATATATTTTTGAAAAATCAATCTGATGCCTGTGTTGAAGATGGATTGGAGGGAAAAGACACTGAAATCAGGGAGACCAAAGAGGACAGTTCAGGCAAGAGACTATGAACACCTAAGCTGTGGGCCAAAGTGGTGGGACTGCAGAGAATGACACTGAGTTATTTCATAGGTAATGACAATGGTGCAAACTGGATACTGAGGGTGAGAGTCTAAGATCCAAGTAAGCTAGACATTCATATGTAGAACAGGATAAAGAGCAATAAATATCCTCTCTATCTGGGGAGGTATCTTGATCACACGCCTCTTAATCACCACATCACAGCCTTTTGCCCTCAGCTGTCTATGGTTCTGGTTCTGCGTGAGCTCCAACTGACTTCACATGGGAGCAATCTGACTTCAGGCTTCTGCCTGGCTTCCGGCTAGCACCGTGCACCTCTGCCTTCACCCTTGAGTTACATAGCACAAATGAAACTGCCTTTCACAGCTAAGCTAAAAAAGTTTTATTACTCAGTACTGAGAGTACTGGCTGACACAAGGGAGGAGATGTAGAGTGTCAGTTCCATTAAAAATATGCTATCTTAATCCTCATCCAAATCTGAGAAGAGGATATTATCCATTCCATCATCTGGATGGAGAAACTGAGACTCTGCAAAGGACAAAATATTTCTCCAATTTAATAAAATTCAACTGTAAAAAGAGTGACGAGTGACCCAGCAAAAACAAAAAATAGATGTGTGATAGCAGCAAGAATGGAGAAGAACTGAAGACGGAGTGAGTCAGGAAATGTGTAGGTATGGCTGCTAGTCCTTGGCTGCCTCAACACTCCTCGTTGTTTCCTTCCACACTCCTGAAATAGTGCCTTCACTGCCTTTTCCTCAAAGTCTCAGCTAAGCATGCTGTTTCCTAGTGGAACCCTAAATAATACAGCAGCCGTGTGGTTGACAGGGTCTTGGTGCTCGGGCCTGGTGTCAAGTGGGAGAGCTGAGTTCAGCGGGGAGAGCTGAGTTCAGGACACTGGACCACCAGAGACCTCCCAGCCCCACGTAATATCAATCAGCAAGAGCTCTCCCAGAGATCTCCATCTTAACGCTAAGACCCAGCTCCACCCAACGGCCAGCAAGCTCCAGTGCTGGACACCCCACGCCAAACAACTAGCAAGACAGGAACACAAACCCACCCATTAGCAGAGAGGCTGCCTAAAATCATACTAAGTTCACAGACATCCCAAAACACACCACCGGACATGGCCCTGCCCACCAGAAAGATAAGATCCAGCCCCACCCACCAGAACACCGGCACCAGTCCCCTCCACCAGGAAGCCTACACAACCCACTGAACCAACCTCACCCACTGGGGGCAGACACCAGAAACAACAGGAACTATGAACCTCAGCCTACGAAAAGGAGACCCCAAACACAGTAAGTTAAACAAAATGAGAAGACAGAGAAATATGCAGCAGAAGAAAAAGCAAGGTAAGAATCCACCAGACCAAACAAATGAAGAGGAAATAGGCACTCTACCTGAAAGAGAATTCAGAGTAATGATAGTAAAGATGATCCAAAATCTTGGAAATAGAATGGAGAAAATACAAGAAATGTTTAACAAGGACCTGGAAGAACTGAAAAGCAAACAAACAATGATAAGCAACACAATAAATGAAATTAAAAATTCTCTGGAAGGAATCAATAGCAGAATAACTGAGACAGGAGAACGGATAAGTGACCCGGAAAATAAAATAGTGGAAATAACTACCGCAGAGCAGAATAAAGAAGAAAGAATGAAAAGAATTGAGGACAATCTCAGAGACCTCTGGGACAACATTAAACACAACAACATTCAAATTATAGGGGTCCCAGAAGAAGAAGAGAAAAAGAAAGGGTCTGAGAAAAGATTTAAAGAGATTACAGCTGAAAACATTCCTAACATGGGAAAGGAAATAGTCAATCAAGACCAGGAAGTGCAGAGAGTCCCATACAGGATAAATCCAAGAAGAAACACGCCAAGACACATATTAATCAAGCCATCAAAAATTAAATACAAAGAAAAAATATTAAAAGCAGCAAGGGAAAAGCAACAAATAACATACAGGGGAATCCCCATAAGGTTAACAGCTGATCCTTCAGCAGAAACTCTGCAAGCCAGAAGGGAGTGGCAGGACATATTTAAACTGATGAAAGGGAAAAACCTACAACCAAGATTACTCTACCCAGCAAGGATCTCATTCAGATTCGACAGAGAACTTAAAGCCTTTACAGACAAGCAAAAGCTAAGAGAATTCAGCATCACCAAACCAGCTTTACAACAAATGCTAAAGGAACTTCTCTAGGCAGGAAACACAAGAGAAGGAAAAGACCTCCAATAACAAACCCAAAATAATTAAGAAAATGGTAATAGGAACATACACATCAATAATTACCTTAAGTGTAAATGGATTAAATGCTGCAACCAAAAGACATACACTGGCAGAATGGATACAAAAACAAGACCCGTATATATGCTGTCTACAAGAGACCCACTTCAGACCTAGGGACACATACAGACTGATGTGTACTGAGGGGATGGAAAAAGATATTGCATGCAAATGGAAATCAAAAGAAAGCTGGAGTAGCAATTCTCATATCAGACAAAATAGACTTTAAAATAAAGACTATTACAAGAGACAAAGAAGGACACCACACAATGATCAAGTGATCAATCCAAGAAGAAGATGTAACAACTGTAAATATTTATGCACCCAATATAGGAGCACCTCAATACATAAGGCAAATGCTAACAGCCATAAAAGGGGAAATCGACAGTAATACAATAATAGTATGGGACTTTAACACCCCACTTTCACCAATGGACACCTTTTGGATCATCCAAAAGGAAAAGAAATAAGGAAACACAAGCTTTAAATGACACATTAAACAAGATGGACTTAATTGATATTTATAGGACATTCCATCCAAAAACAACAGAATACACGTTCTTCTCAAGTGTTCATGGAACATTCTCCAGGACAGACCGTATCTAGGGTCACAAATCAAGCCTTGGTAAAATTAAGAAAACTGAAGTCATATCAAGTATCTTTTCCGACCATAACACTATTAGACTAGATATTGATTACAGGAAAAAAACTGTAAAAAATACAAACACATGGCGGCAAAACGATACGCTATAAATAACCAAGAGATCCCTAAAGAAATCAAAGAGGAAATTAAAAATTACCTAGAAACAAATGACAATGAAAATATGATGACCAAAAACCTATGGGATGCAGCAAAACCAGTTCTAAGAGGGAAGTTTACAGCAATACAATCCTACCTCAAGAAACAAGAAAAATCTCAAATAAACAACCTAACCTTACAACGAAAGCAATTAGAGAAAGAAGAACAAAAACCCCCCCAAAGTTAGCAGAAGGAAAGAAATCATAAGGATCAGATCAGAAATAAATGAAAAAGAAATGAAGGAAACAATAGCAAAGATCAATACAACTAAAAGCTGGTTCTTAAAGAAGGTAAACAAAATTGATAAACCATTAGCCAGACTCATCAAGAAAAAAAGGGAGAAGACTCAAATCAACAAAATTAGAAATGAAAACAGAGAAGTAACAACTGACACTGCAGAAATACAAAGGATCATGAGAGATTACTACCAGCAACTATATGCCAATAAAATGGACAGCCTGGAAGAAATGGACAAATTCTTAGAAAAGCACAACCTTCCAAGACTGAACCAGGAAGAAATAGAAAATATAAACAGATCGATCACAAGCACTGAAATTGAAACTCTGATCAAAAATCTTCCAACAAACAAAAGCCCAGGATCAGATGGCTTCACAGGCGAATTCTATCCAACATTTAGAGAAGAGCTAACACCTATCCTTCTCAAACTCTTCCAAAATATAACAGAGGGGGGAACACTCCCAAACTCATTCTACGAGGCCACCATCACCCTAATACCAAAGCCAGACAAAGATGTCACAAAAAAAGAAAACTACAGGCCAATATCACTGATGAACACATATGCAAAAATCCTCAACAAAATACTAGCAAACAGAATCCAACAGCACATTAAAAGGATAATACACCATGATCAAGTGGGGTTTATCCCAGGAATGTAAGGATTCTTCAATATATGCAAATCAATGTGATATACCATATTAACAAATTGAAGGAGAAAAACCATATGATCATCTCAATAGATGCAGAAAAAGCTTTCGACAAAATTCAACACCTATTTATGATAAAAACTCTACAGAAAGTAGGCACAGAGGGAACCTACCTCAACATAATGAAGGCCATATATGACAAACCCACAGCCAATATCGTTCTCAGTGGTAAAAACTGAAACCATTTCCACTAAGATCAGGAACAAGACAATGTTGCCCACTCTCACCACTATTATTCAACATAGTTTTGCAAGTTTTAGCTACAGCAATCAGACAAGAAAAAGGAATCCAAATCGGAAAAGAAGTAAAACTGTCACTGTTTGCAGATGACATGATACTATACATAGGGAATCCTAAAGATGCTACCAGAAAACTATTAGAGCTAATCAATGAATGTGGTAAAGTAGCAGGATACAAAATTAATGCACAGAAATCTCTTACATTCCTATACACTAATGATGAAAAATCTGAAACAGAAATTAAGGAAACACTCCCATTCACCATTGCAACAAAAAAATAAAATACCTAGGATTAAACCCACCTAAGGAGACAAAAGACCTGTATGCAGAAAACTATAAGACACTGATGAAAGAAATTAAATATGATACAAACAGATGGAAAGGTATACCATGTTCCTGGATTGGAAGAATCAACATTGTGAAAATGACCATACTACCCAAAGCTATCTACAGATTCAAAGCAATCCCTACCAAACTACCAAAGGCATTTTTCACAGAACTAGAACAAAAAATTTCACTATTTCTATGGAAACACAAAAGACCCCAAATAGCCAAAGCAATCTTGAGAAAGAAAAACGGAGCTGGAGGAATCAGGTGCCCGGACTTCAGACTATACTACAAAGCTACAGTAATGAAGACAGTATGGTACTGGCACAAAAACAGAAATATAGATCAATGGAACAGGATAGAAAGCCAAGAGGTAAACCCATGCACATATGGTCACCTTATCTTTGATAAAGGAGGCAAGAATATACAACGGAGAAAAGACAGTCTCTTCAATAAGTGGTGCTGGGGCAACTGGACAGCTACATGTAAAAGAATGAAATTTGAATACTCCCTAACAGCATACACAAAAATAAACTCAAAATGGATTAAAGACCTAAATGTAAGGCCAGACACTATAAAACTCTTAGAGGAAAACATAGGCTGAACACTGACATAAATCACAGCAAGATCCTTTTTGACCCACCTCCTAGAGTAATGGAAATAAAAACAAAAATAAACAAATGGGACCTAATGAACCTTAAAAGCTTTTGCACAGCAAAGGAAACCATAAACAAGATGAAAAGACAACCCTCAGAATGGAGAAGATATTTGCAAATGAAGCAACTGACAAAGGATTAATCTCCAAAATTTACAAGCAGCTCATGCAGCTCAATATGAAAAAAACAAACAACCCAATCCAAAAATGGGTGGAAGACCTAAACAGACATTTCTCCAAAGAAGACATACAGATTGCCAACAAACACATGAAAGGATGCTCAACATCACTAATCATTAGAGAAATGCAAATCAAAACTACAATGACGTGTCACCTCACACCGGTCAGAATGGCCATCATCAAAAAATCTACAAACAATAAATGCTGGAGAGGGTGTGGAGAAAAGGGAACCCTCTTGCACTGTTGGTGGGAATGTAAATTGATACAGCCACTATGGAGAACAGTATGGAGTTTCCTTAAAAAACTACAAATAGAACTACCATACGACCCAGCAATCCCACTACTGGGCATATACCCTGAGAAAACCGTAATTCAAAAAGAGTCATAAACCACAGTGTTCATTGCAGAACTATTTACAACAGCCAGGACATGGAAGCAACCTCAGTGTCCAATGACAGATGAATAGATAAAGAAGATGTGGCACGTATATACAATGGAATATCACTCAGCCATAAGAAGAAACGAAACTGAGTTATTTGTAGTGAGGTGGATGGACCTAGAGTCTGTCACACAGAGTGAAGTAAGTCAGAAAGAGAAAAACAAATACCGTATGCTAACACAGATGTATGGAATCTAAAATAAAAAAAGTGGTTCTGACGAACCTAGGGGCAGTACAGGAATAAAGACGCAGACACAGAGGATGGACTTGAGGACATGGAGAAGGGGAAGGGGAAGCTGGGATGAAGTGAGAGAGTGGCATTGACATATGTACACTACCAAATGTAAAACAGATATCTAGTGGGAAGCAGCTGCATAGTACAGGGAGATCAGCTCGGTGCTTTGTGACCACCTAGAGGGATGGGAGGCAGATGCAAAAGGGAGGGGCTATGGGGATATATGTATACGTATAGCTGATTCACTGTTATACAGCAGAAACTAACACAACATTGTAAAGCAATTATACTCCAATGAAGATGTTTTAAAAAAAAGAGCAATAAGTACGATTTAGGCATAATGGACTAGAAATGTCAAAAAGTAACTTTAACTGGCTATTTTCCCATTTTATTTTATTTATTTATTGTTTTTTTGACCACGCCGCACAGGTTGCAGAATCTTAGTTCCCCAACCAGGTACTGATCCCGGGGCCATGGCAGTGAAAGTGTGGAGTCATAACTGCTGGACCACCAGGGAATTCCCTATTTTGCCATTTTAAAAAATATTAATTGGTCCCAAGTTGATAGTACAATTGCAGATTAAAGCTCTCTTTTGATTTGCTATACACAGTGATAATATAGCTTGCCTTTGTTCTCTTGTTGCAATTCTCTGATTTGTCTGTTTTCTTGCTGGATTCCCATAACTAATGTGGACCGTGGCCGATGTCTTGCAACTTCATTAAGTTCTTGAATTTCTTCTTGATACTAATGAAAAGATTTTTATTAAAATGTAAGAGAAAATATTTGAAAATATGTATCTGATATATATATATACACACACACACACACACACACACACATATATGTATATTTGATAAAGAACCCTTACAACTCAACAATAAAAGGAAAAATAAGTCAATTTAAAAATGGGCAAACAAGTAAGTTCTGAGGATGTAATGTATATCATGGTGTCTAGAGATAACAATACTGTATTATATACTTGGAAGTTGCCAAGAGAATACATCTTAAATGTATACACACACACACACACACACATCAGTAATTATGTGAGGTGATGGAGGTATTAACTAACCTCATTGTGGTAGGTAATCTTTTCACAATATATACATATATCAATATATATTGTACACCTTAAACTTACACAATGTTGTATGTCAAGTATATCTCAGTAAAGCTGGAAAAAAATGGGTAAAGGATTTGAAGAGACATTTCTCTAAAGAAAATACACAGATGGCCAATAAACACATGAAAGATGCTTAACATCATTAGTCATTCAGGAAATACAATTCAGTGTAACAAGGAGATACCACTTCACAACCACTAGGATGAGCTTAATCAAAAAGCAAGTAGTAACAAGTGTTGGAGAGGATATGGAGAAATCGCTCTCATATACGGTTCATGGGAATGTAAAATGATGTGCCTGCTTTGGAAAACAGTCAGGCTGATGCTCTAAAAGTTAAACGTAGAGTTATAAGACCCATCCATTCTAACTGAACTAGGTATATACCCAAGAAAATTGAAAACATATGTCCACATAGAAACTTACACACAAGTATTCATAGCAGTATTATACATAATAGCCAAAAAATAGAAACCATCCAAATGTCCATCAACCAATGAACAGATAAACACAATGTGCTGTATCCTTACAATGAATATTATTTAGCAATAAAAAGGAATGAAGTACTGATGCATGCTACAACATGGATGAAACCTGAAAACATTACGTTAAAAAAACAGTCACAAAAAGCCACATATTGTATGACTCCATTCATATGAAATGTCTAAAATAGGCAAATCCGTAGAGATGGACAGATTTGTGGTTTCCAGGGGCCAGGGAAAGGGAGACCTAGGGAGTAGCAGCTAATGGATATGGGCTTTTGGGGTGATGAAGTGTCCTCAAACTAGACAGTAATTATGGTTGCACAGCATGTGAATATACTAAAGTCCAATGAACTGCACTCTTCAAAAGGGTAAACTTTATGGTATGGTTCTTAACTCTGGTTGTCAAACCCCCTTTTTTACAACTCAATATCAGATATATATGCTCACTGGAATGCATGAATCAAGGTAGACGGGGATGTATGTAATGTGTTTAGGGCAACAAAGTTGCAAAACAAAATAAGTAAACTTCCTTCACTATTTTCAGCAGCTTTGTTAAAACCAGTAACCCTGGGTTGCTTCCTTTTACAAAAGGGATGCATTTCTAGAGAGTAAGCTATGAATATATATTTTCCTCCAGTGATTTCCATCATAATATCAGAGATTTTATAATTCTTAGAGTTGAAACTCTTTATCAAAAGAGGGCTTAAAATAGTAGCTCACTGGAAAGTTCTTACATACAACAGTAAGGATAACAAGAAGTGAAGCCCTTTTTCTTTCTTCTTTAACTGGCAGCATTAAATGAAAAATAAGGTAGCAAGTACAAATGCAGTAACTGCAAAAGCTGGAAACCAGATATTGCTTTGCATCATTTTCAAAAACTATTTTATTGTTAAATAGTGTCACCTAAATACTCTTATAAAGAAAAATATTTCTACGTTATAAAAATAGAAGAGAGAGCAAAATATGTGTCAATTATATAGTAAAAGATATTATCTGGTCTTTGTCAAATATATCTAGACCTAAAAAATTCATATATTTTCCAAACTCAAATGTGCATCACTGTCATAAAAGTTCTCAAGTCTATATGTTTTAGAATATATATTGAATATATACACATATAAATGCCAGCTGAACTTGACAAAATTACATTTCAGTCTAAAGTAAACTGAAACACACAAGTCAAGCTACTTTTAAATTTTAGAGAACATTAAAAATAATAAAATACTAATTAAGCAGAAGTTTACAATTCAAGCAACACATAAATATCAATGACTGCTTTTTTAAAATGGAATCAGCAAGGAAAAACATCAAACCTGCTTCATAGCTTCTACTCGCTTGTTGAGAGCTGTGGTTTGCTCAATCAGAGATTCTGCTGCATCGTCGTGATCTCTCAGTCTTTCAACAAGGGCTTTAGCATCAGCAAGTGCCTTCTCAATTGTGCAACTCATTTCTAAAGGAATATGTATAATTAAAAATGAAAATCAAGATTCAAAACAAAGCTGGCGTAGCATCTTATTTTAGTTTCACGTTAACACAGATATGCTTAAGCTACATTTGTTACTGGATTGCTCACTGTCTCAGAAGAAAAAAAATCTAAGAACACCTGTGGCTTTGATTCTGTTAAGGTAGAACAAACTCAAAAGTGAATTTATAATATTCAAAAATTACAATGTGTATAAATATATATAGTTATATAATTACATATATATATATATATACACATATATATGTGTGTGTGTATGATCATACATATATGATTTGCAGACATAATCAGAATGTATTTAAAACACCCTGAATTTATAGCGGGGAAAAAAAGTACACATCCAATGAATACATTTTATGTTATAAAGAAATAGTGCTCTTCATAAGGGCAATCCCAATCTTGTCATTTGTAAAAAATGTCACTTTATTAGTCTTTATTCTGCAGTCAATGACTGTCAGGTCTCTGACCATAGACCCTTCCTAGCCTCTGCTTGGTCAGGTGACCTGAGACACTATTCACAAATGCACACTACTGACCAGCCAAAGTGGCTTCTATGTGTCATGCTATGCTCAAGGGTCAACCTCCTTCTGGAGGAACTTTGGCTTCTTATATAAAATTGCATTATAATCCTAACTCTTGCACTTTCCTTAGTGAATGGCAAAGAAAGTTTTAACTTAGAACAACACTGGCCATTATGGGAAACTTCTGAGGTGTTAAAATCAATAATTAATATGCATAAAAGGAGCTCAAAAAATTAGGAGGCAAAACATGAAGCAGCCAATAGTTATTGTAGTTTCTTCAACTGGTATGCTGAGACCTCAAAACAAAATTTTAATCTTAAAATAATGTCTCTCAAAAACTTTAACCTTCTGAAACTTATCATTCTTGATTTTTTCTCTTTGTACTAAGTGTCACCTTACTTTCTATATAAGCTACCCTTTCTTCAACATTTTCTCAAAAAATAAAATTACACTGTAAAATTACTAGGCCAGAAGCCAGGTCTATAGATATTAAATTAAAACTCAGGTATAGAACCAAGTTAAGGGCTATAATGAAGGATTTTCATCAAGTTTAGGAAGACAGAAATTTGCTACAGAATGTAGGACTTAGTTAGATCCTACTGCACTGGACTACAGTTCAGTTAATTATTTGCCCCTCAGATACAGAAAAATGCAGCAAGTACAAAAGAGATTTAAATAACCCAACTGTGTAACATTTTAAAAGAAGGAAAGAAAACACATCAGGCCATTTTAGCAGGCTTTCATTTAAGGTTATATAGCAAAGATTCAAAATCGTAAACTAAATAAAGATGAAAAAACCTTCAAACAGTATTCTTGGTTGTACCCAACAGCTGAAGCAAAGGGTATACTGTCCTGTTATTACAAACAGGTTTAAAGCTGAATAAAAAGATTTAATCAAAATAAATTAAAATGTAAAACTGCCAATCTAGAAAATATTCATGACTAGACATTTCCAGAGAGCTTTAAGAATTAAGCTGGAAACTAATACGATTTCTGTCTCTCTAGATAAAACAACCGGAAGATTTGTCCTCTAATATCTAGGAGATTTAGATAAGCGTACTTCAAAATACAACAAGCAAAAGGGCAATTAAAGGAACCAATGCCTCGTACTGGCTAAAACACAAAAGGACAGCCATTCAAAATCTATCTAAGATGCTGCTCCAAGGGAGACATTAGCCTCCAATAATGCCTTGCCCTTCCTCTAAACTTCCAAGGGGAATAATCTAAAATTATATATAGGTAATAGTACGGCTTTCCTATTTATGTGGGAGTTACTATATCTCCATATCTCCCATCAATCCCACTACTATAGAACACCAGATTCTTCAGAGTAAAATTTTAAAGTTATATGTGGAAAAAAAAAATTAAAAAGAGAAAAAATATTTGTCTTACAGTAAAAATAACTGGTTGTAACAGATGGTGAAAGAAAATTAAAAAAACAAAGTCTAGAGAAAGTTATAAAAGATCTGAGAGAAGTAAAGTTTATCTTGATTTAATAGAACAAGTCAAGTATGAGGAACCTCTGACAGTCCTAGGTTCCAACCTAGGATATTGTTAAATGATACTGTTGGGACTACCATGAGAAGAATACCTCTTTATGCTTTGTAACAACATGACATCTACAAACAATAGACAGGATGCGTTTCCAAATAAAATGCACTAAAGTTCCTATATATGATCAGATAATAAGTGATCTAGACATGAGAATACGTATACTGTGTGTAATTCAATAAGTTGCTCTCTCCCCAGAAGCCATGCTCCCAGAATTCTCTGGGCAAAGGAATCTACAGAGCCCTGAATCTAGATGGAATCTTTCCAGATAATCATAAATCTTTCTTTTTGAAATACGAAAAAGTTGGGACTTCCCTGGTGGTCCAGCTGTTAAGACTCCGTGCTCCCAATGCAGGGGGCCCAGGTTCAATCCCTGGTCAGGGAACTAGATCCCGCAATGCCACAACTAAAGATCCCGCATGCTGCAACAAAGACCCCGTGTGCCACAACAAAGACCCTGCACAGCCAAATAAATAAGTAAATAAATAAATAAATAAATATTAAAAAAAAAAAGGAATATGAAAAAGTTAAGCTGCGTTCTGCGAGTATCAACTTGACAACATGGCACCAAAGACCCACTGCCTATTAAATCCTATGCTTTGATTCAGTAGCTAAGGCTCACCCTCCTTGCCTCAGAGCAATCACAGGCCTCAACTAAATTAGTCAAAGCATCTTCACAGTTTATACTAGGTCTTTTTATACCTAATGTTCCCATATGTAGTAAATCCCAACTGCTAAATGAAAGCACCCTAAATCATCTACTAGTGGAATAATTATGAAATGTTGTTACTTTCTCCGCTTCATATTACCATCTCCTGGTACAAAACTCTTACTCCAACAAACATACCTACTGGAAGAAAATCTTGTGACTGTGTTCCCATGATTCAAGGAGTGTCCAAGCCCAAAGCAAAGCTTTTGAACTCTATAGTACCAAATCCCGACTTTACTGTTTGTTAACGGGTTTTATATCAAACATGAAAAGTGACGTGCATCAGGCTTGATACATAACAGGCACTTCAGTCATGCTGATAAAATTCAATTTCTTACCAGAAGCCAAACTGATCAAATGACTTAACTGTGGCCTTCTAAGATACAGCAACTCGCTAAAATGAAAGAGTAAATACATACACTAATAGCTGAATTGTTTTTGGAATAATTCACTTCTTTAAGTGCTCCAAGGAAGTTCCTCAGATATCCTTTAAAAAACAACAAATACATTAACTACCTGATGGCTTGATGCTACCTAAAATAATAAGGTAGAGATGCACAGTAAAAAAAAAAGATTCTAAAGCTAGTATCGTATATTACAGATACTACCGAACTACTTTAAAGTACATAGTTATAAAAACATTACTTTTACTAAAAGTCCTATGCAAGGGTTTCACGTAAAACAATAAACTCATAAGAAATCCATGGAGAAGTCAAAGAGTCCATCGCAGACACACAAAATCTGGCCTGCCAAATTCCAGAAAGAAACATGGGATGATCAGGTTATAAAATCCATGAGTATAAGAGCGGACAGAATCAGGATGGCTACCTGATAGCACCAGACAAAACCTCGAATGAACACTAACTCATTCCAGTAGAAAAAGATTAGCCACAATAGTAAACACTGATGGGAAAATTGCTTGGATGGCAGAGGATATGGCCCAGTACACACCTTATTTGTAAATAAATGTATCTGGAAAAATTGTAAAGGTGAAGCGAGGACTAAAACCATTCCTAAAGGACGTTTTGAACATCTCCAAGTGGATTTCATAGGGTTGTCTCTCTCTATGGTTTAGGACTACATAACATTCCTAAATATACGAGCAATGTATTAATAATAGTATATTTATTTATGTTATGGATGGATTTTAAAAGTCCCCTACTGAAAAGCCGTAATACTCACAATGGTTAATATACTATTATATTCTGTGTCCTTCCAAGAATATTCTAACTTGTCAATCAGGTAAGATAGAGACATTTAACTGGATCAGTTATTCATGAATTTAAATTATGCAACACTTTGCCTCTTTCTCAGAAATCTTTCTGCTTGTATCATTCCCAGTCCTCAACAAACCCCAAACAGGATAAATCCAGGAAGGTCCAAGCTCAGACACATCATAATCAAATTTCTGAAAATGAAAGACAAAGAAAAAATCCTGAAAGCAGCCAGAGAAAAATAACATATTATTTACAGAGAACCAACATTTTGAATGACTATAGATTTTTCATCAGAAATCAAGAAGGCCAGTAAAAAAGTGCTAAAGAATGGAACTCTCAACCCGTAATTCTATATCCAGTGAAAATATCCTTCATATATGAAGGTAAAATAAAAATCATTCTCAGATGAAGAAAAAGAGAACCCATTTCTAGTAGATTTGTTCTAAAGGAAATTCTTCAGAGGGAAGCAAAATGATAGCAGAAGGAAACTTAGAGTATCAGGAATAAAGGAAGAGCAAGAGAAATCATAAATATCTTGATAAAAATAATAGACTATTCTCTTTTTGAGTGCTTTAAAATGTCTGATATTTGAAAACAAAAGCTATAACTTTTGTGATGGAATTTTCAATTTATGTAGATGTAATATATAACTACAACATAAAGGGGGAGGGTAAATGGACCTATACTATAATGTTTCAACATCTCACTTGAAATGATAAAATGTCAATTGTAAACAAACATATATATTGTAATACTAGAGAAATTCCTAAAAAAAGCAGTATGGAGATAAGAGTCAAAATCATAACAGATGGATTAAAATGAATTAAAAGTTTTAATAACCCAAAAGAAGGAGAAAAGGGGAAAGGAAGGAACAAAACACTGAGGGTACAAACAGAAAACAAATAAGATTGTGGATCTAATACAAACATATTAATAACTACACTAAATACAAATGTTCTAAACACATTAGAACATACAGTCTGATAATCTAACTCTTTAATTAGGATTTAAAACAGGACCCAATTATATGTTGTCTATACGAAACTCACTTCAAATATGATATAGGTAGGTTAAAAGTAAAAGGATGGAAAGAGACACACTATATAAACACCAATCAAAAGAAAGCCAGTGTACTAATAATAAGTACACAAAAAGGTGCTCAACATGATTAGCCATCAGGGAACTGCAAATCAAAACAACAAGATTCTACTTCATATCTACTAGGCTGGCTATAATAAAAAAGATAGTAAGTGTTGGCTAGGATGCAGAGAATTTGGAGCTTTCATGGACTGCTGGTTGGAATGTAAAATGGTGCAGCCACTTTGGAAACCAGTCTGGCAGTTCCTCAAAAGGTTAAACACATGATCTAGCAATTCTACTCCTAGGTACACACCAAGAAAATGAAAACATGTCCTTGCAAAAAATTGTACATGAATGTTCATAGCAACATTATTCATAATAGCTTCAAAGTAAAAATAGCCCAAATGTCCATCAACTGAAAAATGAATAAATAAAATGCGATACAGTGAATATTTTTTGACCCAAAACAAAGAGGAATGATGTACTGACATAAGCTACAAAATGGATGAAACTTGAAAAATTATGCTAAGTGAAAGAAGCCGGTCACAAAGGAGCACATGTTTTGATTCCATTTACATGAAATGTCCACAAGATGCACATTCATATAGGTAGAAAGTAGATGAGTGATTTGTCTAGGGTCAAAGGGAGAGGGGGAAGATAGGGGGAATGGGTAGTGACTTAATGGGCATAGCTTTTTGGAGTGAAGAAAATATTCTAAAATTGATTGTGGTGATGGTTGCACAAATCTGTGAATATACAAAAAACCCATCAAATTGTACACATTAAATGATGGAATATTATGGTATGTGAAATTGTATCTCAATAAAGGTATTATATTTAAAAAAAGAGCTGGTGGCTATATTAATACTAGATGAGGGACTTCCCTGGTGGCTCAATGGTTAAGAATCCACCTGCCAATGCAGGGGACACGGGTTCAAGCCCTGGTCCGAGAAGATCCCACATGCTGCGGAGCAACTAAGCCCATGCGCCACCACTACTGAGCCTGTGCTCTAGAGCCCGTGAGCCACAACTACTGAGCCTGCATGCCAGAACTACTGAAGCCTGCACACCTAGAGCCCGTGCTACACAACAAGAGAAGCCCGCGCACCACAATGAAAAGTAGCCCCCGCTCGCTGCAACTAGAGAAAACCCGCGCACTGCAACTAGAGAAAACCCGCGCACTGCAACTAGAGAAAACCCGCGCACAGCAACAAAGACCCAATGCAGCCAAAAATAAATAAATAAACAAATAAACTTATTAAAAAAATATACTAGATGAATTAGACTTCAGAGAAAAGAAAATTACCAGGGATAAAAGAGGGGCAATACACAGTTGATAAAAGGTCCAACTCACCAAGAACACATAAGAATCCTAAATGTATATGTACCTAACTAGAGAGCTTCAAAATCAAACAAAAACTGAAAAAAATAAATAGACATGTCTTCACTTACTGCTGAAATCTTCAACACTTCTTTCTCAGTAACTGATGGAACTAGTACACAGAAAATCAGCAACGATATAGAAGAAATGAACAAACTCCATCAACTAAGTAGACTGAATTGATATTTATAAAACACTATACCCAACAACAGCAGAATACACATTATTTTTAAGTACACATGGGACATTCACTGGGATAGAGTATATCCTGGATCAAAAAACAAACCTTAACTAATTTAAAAGAACTGCAGTCATACAAATTATGTTCTCTGAACATAATGGAATTAAACTGAAATAAATAACAAAGAGACAACAAGAAAATCTCTAAATATTTGGAAATTAAACAACACACATAAATAATCCATGAGACAAAAAGAAAGTCTTTTTGGAAATTAGAAAATATTTTGATCTAAATACAAGATATCAAAATTTTGGCATGCATGTAAAGCAGGAAATTTATACACTAAATGCTTATATAAGAAAACGAGAAAGATATCAAATCAATTATCTAAGCCTCAACCTTATGAAATAAGGAAAAGAAAAGCAAAATAAACACAAAGTAAACAGAAAGAAGGAAATAATAAAAGAGCAGAAATCAATGAAATTGAAAACAGGAAAACAACAGAAAAAAACCAATGAAACCAAAAACTAGTTCTTTGAAAAAGCAAAAAAAAGTTGATAAACCTCTAGCATAACTGACCAAGAAAAAAAAGAGAGAAGACATAAATTACCAATGTCAGGAATGAAAGAAGGGATATCACTGCAGACTCCTAATTCATTAATAGGATAAGTGGGGGGCTTCCCTGGTGGCGCAGGGGTTGAGAATCTGCCTGCCAATGCAGGGGACACGGGTTCGAGCCCTGGTCTGGGAAGATCCCACATGCCGCGGAGCAACTGGGCCCGTGAGCCACAACTACTGAGCCTGCGCGTCTGGAGCCTGTGCTCCGCAACAAGAGAGGCCGCGATAGTGAGAGGCCCGCGCACTGCGATGAAGGGTGGCTCCCACTCGCCGCAGCTGGAGAAAGCCCTCAGACAGAAACGAAGACCCAACACACCCAAAAATAAACATAATAAATAAATAATAAATAAAAATTAAAAAAAAAATAGGATAAGTGAATACAATAATAAATTTCATACACATGAATTGGATGAAATGGACTAATTCTTTAAAAACCACAAACTACATAAAGTCATACAAGATGCAACTATTAGTAATAATTATTATAGCTATAACTATTAAATACCTGTAACTATTCTATAGTCCTATAACTATTAAAAACATTGTATTCGTGGTTAAAAATCTTCTGCCAAAAATCTCTAGACTCAAATGGTTTCAATGGCAAATTCAACCAAATAGCCAAAATAATTTTGAAAACAAAATTGGAGAAATCACACTTCTAAATTTTAAGACTTACTATAAAGCTATAGCAGTCAAGATGGCATGGTATTGGCAGAGCCAGTCAGATAAAACAGAACAGGTCCAGAAATAAGCCCACAGAAACACGACCAACTGATTTTTGAAGAAGGTGTAAAGGCAAGTCAAAGGAGAAAGGATAGCCTTTTCAGCAAATGGTGCTGGGAGACTGGACATCTGCATGACAACAAATTAACTCTGAAGTAATTCTTACAATTTTCACAAAAATTAACTCCAAATGGACCACAGATCTAAATGTAAAATGAAAAATGGTAACACTTCTAGAAGAAAAAACAGGAGAAAATCTTTGTGACCTGGGGTTAAGCAAACACTTTTTAGACATGATACCAAAAGCTTGATTCAAAAAAGGAAAATTCAATAAACTGGACGTCATCAAAATTAGAAAGTTTTGCTCTGGGAAACACTGTTAAGATAGTCTGAAAAGACAAGCTATAGACTAGAAGAAGATACAAATCACATATCTGACACAGGACTTGTATTCAGAATACATAAAAACCTCTCAAAACTAACAACTAGGTAATAATCTAATTTTTAAAAATGAGCAAAAGACTTTAACACTTAACCAAAAAAATATATGGATGGCAAAAAAAGCACATGAAAAGATATTCAACATCATTAGCCATTAAAGAAAAGCAATTAAATCCATGATGAGCTCCACTATACCCCTATTAAAATGGATAAAATAGAAAGCATTGACATACCAAGTGCTGGCATGGAACTCTCACACAATGCTGGTGAGAATGCAAAATAACATAGTTATTTTGGAAAATGGTTTAGCAGTTTCTGAAAAGTTAAATGTATTCTACCATATGACCCAGGAATACCAATTCTGGGTATTTACTGTAGAGAAATGAGTGGATAAACAAACTGCAGTACACACAGTCCATACAATGAAATACTACTCAGCAATAATATGGAATGAAGCACTGATACAGGCAACAACGTAGATGAATCTCAAAAATATTATGCTGACTGAGTGAAAGAAGACAATCTCAAAAGGTTACATACTGCTTCCACTTACCTGGCACTGCCCAAAGGACAAAACCACAGCGGTAGATAAGAGGGTACATAAGAGATCAGTGGTTGTCAGGAGCTGGGAGTGGGAGTGGGAGTGGGAGTGGGCATGGGGGTGGGGGAGAAGGGTGTGGCACAAGAGAGCATTCTGAAATAATGGAGAGTTCTGTATCCTGATTGCGGTGGAATCTGTATACATGTTAAAATGAATAGAACTATATTGCAAAAAAGGGCATAATATGTTAATTTTAAAACTTAAAAAAAAATCATTATCTGTCCCCAAGGTTTTGCCTTTGTCTTTAATTCATCTGCTGTTTATCTGCATGCGTGGTATAAGGAAGATATCTAATTATATTTTCCTTTTCTCATGGGGACAACTAGTTGCCCCAGTTCCCATTTATTGGATCGTATGTTCTTCCCCCACTGAATTTTAATGCCACACCTGTTGTATGTTTTTTCAATAAATGTATGGGTATGTTTCTGAGCTCTCTATTCTACCTCTGGATCTATCATCTATCTTTACATCAATATGCTGCCTCAACTGTTACAGTTGTAAACTAACTCTTGCTATCTGATATGGCAAGTCATCTTTTCCTTCTTCAAAAGTGTGTTAGCCTTTTCTCCAACCTAATTCAATCTAAATGGACCTCTAGAGCACTCCAGAGTAAAATCAAACCGCTAGGTAATAATTTTAATTAATTCCAACTGTTGGTAGCTTTCTGAGCCTGAGTAGTACAACCTTATACTGAATCTTGCTCATTGGGATAACTGTTATTTCCATTTTATCAATGAGGAAATAGACTCAGGATTTCAAAGGTAAGGAGCTGACTGACAGCACCATGTAGCAAGGAAGGAGCCAAGCTAGTACCAGAAATAGAACTTCTGACCCCCAGTCTAGTGGATATTCATGAGCCAAGATGGCTCTCCAGGGCCCTGTTTGCTTTTACCTATATAAAGACTATCCTGGTCTCCTGGGTGGAAAAACAAAGCAAATTCCTTCACCCTACTCCACCAATGAGACTTCCAAAATATTATATAAATTGCATTTCAAACCAGCAATAGAAAATAAATGGAAGTGTAAATGAAGATGAAAAAATAACAAATTTTTAATACTTCTCTGCATAACCAATAAAAGCCTAGTACCTATTTTAACCAGCCATCACAGTTAATATGACTGTTAAAAACAAGAAAACAGGCCCCCAAATGCCATGTCACTTATGCTAAGCCCCATATCACCAAACCAAGACTTAACTTACAGTTTTGGCCTCTTCCAGAAATGGAACCTTAAATCCGTCGAACAGGAATCACTGTGAGGTAATTTGTCTGACAGACCCCTGCCATCCCCTAAAGGAAAGTGACCTTGTCCCAACCAATCTGCTTTTTGTTAGTATAACTTCCTTGTCCCTTCTCCTATCAAAGTCTTTCATTTTGTACAGCTCCTTGGAACTCCTTTCTGCTAGATGGGACGCAGCCTGATTCATGAGTCGTTGAACAAAGCCAATAAGATTTTTAAAGTTTACTCAGTTGAATTTTGTTCTTTAAGGAGACCAATTAGGCTTTCTGAAACTAGAATTAACATCCACTTTAAAAAACATTCTCTAGGTTGCATAATGAAATACTACTATCAAAATGAACTACATTTGAAATTCGTTTTGTAACTATAAAAACATACCTGTTCAGGGAAAGGAATTATAAATAGCAGGTAATTGAAAGCATACCTTTATTAGCATTTCAGAAAAACAGTGACACAAAGTTTCTATGAATCTGCATGTTCATTTCCTGTAAGTTTAAAATATTTTATAATAAGCATTTACTTTGCCACCTTTTTTGAAAAACATTGTGCTTTTCCCTCACTGTTTGGCTGGTAACTGGAGTGGGAGGAAGATTGTTTTCCACATTCTCTAACAAGTTTTAAATTTTAAAAGACTCCAGTTTAAAAAAAAAAGATATTCTCAATTGATCTATTTTTAGAGAGCATGTCTTAACTAGTCACACTTAACTAGTGTACTTACTTACATTATCTTCTATAGGTAGGTTCATATTACAGGTAAAATTTTTTAAAGCAGCTCCCCGCCCTCCACATGAGCCACATTCTCACCCACTTTACCACCCAAAGACATTCGCAGTCAGACTCCTGGCAGAGGGTTCAGAACATTGTGCTGCTGATAAAAGAGAAACCACCACCCACCCGAGACAGAAACTGCCAGCTGTTCGTTCGTTTTAGATTTTGGTTAAGAAAAATTTAAAGAAATTCAAACCACTCTTCTTTCTCCTTTATCCACAAATCCATTACCCTATAGCTGGAACTACACAGAAATACTGTGACCGCTGACATACCACAGATGTGTCTATCAATGTCAACAATCTAGTTTAAAAATTTTTATTGTTCAGGCAGGTGCCTCTAAAGTTAATTAGTAGATAATATTAACTGACACATATGGAAATATAAAAATAAAAAGTCCTGGTTATGGCTTTCTTAGAAACTTATAAAGAGATCAAGAAAGAAAACATGTAAATTATAAATTACGTATTTTTAAAAAGCATCTTATACAGACATAGCACTGTATGTGAAAGCACAAAAAATTTTCACTGTCCTTGAAAATGATGGAATGAACACGTTTGGACTTTTATGAAGCTGCTTTATGAAGAAAATGAATTTTTAAAGTTAGAAGAAACAGTTTGAAAGTAAGGACACAGGAGAATTTTTTTTTTTAATTATACGTTACCTTGGAATTGTGGCTAAATATAAGTTGCATACACCAGTATGTTCAAACAGGTATGACAATTCAAGAAGGACCTAACTTAATCTAAACCAGTTATTTCTAACCTATGGGCAAGGAATCATTGGAAGGGTTGCACGGATGTACATATACCAAGCATGGTCTGTAGTCTAAATATTTCTCTCACATATATAGCCCACTATTTTTAATAGAGACTAGTAATAATAAAATACAAACGCATTTAAAAGCATAATAGTCTTTTTGCCACTATGCACAATCTCAACTAACAGATACTAAACGTACAATTACTTGTGTGTTGGTGGTACAGGGTGCCTCATATTCAAAACAGGTCAAGGTTCTTTAAGCTAATATACAAGGTTCCTCTGGCTCTAAAATTCTACACTTTTAAGGATGCTAAGGACTCCTACTCCTATGGTGAATCTTCAGAACTATAACGCCTGCTATGTGCCAAGCACTGGTCTAACTTTTGTTACAAAGATGAATAAGACGTGATCCCAGGCTCAAGCTCAAATTGGCACAAGAGACAGATAGTTGAACAACTAATGTTATACAACCTAAAAAATACCGCAGAAGTACCATTTCAAGTGCTTTGGGAACACAATGGTACTATCAATGTCATCTGTGGGAGCCTGAGAAGACAATGGTCTATGAATTGGATCTTGAAAGTTGGTTTAAAAAAAAAAAGGAAGAGTAAGCATTCAAGACAGATGGTACAGCACATACAAAGGCACAAAGTTGTGAAAGTGCTTGCATGTTTGGTGAAACATCCAGCAGTCTGGCATGACTGGGTATTGAAGTATTTGGAGGAGAGGCAAAATAAGACGAAAGAGGTAGAATGGATTGGAACAGACAGTATAAGGTCCTAAGTGATATGCTTAACAATTAGGACTGAATTCTGTCAGCAATACGGTTATTCAAAAAGCTTAAAGAGAGTATCGATATGAACAGATTTGTATTTCAGAATGGTAACTCTAGGGAAGGATGATGGCGGGGAAATCATCTGGTGAAAGAAAAAGAAAAAGCATCGTGCAGTGCAAGTGGAAATACACAGTCAAGGATGAGCCTTAGGTTCTTAGTTTGGACAGCAGGATGGACACCGGTACCATTATCTGAGATGGGATACATAAAAAAGGCAGGAAGAAAACCAAGAAGAGAGTAGGATTCTTCAGAGGGCAGTTTCCAGACAGTATGGTTATCCATGAAGAGTACTAGGAAAAGAGTAATATTTCTTGGAGGGCAGTTTCAAGAAAGAGGGAATGGTTCTCCATGTCATATGCAAAGAGGTAAATTGAAAACTGAAAAGGACCCCTTTTGCATCCCTGCCGACCACCTCCCAACCCCACCCCGCAAACGGTGAGTTCCCAGGTGGGTTAGGCAGGAAGAAAACAGAGAGGGAAGGTGTGTCCACAGGGTTAGGGCCAAGGCTTTTCATCGAACTTGCCGCACCTCAGTTCCGGAAAGAGGTGCTCAGAGCTGAACAAGGAGAGGAAGTACCGCGCCCAGGAACTGGCAACCGGTAGTTCAAGAGATGGTGCAAAGCACCATCGGGGAAGGAAGCTTCCGACTCCCTATGCCCGCTCTGGTCCCTGGATTGATTCCACTTACTCTGGTCTCAATCCCTCGCAGCCGTCAGCTGTGGCGGTTAGGACTCAAAGCCTCGGCCAACGGGGACCTATGCACCCAGGGGAAGAGACTCCTCTTGCCTGTTCAGCTTCTTCAGCGAGGCAGTACAGGGGCGTCCCGGGGGAATCAGAGGGGCTCAGCCCCATCACTGGCCAAGCGAAAACCTCCGTTCACCGCCTCCGACCAGCGCTCTCAGAACACTTTAACCTCGCGAGATTTCCTTCCTCGCGTAACCGTGGGGGCAGAGCCCAGAGATTTTTTTTGAGGCCTCTACCTGACATGCGCGAGAGGTAGGGGCGGGCCTCCCCACTAATCCACACTCAAGCTTTCTCTCGGCCTCTCGCAAAGTCTCGCGAATTTTGCTAGGGGAAACGGGCCTGGGTGGAGAGACGGAGAAGGGGAGATCTGGTGGGCGGGTCTTGCGCTTAGGGGACCGTAGCACCGTTAGCCGGTGCTGTGGTTGGTACTTCGCTGTTGGGGAGGCTCTTAGGTCGCCCGGATCAATTTTCCCAATGGGTGACTGGGAAAATTAGGGGGTAGAAAATCTTGAGGGTCGGAGGCATTTTTTTCTTGGCTCCGCCCTCTTCCTGTTAGAGACCTGGGCGTCTGGCCCGCAGAGGGGGAAGGGCAGCGTGGCGGGGCTGCCGAAGAGTGCTTTGCGCACGCGCCAGTCCGAGTGTGTGAGTGTTTGTGTTCACGCGCAGGCGCGCGCGCTCCTGCATTTAGGAAGCCTGGGAAGGACCGGTGTGTTAGGAGATGAGCGGGGAAAGCGTAGTCCCCTGTCTTTGGTACCAGACACTCCTGACTGTGCGCTGACCCTCCCCACCCAGCCAGCAGCCTTTTCCAGAGAGGCTGTGGTGCATAGCCTCTGTTCGTTTTCACTGCAGGACCAGGCACGAAAGTAAGCGAACCTCGATCCTGAGGTCTTCCTTATCCACTCACCTTGTACTTTCCACCCCCCACTTTCCAGCAGAGTGTGTCTAGGTTTCTCAAAGAAGAGTTTTGCATGAAGGGGAAATGCATTTGAAAGCAGGAGAAGAAAATAGCTGGATTGTAAAAAGTCGGTTCGTTTTAATGAACACTTCTGCTGTGTTTACCCTGTGCTTTTCGAATGTGGATTGTCTATTCAGTATAAGATTTTATTAGCGAAGCAAGGGAGTTCTTATAAGAAGAAGTTTCCAAAGTTCCTCCTTCCCACCATGTGATGGTAGCACCTAAGTTTTTCTGTTCTACATGATGAATTACCGTGGTGTTTCAGAAGCTAAGGTGGAGAGTGTGAATTTGAGGTCCTTATCCTAATGCGAAGACCAGATATGCAGTTATCTTAGGAGATGTTTGTTATGTTTTGAGCTTCCCTTTTGTTGTCACTCTTTCCAGTTCATTCTTTCTCCCCAATCCCCACCCTTTTTCAGAAGTCTTAGAGATTTTTTTGGAGGGAAGCCCCCAAATGCTGCCTTATATTACTTTAGGGGTTTATATTTGATTGATGTCAATTAGCAAGGATCATCAAAAGTGTGTTTGAAGAGTGTTTGTCGTTTATTTTGTTTGGTATTATGTAAGGGAAACAAGTACGATTATTTGTAAAAATGTTTTCTTCTGGCAAATTTAAGTTCATTCCAAAGGCAAGAAATATCTGCATGTATTGTAATCTGCCTGTGTCTGGTAGAATGACAGGTGAATATGGTGTAGCTCATCCCTTGAATTGCTACTTTCTGGTCATGACCTCATTAAATCTTGTCCTTTGTTCGATAAATTTTTTTGACTACTGATTATTCATGTTCCCTATCAAATCTTGAGGAGAAGACGCATTCGTTAGAAATAATTTAAGATATTAAATGTTATGTATAAGATGTTTGGCTAATATATTTTATCCCTTACAGGTTAAAACAAAATGAAGATTTTTTCTGAATCTCATAAAACAGTATTTGTTGTGGATCACTGCCCTTACATGGCAGAATCATGCAGACAGCATGTCGAGTTTGATATGCTGGTGAAGAATAGGACCCAAGGAATCATCCCTTTGGCCCCTATATCTAAATCATTGTGGACTTGCTCAGTAGAATCTTCCATGGAATATTGTAGAATAATGTATGATATATTTCCTTTCAAAAAGCTGGTGAGTGTGAAGTACAAGGAAAATCATGATTTGGGGGATGTACTTGACTGCTTTTTACACTTTTTATGTATGACTTTGCTTTAGATTTGACTTACAACTGTTTATTTGCCACTTTAAAAGTGTAGTATATAGAACTCCCCTTTGGGGTTAATATGTGTATTTAATTGGGGCCGCTAACAATTATGGAGCACTTACATGTGCTTCATATTAACTCCTTTAACTCTTACAGCAGTCCTATGAGGTAGCTACTGTAATTACTGGGACAATATTCAAAGTGTATAAAAACCAGAATGGAACAGACACTGACCACTGAGAACTGTTGCCAGCCTAAGCAGAAGGGATGTTGGCTGAAAGCACTTTGTCAGAATGTGTTGGTATGTTCCATCTGAATATCAGCCTTGTTTATTACTGCCTTGTTGGAGACGCAGAAACGGAGGTAAAGAGAAGCAATTTGCCCTGAGTCATGTAGCTAGTTAGAGGAAGAACCAGAATTTGAACGTGGCTGCTTACAGTTTTAGTGAAAGTGTCCTAAATTGCTGCAGGATTTGGCCATATTGTAAAGAATGCTCTTAAGAATGCTAAGGGGAAATTGTTTTTATCAGTAAGAAGAGAAGTTGAAGATTGATAGAAATTCCAAGTGTGAAAATTATCTTCAGTTTTCAGAATCTCAACTGTTTTATTTTGGGAAAGTCATTTGGTTAAGCCACAAGTGGATGCTTTGCTTTCTGTCTCATTTGGAGCAGCGTAGGCTGGGACCTAGCCTGTTCATAGACCGGCACAGGCACAGCAGTAACCGTAAGGCTGAACACAGAGAGGCTAATATATATTATACATTCAGATATGTTCCAAATTAAAATATAAATTGTTTTAGTCCCTCTGTAAATTGTGTATCATGTAAGGTAAAAAAGTATATATGAGAGGAAGCATAATGTAGTGATTTAACGCACAGGTTTCGGTTCAGGTCTTGGCATCATTAAGCTACCAGCAGTGTGACCTTGATCATTTTGCTTCATCTCTCCAAGCCTCAGTTTCCTCCCATGTAAGCATACCACCTCCTTCCTATGATTGTTGTAAGATTTCAATGAGGTAATGTGAGTAAAGTGGCCAGTAAAATATGTTCCTGTCAGGTAAGTCTTAGGAGAAAAGGCTGCTTATCAAACTTACTGGGGAAGCAAAATGAGTATTACATGGATAATAGGAAGAAAGATCATGAATTAGATCATGTAGTCCAGGGGAAAGAAGTAATCTCACCCTCCTCCCAAAAGGGAACATAGCCATCATTTGATATATTTTCTAATGTATCCTTACTGTTACCATCTTACCTGATACTATTCTTTGTTTGCATTTTACTTAAAAAAATTTTTTTTTAAGAAATTTGACAGATACAGTGGAAGAATTAGGATGCTTTTTATTTATTTATTTATTTATTTATTTATTTATTTATTTATGGCTGCATTGGGTCTTTGCTGCGCACGGGCTTTCTCTAGTTGTGGCGAGCAGGGGCTACTCTTTGTTGCCGTGCGCGAGCTTCTCATTGCGGTGGCTTCTCTTGTTGCGAAGCATGGGCTCTAGGCACGCGGGCTTCAGTAGTTGTGGCACAAAGGCTCAGTAGTTGTGGCGCACGGGCTCAGTTGCTCAGCAGCATGTGGGGTCTTCCCGTACCAGGAATCGAACCCTTGTCCCCTGCACTGGCAGGCGGATTCTTAACCACTGCGCCACCAGGGAAGTCCCTTTACTTTAAAATTTAGAATAAAGTGCAAATCCATTCTTTTAGCTTTCAATGCTCTAGGTTATATGGTCACTGCTTGTTTTTCTGACCTTATCTCCTACATCTGTCTCCACTCTGACCTTCACCCTTCTGAGGGTGTGCACCTAGAGATCTTTGCATTTGTTGTTTGCTCTACCTGGAATTCTCTACCTCCAGCTCTTTCCCTGGCTGGTTTCTTTTGGTCATTTTGGATTTCCCTCAATTGCCACTTCTGTAGAGAGCCCTTCTCTGATCACCCAACCTAAAGAAGCTAAACAACTTCTTTTTCATAGCATTTATCACTCTCTGAAATTATGTTGTTCATTTATTTTTGTTTGTATTCTCCCTGCACTACCCTCTGTCTTACCACACCCCGGAACTCCGGCTTTCCCCACATTGTGAGCAACAGAACTGTTGTATTCATCACTGTATTCCCATATCCCCAGTGCTGAGAGTAGCACCTGGCCTGTGCTAGGCATTCGGTAACTATAGAATGAATGAATGAATCAATCAGCAAACGAGAGCTAGAGACTGTACTCTCTATTTATGTTTATGTTATATATAATATATTAAAAGGTATTTATAATAAAATAAATGTTTTAAATATGATGTGATTGAGAAGACTTGGAGTTGAATACTAATTATTTCTTTGAACTCTATTAGGTGAATTTCATTGTGAGTGACTCTGGAGCACATGTTTTAAATTCTTGGACTCAAGAAGACCAAAATTTGCAGGAGGTATGCTTAGATTTTGAGCTGTGGCCATTTTTGAAAATTATCTGGATGTGGTAATACTTTCTTAAAATATAATTAATTTTTTAAATAGATATAGTGTTTGCACATAGTTTTAAAACACCAACTAATACTAAAAGAAAAACAGAGCTGTCTGTCTTCCAGTCTTTCCCCACTTTCTAGAAGCAAGCTTTCAACTCTTTAGCTCATCTAGTATTTACTTCCTATTTCTAAATAACATGTTTTTACTGCTATTTACAGAGTTCTCAATTTAAACCTTATTTATCATTATTGTCGATGAGGATTTACCTTTTATACTTCCTCTCACCCATGCCACTCTCACTGCCTTCTTCCCTTCCCTGATTTTCTCAATATTATATCAGAAGTTTTGGTTAATTCAAAATTTTGTGTTTACATTATAATGTCTACATAAAGTGTTATCCACTGCTAAGCCAAGTAGGATATGCGATTATTTCCTTTGTTTTGTGTTTTATTAAGGTTTTATTGAGATATAGTTGACAAGCAGCACTGTATAAGTTTAAGGTCTACAGCACAATGATTTGACTTCTGTGTTATTCCCTTTGTTGGTGTGTGATCTAATTTTTAATTTCCAAGAACTTTTACTTATGCTCTAATTATGTCCATTTTTGTCATATCCTTTTCTTGTTTTATGGGTGTAATTTTTTAATCCAAAGGTATTAGTTTATTTGAAGTTTTCTTTTGCTCTCCTTGTGTTTTCAGTGTTCTTTTCATGTTGAGGCTTTTCTTAAATGCCTACTGATATTTAGCTATGCAACCTTATTTAAAAGCAGGGCACTAAACAGCAGGTTAGAAGATCTGCATGTCGTGGAGTAGGTATTGCTGACTGGCCTTCATCGTGCTTTAATCTAGTTGTTTTCCCTGGGAGGCCTCCAGATGTCAGAATAGACAGATTGTCTCTCCGGGACTTCTCAGGGTCTCCAGAGAAGATCTTCCACTCTTCCACCTGTATGCTATAAACTTGGTTGTCAGCCTTCTGGGAGCCAGGGGAGAGGGTAGGTTCTACCATCCAGTAGGTGAACTTTCACTCAGTCTTTCTGTTTTTGGTCTAGTACTGTGCTGTCCAATATAGTAGCTACTAGCCATATGTAGCTACCATTAGCTATCAAATAGCTACTATTTAAATTTCAATTAATTAAAATTAAATGCAATTAAAAAATCCAGTTTCTCTGTAGCACTAGCCACGTTCCAAACGCTCAGTAGGCCACATGTGGATAGTGGCTACTGTACAGCGCAGTTATAGAACTTTTCCATCATCAGAGAAAGTTCCTTTGGGCAGCACTGGTCTAGTGTCTTCCCCTGACACTCTGCTGTGCTTTGTGGTATCCATGCTTGGTACCTCTCTGGTTCATTTCCTCCAACGACTGTGATTCTGTATCTGGGGGGATCAGGAAGAGGGAGTCACTTGCATGGGTAGGGTGTGAGTAGGATTGGGAGTCAAGCTGTTCCTTATACTGGCTTCAAGTCATTCCGTTTTCAGTATCTTGCCTCATCCTTGCTTTATGTGGTACTTGATGCTGCCAGTTCCTGAACTTCTCTTGGATTCTGAAAGGCATATCATCTTGCCTTTTTCCCCTGTAGGCGCTTAGATTTCAGTTTATTCAGTCTTGCTAAGTCCATTACCATTCCTCCATCCATTTTCATACGTTCTTGCTGACATCTCTTGATTGTTCTCTTGTCTCCTCCTCCATTCTCTTCATCTTTGTGGGTTTATGGGGTTTTTTATCCCCCCCTTTGGTGTTTGCTTTTTTAAATTAAATTCCTTTACTACAGTTTTAGTGGAGTTTTAGGGAGCAGAAATAAACCCATGCTCAATTCATCAAGTTTATGCTTTTTAAACGTGTCTAAGGATATTGAATATGTTGTAGATTACGTTCTTTTCTGTTGTTTTAAGTGGATAGAAGACTTCAGTCTATTAGGTCCTTCACTGATGAATATGAACATGAGAGACAGGCATTAGTGAAATATTTGAATACATTATTTGAACTATTTCATGTTAAAATTTTTCTGTTAATGGATGCCCTTTAGTGGAAATAATCCCATCCAAATGTGTTTTAATGAAAATGTGTTTCTTACAATGTTTGGTCTTAAAATGTTGTGATTAATATTATAATATGTAAACATAACTAACCTTTTTTTCTTTTGAGATAACTCACTGAAGGGGGGCTTTTATTGGCTTGGCTTTGCATTTATATCACTCCAGAATGTTCTTTATTCTTTCATTGCTTGAAAAAATATTAAGGATTCCATACATTCCCCCTGTACTATCTTTTTGAAATAGCATGTATTCTGCTTTGTTCTTTCAAGAGGTACTGTGAAAGAAGCCTGAAGCTTCTCTAGTTGTGTATGAATAAAAATAAGTACAAATTTGAATAGATTTTCGTTACTGCACCTCTGCAGTGCAGTAAGAGGTATGCATTTAATAATGGGAGCTATACTGATGATGCAAGAATTACTGCTTCCTTCTGCTTTCTGAAGGTGAAGGCATATTATATCACACGCATTGCTTTTAGATTATGAACAGAAGGGGAAACTCCAGGTGTGAAGGCAACTATATAGCAAATCCCTAGTGTTTAAGATGACATAAAATAATTGACATTTTGTCTAAATTATGTATAATCTTTTTTTTTTTAAATTTTATTTATTTATTTATTTATTTATGGCTGTGTTGGGTCTTCGTTTCTGTGCTAGGGCTTTCTCTAGTTGCGGCAAGTGGGGGCCACTCTTCATCGCGGTGCGCGGGCCTCTCACTATCGCAGCCTCTCTTGTTGCGGAGCGCAGGCTCAGTAATTGTGGCTCACGGGCCTAGTTGCTCCGCAGCATGTGGGATCTTCCCGGACCAGGGCTCGAACCCGTGTCCCCTGCATTGGCGGGCAGATTCTCAACCACTGCGCCACCAGGGAAGCGCATAAATTATGTATAATCTTGTCTGTGTAAACATGTTTAATGTTTAGCTTTGGTTGTCTGTGTCACACCTTTCTCTAGTTATTGTGACTGATCATGAGAAGCAATTGAAGTAGATTGATTGAAGAATGTTTGGGCTGTAAGGATTGTAGACATCTTTTGCTTAGACTCCTTTGTGCAGGTGAAGGAACTGAAGCCCACAGGTGCCAGAGGTAGTTTGACTTGCATACCTGGGTCCAGGGCTCTTTCTGTTACAGCACGTGACTCTATCCTCTACATTGTAGATCTTATTACAAAAAATTTATCAGATTTCAGGAGTTTTGGCCTTGTTTTTGTTGGCTAAATTAAATAAAGTTTGAAAGTATCATACTAATGTGGCACAGGTTCTATTATTAGTTTCACTTTCAGATTAGGAAAAAAGCTAGGAGAGATAAACCAGGGTCACACAATATTAAAAGTCAGAGCCAGGGCTTCCCTGGTGGTGCAGTGGTTGGGAGTCTGCCTGCCAATGCAGGGGACGCGGGTTCGAGCCCTGGTCTGGGAGGATCCCGCATGCCACGGAGCGGCTGGGCCCGTGAGCCACAATTGCTGGGCCTGCGTGTCTGGAGCCTGTGCTCCGCAACGGGAGGGGCCGCGGCGGTGAGAGGCCCGCGCACTGTGATGGGGAGTGGCCCCCGCTTGCCGCGGCTGGGGGAGGCCCTCGCGCAGAAACGGGGAGCCAACACGGCCATAAATAAATAAATTAATTAAAAAAAAAAAAAAAGTCAGAGCCAGAATTTCAGTCCATAGTTATCTGACTCCAGAAGTTAAGCTTTCTGCTGCTTTCCCAGGACCACAACACCCCTGTCCTAAAAAGCAGCTTTTTATTTTTTCTCCTATGTACCAGGGACTTTTTATAGTCCTATATATACAGTATTTTTTCTTTCATTTTTGATCACTTTTTATGAATAGGTAATACCTATGTAGTTTAAAAATAAATTTTACATATATACTTGCATGTATACATGTATGTGTGTGTGTGTGTGTGTGTAAGTAAAAGCTAAGTCTTGAAAAATTTCCGACTCATCCTCTGTTCCAGTTAGTGGTGTGCTAGAGCCTGGTTATACCAACTTGGGAGAGCTGAGTGTGTGCATCTCCTATCAACTTCACATTCAGTGAAAGCTTGAAAGTAGCGATCATGGGAGTACTTAACCATAGATATTGGCAAACACTACAAATTAGGGGGTTTTTTTCCCTTTGGAGAGCTGGTTTACCAGCACATCACTATTTATCCCCACCACTATTAGTTTTTTTTTTTTAAATTAATTTTATTTATTTATTTTTGGCTGTGTTGGGTCTTCGTTTCTGTGCGAGGGCTTTCTCTAGTTGCGGCAAGTGGGGGCCACTCTTCATCGCGGTGCGCGGGCCTCTCACTGTTGCGGCCTCTCTTGTTGCGGAGCACAGGCTCCAGACGCGCAGGCTCAGTAGTTGTGGCTCACGGGCCTAGTTGCTCCGCGGCATGTGGGATCTTCCCAGACCAGGGCTCGAACCCGTGTCCCCTGCATTGGCAGGCAGATTCTCAACCACTGCACCACCAGGGAAGCCCACCACTATTAGTTTTTAATGGGTCCTTCCAGCGTATCTTTATGCATATATAAAGCAAAGTCCTCACACTTTGTTCTTTTTTAAGAGTGTTTTAGCTATTCTGTATCCCTTGTAATTCCATATGAATTTTAGAATCAGCTTATCAATTTCTATCAATACAAAGAAATCAGCTGGGATTCTGACAGGGATTATGTTTAATCTGTAGTTCAGTTTGGGTAATGTCATCTTAACAATAATAAGTATTCCAGTCCATGAACATAGGATGTTTTCTATTCATTTAGATCTTCAGTTTCTTTCAACAATATTTCATAATTCTCAGTATAAAATATGCACTTCCTTTGTTAAATTTATTCCTAAGCATTTTATTCTCTTTGGTGCTATTATAAATGGAATTGTTTTCTTAATTTCATTTTTGGATTGTTCTTTGCAAGTGTACAGCAATACAGTTGGTTTTTGTCCATTGATCATGTATCCTGCAACCTTGCTGAACTTGCTTATTATTTCTAAAAAATTTCTAATGGATTCCTTAGGATTTTCTACATACAAGATCATGTCATCTGCAACATAGAGATAGTTTTACTTCTTCCTTTCCAATCTGAATTCCTTTTATTTCTTTTTCTTTCCTAATGCTTGGGCTAGAAGCTCTAGTATAGTATTGAATTGAAGTGGTGAGAGTGGATATCCTTCTGTTTCTGATCTTAGAGGGAACACATCTAATTTTCACTATTAAGCATGATATTATGTATAGGTTTTTCATAGATGCCTTTTATCTGCTTGAGGAAGTTCCCTTCTGTTTCTAGTTTGTTGAGTGTTTTTTATCATGAAAGGGTTTTAGATTTTTGTCAAATGCTTTTTCTGTATTTATGGGGATGATCATGTGATTTTTAAAAATTCCATTGATATCGTTTGCATTAATTAGTTTTTAGACATTAAACCAACTTTGTGTTCCTGGGATAAGTCCAACTTGGTCATGGTATATAATTCTTTTTATATGTTGCTGGATTCAGTTTGCTAGTATTTTGTTGAGGATATTTGTATCCATATTTATAAGATACATTGGTCTGTAGTTTCATTTTCTTGTGATGCCTTTGTCTGACTTGTGCTTATTCTTGTCAACATGATTGCTTTCCCTTTTACTTAGCTGATGGCAGCATTAGCAGCTGTTGGGCCTCCTAATCCCCGGGCAGATCCAGAATGCTGCAGTATTCTGCATGGTCTTGTTGCAGCAGTGGAAACCCTCTGTAAAATTACCGAATACCAACATGAGGCTCGTACTCTACTAATGGAGAATGCAGAACGTGTTGGAAATAGAGGACGAATAATTTGCATTACTAATGCAAAAAGGTGAGACATTAATCACAGTAATTCTTTCACTAAGGGAATTTTAATATCCTATTGTAGTTTTTATTTAAAAAAAAGCAGGGGCAACATGTTAGCATTTAAGGATATCACATGTGGCCTTTCTAATATCGAAACTGTGTTTATCCAGTTCTAAAATATCCAGTTCATCTCAGTGAAAACCGTTTAGATTGTTATCACGTAGGTCGATTTGACTTTTTTTTCCTCACTAGTTTTTCATTCAATTGGTTGTTTGGTATTGTGAATGAGCACACTACAGACAGTCCTTATTGAAGTAGTTTTAAGTGCCTGTAACAAGATACTACAGCTGCATAGTGTGTTTAGTTTTTTCTCTGACTATTTATTTATTTAAGTTGGTTTTATCTTTTTTATGCCATAGTGATAGTCATGTGCGAATGCTTGAGGACTGTGTCCAGGAAACAATTCATGAACATAACAAGCTTGCTGCAAATTCAGATCAGTGAGTATAATCCATAAATGGAGTAAATATTCCATTTTGTAGTCATATTTATTTCATTATAATTATTCCAATAATTTTAATGGTAATTGGTACCATTCCCTTGAATTCTCTACTGGCTCTACAATTTAGTCAAAAACGTATGTTCGATCAGAAACTTCTTGTCCCATTTTCCCTTTAAGTTTAAAATTTTACTTTTTGCTCACAGGAAAGGTGAGCAGAAGGATAAAATAACACATAAATTTATAATGCATTTTTTTTTATGGCTTGTTCTCATACTCTGTATTATAAATCTATAAAATGAGCAGATCATTGGTGGCATTATTCAGTATGTACCAAATCAAAACATAACTAATTATATTGCCTGAATTTTTTAAAAAGAAAAAAGCCACTAAAGATATGTTTGGGACAGTTGCTGTGAGGAGTCTATATTAGATCGAGCTACTATTAATTTTCTAGGTGGAGTACTGGTATTATTGTCAACGAGTAGGATTATTCTCGCTAGGAGAAGGAAGCATGCTGAGGTATTTAGGAATGAAATATCATTTCCTCTGCAACTTACTCTCAAATGACTTAGTAAAAAAAAAAAAGAATGTACATCTATTTAGGCATTTATAGTGAAAACAAATGTAGCTAACAGCTAATTAGCTAATCTATGTTGAGGATATATGGGTGTTCATTGAATAGTACTTTTCTTTCAATTTTTCTGTAGGTTTGGAAATTTTAAAATAAAAAGTTGGCTCACAGATATAGAGAACAAACTAGTAGTTACCAGTGAGAGAGGGAAGGGGAGAGGGGCAGGATAGGGGTAGGGATTAAGAGTTACAAACTACTATGTATAAAATAAATAAGCTATAAGGATATATTGTACAACATGGGGAATATAGCCAGTATTTTATAGTAACTATAAATGGAGTATAACCTTTAAAAATTGTGAATCACTGTCGTATATCTGAAACTTTTATCATTGTACATCAGCTGTGCCTCAATTTAAAAAAAGAAATAAAATGGAGGGGGCAAAAAGTAAATAAAAAGTTGGGGGTAAATTTTTAGTAATACAAATTCTGTATTCTTGGAAATAACCAATTATAGGTAATATAATTTGTTCTTGAAAAACACTAGTAAAAGGGAAATTAATACACAATATATTCATTTTCTCTGTGGCAGTTATCTATTGAAAATTACACCAGAGTATAAGAATTTTCGCTTTATTTTATCCTTCGAATACACAAAATGATCATTTTTGCATTTGAATTAAACTCATATAAATTATTCATTAAATGTTCATACAAGTACAGCAGTTATACAGTCTTTCTCAATATTTAACTTTTATGTTAACCGTAGTATCTGATTATAGAGACACACTGTTTTAGTATATAAAACTTTTTATAGTTTACCTGCCTGAATTCTTTACGTAGTATATAGCCTTATGTTCTAAGTGAAAAGTTTCTCTTTAAGTCTCATGCAGATTCAGAAGTGTGAGCTAGTCTTGATCCATACCTACCCAGTTGGTGAAGACAGCCTTGTATCTGATCGTCCTAAAAAAGAGGTAAGTGCAGAAGTAATGGAAGAAGAGATCATTGTTAATTATTAATAATAAATGCTGAGAAGGTTTAGCATAAGAATGATCAGGTTGCCAACATTTTCTGATACAAAAATATTTAGAGTTTTGAAAGCAACCTGTATGGCAAAGTACCTAGATTGGTTCTTTATGTTATAATTGTAGATTTTGAAAGTATTTTGTTTGGTTTGCCTGTTGATGTTTATTTTAAATAACTGTGTTCTCAAACCATACACAATTTGTATTGTTCCTCAAATTTCAATTACTGTAATGGATTTCAGTTGCTTTAATGACTTCTTGCTCTGTAGAACTGTTTTTTCTCCTCATTAGGAAAACAATACACTCTTTAATCAAAATACACTCCTATAACAAAGAAATTAACTTTACCTATCCAGAGGGGTAAAAGACTAATTTCCAACTTTGGTTTTACTTTTCAAATAAATCTGAACAACTTTAAAGGAAGAGATGAGTCTGTTGATTGTTAAATGGATTCACATCACATGATATTCTCCATTGGTGGTCTGTGTTTAGAAATACAGACATGTGTGTTTGTATAACTATATTAAATGTGTATGTTCTTATTTTTGTGTTTTTATTTAGCATTACTTAATATAAACATGTGAAATATTAACTTAATGATT
This sequence comes from Balaenoptera musculus, assembly GCF_009873245.2. Taxonomy (NCBI): domain Eukaryota; kingdom Metazoa; phylum Chordata; class Mammalia; order Artiodactyla; family Balaenopteridae; genus Balaenoptera; species Balaenoptera musculus. The sequence continues at coordinate 22,727,896 of NC_045794.1, read as the reverse complement.
TTTTTTATAGCTGATTTTTTTTTTAGGTCATTATCTCTATCATTGTGTTTTATGTGGTTTCCAGCATGAGCCCATTTTTTGTTAACTTTTTTCTGACTCTTGGTAACATGACATTATATTGGCTTTACTTTGAGATAAGTAAATAATTTACTTACAATAAATACTATTACCCTGGAATGAGTAAAATTTTGTTACCTTGTTATAAGTAACTTTTGGCTGCCTTATACATTTCTTGGTGACAAAATATGATGATTGTAGTGATTTTCATTCTTTGTAGTAAGTAGTAGTATCTGCAGAGGTTTGTCCTCTCCACAAAATTAATTATTTTCTCTACAGTATTTCTGTGGGGTACTTCAAATCAATTTTGCATATAGATAAATAGAAGTAAAAATTATAAATTAAAAAATATATTTAAATCAAAGACTATTCTACACTAAGTTTCAAGAGGACAGGGATTTTGCCTGTTCACTGCTGTATCCTCCAGTAGCTCACACAGTTTCTGGCAATTTATACAGTAAGTTCTCTTTAATACCTATCTGTTGAATGAATGAATGTATAAACATGTATTACTAAAATAATGATTATGGTTAATTTATGGACCTTTTTCCCCCTAAATTCTCACAAGTAAAAGTACTTAATTTTCATGGGTTGAAGTAAAATATTTAGCACTAAGTTAAAACGTATTAAAGTTTTGTGGGGTTTTTTTTTTCATACCTTTCTATAGTTGTCCCCCGTTTTAACCAGCGAAGTTCATAGTGTTCGTGCAGGACGGCATCTTGCTACCAAATTAAATATTTTAGTACAGCAGCATTTCGACTTGGCTTCAACTACTATTACAAATATTCCAATGAAGGTAGGCAGTTCTTTTTCTTGCTGTTTTGAAAGCTCTGCTTTGCTTTTTAAATATTTGATATGTATTATTTATTTTAATGAACCTTAACTTTTTCTTCCCATATCATATTTTCTGTTTTGCTAGCACACATTCAGTGTCTTTGACCAGGTTAGTAAATAATGAAAAGCAACAAGAAAGGATCACAGAACAAAGTGCTGTATTTTTTTTTTCTAATAAGAACATTCTGTATCAGCTTTTTTGTTTTTAATTTTGTTCTCATTACTTTCATCAAAATATAATTTCTATCTGAAATGATTACTTTTTCTGTGATTCTTTTCCTGACAGTTGTTATTAGATTTTACTCACTTTGTGTGTTCTAGTAGATCTTTTCTTTCTTATATTTTTGTTCTTGCCTACCCAGTATAAAGGTGTTTGTAACTAATAGGTCTAACTAGGGAAAAATAGTTTATAGTTTTAAACAAGTTTATGATTCTAGCTGAAAAACATATGAGTCTTACGATTTTACTAATGGATTTTCTTAGGAATCTATTACTACCTTGTCATTTTCATTATGTTATTTAGCTGTCTAAAACCAGCACGATGCCTGGCCCATAGAAAGCTTCAAATAAATTTTTACTGAGGGGAGTTACATTTAATTGTATTGATTATATTTACAAATATAAAGTAGCCAGTATATCTAAAAATTTAAATTAGCTTTCTCATAAGTCCAGTTTCATTTTTTTTGCCACCATATGATGAAAACTAAATTGCATGAGAAATGTAATCTTTTCATTATTAATTTCCTCCTTATACCACTGGCTGGCTCTTTAATAGAAATTATAGCCTTAACCAATAGAACAGTTTAGGTGAGGCAGCAGTGAACAACTAAAATAGCATAATAGGTGTACTTTAATATAATTTCATGAGTTATAAGAAAAATACCCTGAGGGTGACAGATACCTTGCTTTTTAAATTTGACCATATTTGTGTGCTACTGGTGTGACTCCTTGATCTTTGTCTTTTTCTTGTAAATAGATAATATTGAAGTTTGTATTTACTATTTAGTGAGGACAAGTTACTAAACTTGTTTATTAGTCTGTATTTGCTATTTTATATAATTGGTGCTTGCTAATTTACTATAGGTATTTAAAGATGCTATTTCCTCCTTTAATCAGCTATTTTACATTGAGTAAACTATTTCAATTACATCATATTTGTGTATACAAAGTATTGGCAGGACGATGCATTCAGAGTAAAAAAATTTCTAAAATTTCTAGATGAACCATCTATGTTAATTCTGACATACATAAGAAAAATCACTACTTTATTAGTGATATGTAGCTAGTAGTTTTTTAATATAGTTTATATTGCTGTGGAAAATTATTGCATCTTTAAATAGATTAATTACTGAGCAAACTATCCCCTTATTATAGCTAATTATTGTTTAAGCAAAATGAATAATTACTTCATTGTTTTAAAAACAAAGCCAAGTTATTTTAAATTTTGCTTTAAGGAAGAACAACATGCTAACACATCTGCCAATTACGATGTGGAGCTACTTCATCACAAAGATGCACATGTAGATTTTCTGAAAAGTGGTAAGTAAGAGACGTTGGAAAATACTATTTTGTAAGATCTAACATATGAAAGCGTACTAACAGCTTTGAGAAGTTCTTGAGTAAATAAACCTGATTGACTTTAGTCCATCCCGTTCCAAACTTCCCTGACAATATCACCCATTAATGGCCATGGAACTAGTGTTCTATTGAATTTACTTTGGGAAAGACTAGGCTAATGGAACAAATACAGACATACCTCATTTTATCATGCTTTGCTTTATTGTGCTTCATGGATGTTGCGTTTTTTTACAAATTGAATGTTTGTGGCAACCTGGGTTGAGCAAATCTTTGGCGACATTTTTTCAATAGCACTTGCTCACTTCATGTCTCTGTGTCACATTTTGGTAATTCTCGCAGTATGTCAGACTTTTTCATCATTATTTTTGTTATGGTGATCTGTGATCAATGATCTTTGATGTTGCTCTTGTAAATTGTTTTGGGGTGCCACAAACTGTACCCATATAAGACAGAGAACTTATTCCATAAATGTTGTGTGTGTTCTCACTGCTCCACTGACTGGCTATTCCCCATCTCTCTCCCTCTCCTTGGGCCTCCCTATTCCCTGAGACACAACAATATTGAAATTAGTCCAGTTAATAACCCTACAGTGGCCTCTAAGAAAGGAAGAGTTGCACATCTCTCACTTTATTTTTTTTTCATGGAAAGGCATTTTATTTTAAATATAGCAGTGTGTACATGTCAATCCCAAACTCCCAATCTATCCCTCCCCCTCTCCCTTCCCCCCTGGTAACCATAAGTTCATTCTCTAAGTCTGTGAGTCTGTTTCTGTTTTGTAAATAAGTTCATTTGTATCATTTTTTTAGATTCCACATATAAGTGATATCATATGATACTTGTTTTTCTCTGTCTCACTTCACTTAGTCTGATAATCTCCAGGTCCATCCATGTTGCTGCAAATGGCATTATTTCATTCTTTTTAATGGCTGAGTAATATTCCATGGTATATATGTACCACATCTTCTTTATCCATTCGTCTGTCGCTGGACATTTAGGTTGCTTCCATGTCTTGGCTATTGTAAACAGCGCTGCAGTGAACATTGGGGTGCGTTTATCCTTTTGAACCACGGTTTTCTCTGGATATATGCCCAAGAGTGGAATTGCTGGATCATATGGTAGCTCTATTTTTAGTTCTTTAAGGAACCTCCATACTGTTCTCCATAGTGGCTGTATCAATTTACATTTCTACCAACAGTGCAAGAGGGTTTCCTTTTCTCCACACCCTCTCCAGCATTTATTGTTTGCAGATTTTTTGATGATGGCCATTCTGACCAGTGTGAGGTGATATCTCATTGCAGTTTTGATTTGCATTTCTCTAGTAATTAGTGATGTTGAGCATCTTTTCATATGCCTGTTGGCCAGCTGAAGCTATGTCTTCTTTGGAGAAATGCCTCTAGGTCTTCTGCCCATTTTTTGATTGGGTTGTTTTTTTTTTGATATTGAGCTGCATGAGCTGTTTGTAAATTTTGGAGACTAATCCCTTGTTGGGTCGCATTACTTGCAAATATTTTCTCCCATTCTGTTGGTTGTCTTTTCGTTTTGTTTATGGTTTCCTTTGCTGTGAAATGTCCCTCACTTTAAATCAAAAATTAGAAATGATTAAGCTTAGTGAGGATGGCATGTCGAAAAGCCAGGATAGACTGAAAGCGAGGCCTCTTGCACCAAACAGCTGAAAAATTCTTGAAGGAAATTAAAAGTGCTACTTCAGTGAACACACAAATGATAAGAAAGTGAAACAGCCTTATTGCTGATATGGAGAAAGTTATAGTGGTCTGGGTAGAAGATCAAACCAGCCACAACATTCCCTCAAGCCAAAGCCTCATCCACAACAAGGCCCTAACTCTCTTCAATTCTGTGAAGGCTGAAAGAGGTGAGGAAGGTACAGAAGAAAAGTTTGAAGCCAGCAGAGGATGGTTCATGATGTTTAAGGAAAGAAACTGTCTCCATAACATACAAGTGCAAGGTGAAGCAGCAAGTGCTGATCTAGAAGCTGCAGCAAGTTATCCAGAAGATCTAGGTCAGATAATTCTTGAAGGTGGCTGCACTAAACAGATTTTCAGTGTAGATGAAACAGCCTTCTATTGGAAGATGTCATCTAGGACTTTGATGGCTAGAAAGGAGAAGTCAGTGCCTGACTTCAAAGCTTCAAAGGACAGGGTGACACTCTTATTAGGGGCTAATGCAGCTGGTAACTTTAAGTTGAAGCCAGAGCTTATTTACCCTTCTGAAAATCCTAGGGCCCTTAAGAATTACACTAAATCTACTCCACCTGTGCTCTATCAGTACAACAACAAAGCCTGGATAACAACACATCTGTTGACAACATGGGTTACTGATTATTTTAAGCCTACGATTTAGCCTACTGCTCAGAAAAAAAGGTTTCTTTCAAAATATTACTGCTCATTGACAGTACACCTGGTCACTCAAGAGCTCTGATGGAGACATACAATGAGATTAATGTTGTTTTCTTGCCTGCTAATACAACATACTTTCCACAGCACGTGGATCAAGGAGTAATTTTGACTTTCAGGTCTTACTATTTAAGAAATATATTTCATAAAGCTATAACTGCCATAGGTAGTGATTCCTCTGATGGATCTTGGCAAAGAAAGTTGAAAACCTTCTGGAAAGGATTCACTGTTCTGGATGCTGTTAAGAACATTTGTTTTTTATGGGAAGAGGTAAAAATATCAACGTTAACATAAGTTTGGAAGAAGTTGATTCCAACCCTCTTGGATGACCTTGAGGGGTTTAAGACTTCAGTGTTCATTATTATTTTAACATCTGTTTACTCTGAACTCCATTAAGGCAAAAAGTGCTCACTGTTACATCTTCTTATATATTTACCTTATAGATTCCTCATTTTATGTTTCTTCTAATAAATTTATTGGGATTCAGTACAATGAGTTGTGCATTTTAGATTCCTGAAGCTTTCTACATAACCATGTTATTTTATCGTTTAATGGTGTCGGAGGGTAGCAGTTGTAGATTCTTAAAATTTAAAAAAATTTGCTGTTGATTTTTAGTGTAGTGATTGAAATGATTAAATTAATTAATGAGAAACTTGGAGGAAAACAAAGTACTTATTTTTTTTTTTTTTTTTTAATGGGGAATTCTTTTTTTTTTTTTTTTTTTTAATTTATTTATTTATTTATTTATTTATGGCTGTGTTGGGTCTTCGTTTCTGTGCGAGGGCTTTCTCTAGTTGCGGCGAGCAGGGGCCACTCTTCATCGTGGTGCGCAGGCCTCTCACTATCGCGGCCTCTCTTGTTGCGGAGCACAGGCTCCAGACGCGCAGGCTCAGTAGTTGTGGCTCACGGGCCCAGTTGCTCCGCGGCATATGGGATCTTCCCAGACCAGGGCTCGAACCCGTGTCGCCTGCATTGGCAGGCAGATTCTCAACCACTGTGCCACCAGGGAAGCCCAAAGTATTTATTTGAATAATAACTGATATCCAAACTCAATTTGGTATTTTTCTAGGAGACTTTCTAAAAAAAGATGTACTCCCAGAGGTATTTTCTCTTATAGACCTTAAACTCTTGGAAATCTTGTCAAACATTTGAAGTTTGTGATTATTTAGTAATGTTATTATTTCTCTAACTTATTTTTAAAGGTGATAACCACTTAAGTGGAAGCAGTAGAGAAGGCTCATTTAAAGAAACAATAACGTTAAAGTGGTGCACACCAAGGACAAATAACATTGGTAGGTATTTAAAAATAATTGAAAGAGAAAAGAATAATCAAAGGATTCTTTAAGTATTGTGTAGGGATTATTTGTTTCTTTTTGAATTTTTGTTTTTCATTGTTTTAGAGGATCAAGGAACAAGCTTTTGTTTTTGCTTGTTTTTCTCTTTTAATTGTGGAAATATTTCTTTATATTCTTTCACATCAGTGTTTTCTTCTATTTCAGAATTACACTATTGCACTGGCGCTTATCGAATTTCACCCGTAGATGTAAATAGTAGACCTTCCTCCTGCCTTACTAATTTTCTTCTAAATGGTAACTTTCATCATTTAATTGTTTTGAATGAGATTATGACAAGTGAAATCATTAGTGAGAATATGTGAAAATGTGAATTCTCGAAAAGCTGTTTTCTTCAATATAGTCTAACCATTTTATTTCCCAAAGCTGTTTTAAATTTATATAATGGTAAATACCCTTTAACAGTTTTACTGATGTTTAAAAATAAGTTGACTTTGTCTTTCAGACTATTGTATCTAAGTAAATTTACTTAATATATTTTTTAGAATTTTCATTTTAAAAATTTGACATTTAGAGTCTAAGTTGATTTTTTTTGGAAGATAGAATAATATAGACTTGTTTATCTTGGCCTATTGAATTTTAAATTACAAAATATATATGGAATTATTTCTCTTTAAACACTATATCTTTATTATAGATAAACATCTTATTTTCAATAATATACCATATGATTCTTACAAATACGACTTTAAATCCTAGGTTTCCTTGTGTAAAAAATTTTTTAAAAAATTATTGAATTCCATTTGCTAAATCTAAATTCTGATGGCTCCTCTGATGATTCTTATAATAACTAGGTTTTGGAACCACTGTTGTAAAGAGTTACTCTGCCTTTATCATAAGGTTAATTTCATTGTTATATTAAGCACAGTTTGATTATCAGATTATGTAATGTTCAGATTAAATAACATTTGGTCATGTAAAGTAGCAAGTAGTTAAAGTAACAGTGTCAATACGGAGGTATTGTAGAAGTGAAGTGAGACTTGCTTTCTCCCCCAAATGGTTTGTAGCTTTGATAACCTAAGGGTTATATAAGAGTTGTCCCACTTTTCTTCTTGATGTCCAGGAGAAAAATTTTGTATGAACTTGTAATTGAATGAATAATATAACCAAACATTATACCAGAGACCACTGTACTTACTTTGGAAAACTGTGTAACTATGTAAGCTTGGAGAAGCAAAGAGAAAGCTAAGGCTAGAATTCAGATTTTTAGGACTTGATATGCAGATACACTCAATTAGCAATGCTGGTTAAAATATGAAGAGCAATAAATAAAATGAAAAATCTAGACATAAATCTTAAGGGAAGAACTAAGAGCCCTTGGGATTTCATTACTGATAGAGTAATCTTGTTTTTGACAGGTCGTTCTGTTTTATTGGAACAACCACGAAAGTCAGGTTCCAAAGTCATTAGTCATATGCTTAGTAGCCATGGAGGAGAGATTTTTTTGCACGTCCTTAGCAGTTCTCGATCCATTCTAGAAGATCCGCCTTCAATTAGTGAAGGATGTGGAGGAAGAGTTACAGACTACCGGATTACAGTAAGACTCTAATATCTATAAATTTTGAGTCTGTCATTCAGCAAGTACATAGAGTACCTATTATATGCTAAGATCTGTGGCATTAAGAAGTTTAGAGAAGTTGGTTTTTTATTATTGTTTTAATTAGGTGAATTTCCTGCAGTACTTGCTCAAAAGAGCTGTTTATCACTATGTTGTCTTCCTTACATACTCAGTGTATGCTGAGAAGTATCTGAATAGCATTGACACACACTGGAATTATAGGAGAGAATGGAAGTTGATTCAAACTAATATTTTAGGTGGAATTTTATTTCTAGTAACTTAAGTGCCAAGCATAAACATTTGAAAGTTTGGATTCTGCTACTTTGAAAATAAATTTTTATAAATTTTTATAGTATTGAGAGGTGCATACAAGGAAATTTTATCTATTTTTGGTAGAAATTGTATTGTTCTGATTTGAATTTTTCACTCTTCCACCCCTCTTTGATATTTCATGGCTGTCTACTTTTTAAGGTGGTTATAAAAATTAAATGCGAATGATGTGTATGAATATACTTTGTAAACCACAAAGTGTTTTGTACTGTAATTGTTTTTGATTAGGCTTTTCATTTTTATTTTTACATAATTTTTTAAATAAGGAGAAAGCTAGTAAGTATTCATTGTAGAAAATTTAGAAAATGTAGATTCTTTTTATAAAAAAAGCAAAAACAAAGACTATTAATTACCTGTAATTCCATCATTCAAAGATAACCACTGTTAACATTTTGATGTTGTATTAAGGTAATTTTTAAGTAAGCAAAATGGTATTCTAATGTGATGAACTTATTCTTTTATCTGCATATAATAGAAAAGAGTTAAATTATAGGAGTGAAGAAAAATGAGTGTTTTTAAAAAGTGGAAAGAACCATGAATGTATTAATGTGTGAAGCTTTCTTCATCTCCATTGAATAAAGGCTGATAGGTTTCATGTTCAAAAAGCAGGGAAGAAATTAGTGTGTGGAGGGCGGGCTGTTAGAGAAAATGCTTTGTTGCATATCACAGGACAGAAGACCTCAGGGGAACAGACTGTTACATGTAATCCGTGCTGAAACATTAGAAAATAGTTTCTAATTTTATCTTATTTGGTTATCATTAGGATTTTGGTGAATTTATGAGGGAAAACAGATTAACTCCTTTTCTAGACCCCAGATATAAAATCGATGGAAATCTTGAGATCCCTTTGGAACGAGCAAAAGATCAGTTAGAAAAACACACCCGTTACTGGCCTATGATTATTTCACAGACCACCATCTTTAACATGCAAGCGGTAAGTGTTAAATAGTTTCAGTTTTTCTTCTAGATTAGTTATATATTCTTTACAAATAACATTTATCAAGCAAAGAATGAAATATAAGAGTTTGCTACAGTTAAAGAATTAGTAATAGAAAATGGAAGTGATGGTTATAGATTAGTTCTCCATGGTGATGTTTAAAATCAATTCAAGTACTGTCTAGATGCTTCGATACTTATTTTTCATGACAGATTTTCTTTTTCTTTCTTTCTTTTTTTTTTTTTTTTTAAATCTAACAGGTAGTTCCATTAGCCAGTGTTATTGTGAAAGAATCTTTGACAGAAGAAGATGTGTTAAACTGTCAAAAAACAATATACAACTTAGTTGATATGGAAAGAAAAAATGATCCTCTACCTATTTCCACAGTTGGTACAAGAGGAAAAGGCCCTAAAAGGTAGGGTTTTTTTTCTTTCTTTCTCGTATATCACATTTTCTAGATACTTACTGTTTTTTTGAGCTAACTTATTCCATATGTAAATTATATGTTTGGGGGTGTGTATATACACATACATATGATTAAGATGAAATGATATAGAATATAAAATAGCAGAATTAGATACATTATCACTTAGAATTGCACCGTTGGAAGAGAAAGGAAACCCATGTTTAATATTTCTTTTAACTTTATCAGTAACAAGTGACACTTGGATGTTATTTAAAGAGTATTTTGTAAGAACATTATTTTGAATCTTTACTTTAGAGATGAACAGTACCGTATCATGTGGAATGAATTAGAAACGCTTGTCAGAGCCCATATCAACAATTCGGAGAAACATCAAAGAGTCTTGGAATGTCTAATGGCATGTAGGAGCAAACCCCCAGAAGAAGAAGAACGAAAGAAACGAGGAAGAAAAAGGGAGGACAAAGAGGACAAGTCAGAGAAAGCAGTGAAAGATTATGAACAGGAGAAATCTTGGCAAGATTCAGAGAGGTGATTTGTTAATTAAATTAACATAGCACTGTGGTGCCTTTTGGCATATCCCATTCTACATGTAGCACATTTGAACATTCAGACCTTATTTATTAGTACTTCATTTAATATGTGTTTATTGTATTTTATAACTATTATTTTATCATTCTTCAAGTCTGGAAGGTCTTTCTTGGGCTTAAAGAGGTATGGTATTTTTTACTGTTGGGGCAAAGATAGTGTTTAATTTTTTTCCTAATTAACTTCTGAAAGTCATAATACATGATTTTTGGTATCAGTAGTTGCTTTTATGTGTTATGAACATCAAAGGCATAGTTTTATTTCTTTTATTCAGTGAATACTTATTAAATGCCCATGATGTGCCAGGCATTTGGCATACAATCCCTGCCCTGGAAGAATGGACAGTGTTGTGTAGAGGTAGGCAAGTAAATGAGCAACTTACAGCAAAGTGTGGAAGATGCTATTATAAAAATAGGCATAGGAAACCCTTGAAAGCATGAAAGATCATAGTCCTATTCTGAAAACCTTCCTCAATAGTACACTCTTTTCCTCAGTTCGTGATTTATATAGTGATGTCAGGGTTAAATTTGGAAAAAACCGTAAAATGTAATAAAGGTCTATAAATAAAAATATCATGACATAGTATCAGTAGTTGGCTTTATCTTCTACCTCCTTGCCAGAAATCAGGCAGAGAACCAGGTAACTATTACAATGGCAGTGTAGTCAGTCCTTAAAAACAGAACTTACTGTGGAAAATTTGAAACTTAATACAAGAGTAGAATAAAGAGTTACCTATTATCTACTTTTAAAAGTTAATCAATTCATGGCAGATCTCACTTCATATATATTCACATCCATTCCCCTCACCACTACCACCCTCCACCTCCCCCACCTGAATATTTTGAAGCTAATTCTGGAAAGTGTATTATTTCATTCATAAATAAGTAGGACACTTTTATGAAGAGGTTCACTTCTTCCTTAGTGCTGCTGAGTTTCTGAAACAGAATTGTCTTGCTTTAAGAAGAGGGGGGAAAGACTATTCTCATTCAAATCCCACTGATCTTCAAGTATATGAAATTCAAAATAAGCTTGGAGTTAAGTTCCTAACTTAAGGAACATAAGTACATTTCCACAGTACATAAACTAGGGAACAAATGCTAGTAGATTTCTTAATCTTATTTGTAATTTGAAATAGTATTTTGTCTATATCTTTAGAAATTAAAATTGTGAAGTATCTTCCAAAGATCACATTATTTGTTTTTTTTTTGAATTTTATTTTATTTATTTTTTATACAGCAGGTTCTTATTAGTTACCTATTTTATACATATTAGTGTATATATGTCAATTCCAATCTCCCAATTCATCACACCACCAACACCCCCTGCCACTTTCCCCACTTGGTGTCCATACATTTGTTCTCTGCATCTGTGTCTCAATTTCTGCCCTGCAAACCGGTTCATCTGTACCATTTTTCTAGGTTCCACATATATGCATTAATATACAATATTTGTTTTTCTCTTTCTGACTTACTTCACTCTGTATGACAGTCTCTAGATCCATCCATGTCTCTACAAATGACCCAATTTCGTTCCTTTTTATGGCTGAGTAATATTCCATTGTATATATGTACCACATCTTTATCCATTCCTCTGTCATTGGGCATTTAGGTTGCTTCCATGACCTGGCTATTGTAAATAGTGCTGTAATGAACATTGGGGTTCATGTGTCTTTTTGAATTATGGTTTTCTCTGGATATATGCCCAGTAGTGGGATTGCTGGATCGTATGGTAGTTCTATTTTCAGTTTTTTAAGGAACCTCCATACTGTTCTCCATAGTGGCTGTATCAATTTACTTTCCCACCAACAGTGCAAGAGGGTTCCCTTTTCTCCACACCCTCTCCAGCATTTGTTGTTTGTAGATTTTCTGATGATGCCCATTCTAACTGGTGTAAGGTGATACCTCATTGTGGTTTTGATTTGCATTTCTCTAATAATTAGTGATGTTGAGCAGCTTTTCATGTGCTTCTTGGCCATCTGTATGTCTTCTTTGGAGAAATGTCTATTTAGGTCTTCTGCCCATTTTTGGGTTGGGTTGTTTGTTTTTTTAATATTGAGCTGCATGAGCTGTTTATATATTTTGGAGATTAATCCTTTGTCCATTGATTCATTTGCAAATATTTTCTCCATTCTGAGGGTTGTCTTTTCATCTTGTTTGTAGTTTCCTTTGCTGTGCAAAAGCTTTTAAGTTTCATTAGGTCCCATTTGTTTATTTTTGTTTTTATTTCCATTACTCTAGGAGGTGGATCAAAAAAGATCTTGCTGTGATTTATGTCAAAGAGTGTTCTTCCTATGTTTTCCTTTAAGAGTTTTATAGTGTCTGGTCTTACATTTAAGTCTCTAATCCATTTTGAGTTTATTTTTGTGTATGGTGTTAGGGACTGTTCTAATTTCATTCTTTTACATGTAGCTGTCCAGTTTCCCCAGCACCACTTACTGAAGAGACTGTCTTTTCTCCATTGTATATCCTTGCCTCCTTTGTCATAGATTAGTTGACCATAGGTGCATGGGTTTATCTCTGGGCTTTCTATCCTGTTCCATTGATCTATATTTCTGTTTTTGTGCCAGTACCATATTGTCTTGATTACTGTAGCTTTGTAGTATAGTCTGAAGTCAGAGAGTCTGATTCCTCCAGCTCCGTTTTTTTCCCTCAAGACTGCTTTGACTATCCGGGGTCTTTTGTGTTTCCATACAAATTTTAAGATTTTTTGTTCTAGTTCTGTGAAAAATGCCATTGGTAATTTGATAAGCATTGCATTGAATCTGTAGATTGCTTTGGGTAGTATAGTCATTTTCACAATATTGATTCTTCCAATCCAAGAACATAGTATATCTCTCCATCTGTTTATGTCATCTTTAATTTCTTTCATCAGTGTCTTACAGTTTTCTGCATACAGGTCTTTTGTCTCCCTAGGTAGGTTTATTCCTAGGTATTTTATTCTTTTTGTTGCAACAGAGATCACATTATTTCTGACCTTTAAAATTTTACGTTTATAAATTCTTCTTCATTTTCTTTTATAATTTTAGCTCCATTTTACAGCTGATTACATTACTGAATTACTGCATTATAGGGAGGAGTAGGGAAACTTGTGTTTAAATTTGTTAAGTTCTCTTACCTGATTTTAAATTGAGGTATAGCTTCTGATTTGTTCCTAAGCTTATGTTGTGAGAGCCAGGTATCTTTTATTGATTGGTATGTAAAGTCTAGTTTAATTATTGAACCATTCAGATTTCTAAGAATTTAAACTTTTAAGTTTTTATTATTTGTCCCTCTGAAAGATTAAAAGGAATCTTAGAACGTGGAAAAGAAGAGTTGGCTGAAGCTGAGATTATCAAAGATTCACCTGATTCCCCAGAACCTCCAAATAAAAAGCCTCTTGTTGAGATGGATGAAACTCCACCAGTAGAAAAATCAAAAGGTAAGGTAGAACTGCGGTAACTATGTTTGTAAAAAGTTTTCCAGTTTAGTTCTCTTGTACAGTGTCCTTTTATGTTGTGTGTGAGGAAGAGCTACTCACTGCTCCTGATGTTGTTTAGGAGACCCTTTGTTCACAGCCTTGGAAAATATAGGCAGTAAATACATTTGTCAGCTTTTTTTTTTTTTTTTTTAATTTATTTTTGGCTGCGTTGGGTCTTCGTTGCTGTGCATGGGCTTTCTCTAGTTGCGGTGAGCGGGGGCCACTCTTCGTTGCAGTGCGTAGGCTTCTCATTGCGGTGGCTTCTCTTGTTGCGGAGCATGACCTCTAGGTGCGTGGGCCTCAGCAGTTGTGGCACGCAGGCTCAGCAGTTGTGGCTCCCGGTCTCTAGAGTGCAGGCTCAGTAGTTGTGGCACATGGGCTTAGTTGCTCCACGGCATGTGGGATCTTCCTGGACCAGGGCTCGAACCCGTGTCCCCTGCATTGGCAGGTGGATTCTTAACCACTGTGCCACCAGGGAAGTCCCATTTGTCAGCTTTAAAGGAAACATAGTGTCATAGCTTTATTAATGAAGCCTTTGGAAGATAAACACTTCTACTATAAAGTCTGTGGTTTAAGAAATTTTAATTACATAAACTTGAATCTGTGTGTGTTTCTAACACTATACTAAGTGCTAGGTTATGGAGGACAGACTCTTTTCTCTAAGCTGTTACTGAGCTTAGGGAAGGATCTAATATCCCCATTTACTGATAAATTTAAATGTCTTGTGAATGGGTTTCAGTAAAGGTATTACAAACAATATTTTTATTGTAATGCCTTTTATGTCTTAGTTATAGGCTGAAAAGCTGAATTTCCTCTTGAGGAATTCTAGCAGTCAAAGGTAGGATTTGGGTTTGGGAGTGCCTGAAATCACTGTAGGCCTTAGTTATCTTGAAGGTAAACTAAATTCAGTTCTTTCAGGGTAAATGGGAAATGGTATGACAAAGGACTGAGTTCTTACCACTGTGCCTTTACGTAAGACCTCAGAGCTGGTTACAATTATTGGCGGCTCATCCTAGGGAGAAGGTGGGATTGTTTGTTTTTTTATATACTACTGTTGTAGTATATATTGTAATACATGTTAATATTGTCCAGTTCACTGATTTCTTTGAAATTAGAGGTAAGGGCGATCTTATCATATTTGTCTTTCAGGCATTTGCCAGGGTACCTGGAAAATAATGGGATTTAAATAAATGTCTATTGGTAAATTATTCTATTACTCACATGCCACTGCTGATTACGATGAGGTTAATTTAGGTTTAATCTAAGCAATGCTTCAACACTGTTTGGAAAATAGAACTCTAAAAATTATTATTTATAGTAGCAAAAAGTTGCAAGCAACTGAAACATGAATTAGCAAGAGAATGACAAATGATGGTGTGTCCGTAGGGTGGAATTTATAAAGCCTCAGAATAACTATTTTCACAAATACCCACTCTTTCCTCTCACTAATGTATATCATTCAGATTTTAACTTAAATAAATACTTTTTCAGGAAAGACTTCCCTGAGGACCTCCTTTCACAATTAAGTCAGGTACTTCTTTGTGTTTCCATTGCATCCCATGATTAATACTATGGTAGCACTTAGAGTACTTCATTGACATTGCTGATTGATATGTTGCCTCTGCTATTCGGCTGAAACATTTCGAAGGCAGGGGCTTTTAAAAATTTACTGTTGTAAATTTTCACTACCACCCACTACAGTCCCTGGTTCATAGGAGAAGTTCAGTTATTATTTGTTAAATGAAAAAGTTAATGAATTAATTTATAATAAGTTAAATTTAAAATGCAGGTTACACAACCATATATACCATGATGTCCACTTTGTTTTAAAAGAAGTTTTTATACACATATGCACTAGAGCATGTCACTTAGATGAAATATCAGCTATAATTCAATTAAATAGATCCCTGAAGCTTTTCACCCTGGAAACACTATATAGAGTGGCCCATATGAGAAGCAACTTGATTGCAAATCACTGCCTGCCCTTGTAACTTTCCAGTCAAGACTGGTACTTGCAACTTGTTTGTTTCTTCTTTCATTCTATTTTACAACCTAAGTCATATGTCTCTTCTGATCAGCAATTTGATATGGGTCTTTTATTGTACCTCAGTTTCATCTGCTTTGGAAAATAACTTCCTAGGACTCTCCAAAGTGAATTTTGTGCTTGCTGTGTAGTCTGCATGGAAGGTTGGGCTATTCCAAACATGCCCTATAGATTTGGTGAAAATCTGTTCACCTCTCTTTGTGTAATGCAATAATAGAAAAACCAAAATGTAATTTTATTGCTATAGATTGGCATTAAAAAAAATATGTATAGTTGTTAGAGCAGTAGTATTATGGTTGATTTCCCCTCTTTATATGTCTTGCTGTTTTCTACATTTTATCTAATGACTATGTATTAGTTTTAGAATAAGAAAAAATGTTTTAATTTTGTTAAGTTATTATGGAAAATTTATATGCAGTAATATAAACTCTCTCTGGTGCACAGTCTGTGAGTTTAGACCATGTATACAGTTGTGTAACAGCCACTACCACAGTCGGATATAGAACAGTTCTGCTCGTCCTACACTGCCCTACCCCCAATCCCTCATAACCATTGATGTGTCTTTTTCCCCCTATGATTGTGCCTTTCTCAGACTGTCATATAAATAAAATCATAGAGTGTGCTGCCTTTTGAGGTTGGCTTATTTCATAGAACATAATGCATTTGTGATTCATCTGCGTTGTGTGTTTATCATTAGGTTTTTTTTTTATTATTATTCCATTGTATATGACTGACTTTATTAGAAAGTGCCAACTCATTTTTCCAAGTGGCTGTACATGTGCATTCCCACCAGGAGTTAGTGAGAGTTCTGGTTGTTCTGCACCCTTGACAGCACTTGGTATTGTCACGATTTTTTTTCTCTTCTAATAAGTATGTAGTAGTATTTCCTTGTGGTTTTAATTTATATTTTCTCTCACGACTTTGATGGCGAGCATCATTTCATTTGCTTATTTGCCAGCTGTATGTCTTCTTTGATGAAGGTCCATTCAGATATTTTGCTCATTTTTAAATTGGTTGTTTGGGGGGTTTTTATTGTTGAATTTTGAGAATTTTTAATTTATTCTGGGTACAAATCTTATGTTGGATATGTGATTTGCAAATGTTTTCTCCAAGTCTGTGGATTGTCCCTCTCCTGAGAGCGACTTTTGCAGAGCAGAAGTTTCTAATTTTGATGAAGTTCAATATATAAATTTTTTTCTTTTATGATATGCTTTTGGTGTTATATGTGAGAAATCTTTGCTAACCCAAAGTCACAAAGATTTATTTCTATGTTTTCTTTTAGGAGTGCTATAATTTTATTTATCTATCTATCTATTTATTTATTTATTTTTGAAGTATAGTTTATTTATATTTATTTATATTGAAGTATAGTTGATGTACAATATTATATGTTACAGATGTGCAGTTCACAATTTTTAAATGTTATGCTCCATTTATAGTTATTATAAAATATTAGCTGTATTCCCAGTGTTGTACAGTATATCCTTGTAGCTAATTTTATGCATAATAGTTTATACCTCTTAACCCCCTCCCCCCTTCCCTCCTCCCACTGGTAACCCTCCCCCCTTTCTTCTCCCCACTGGTAATTACTAGTTTGTTTTCTATATCTGTGAGTCTGCTTCTTTTTTGTTATATTCACTGGTTTGTTGTATTTTTGAGATTCCACATATAAGTGATATACAGTATTTGTCTTTCTGTCTGACTTCTTTCACTTAGCATAATACCCTCCAAGTCCACCTATGTTGTTGCAAATGGCAAAATTTCATTCCTTTTTGTGGCTGGGTAGTCTCCCATTGTATGTATGTCTATATATGTATACATACATATACGCACACACAGACACAGGCACACACACACACACTACATCTTCTTTATTCATCTGTTGATGGACACTTAGGTTGCTTCCATATTTTGACAATTGTAAATAATGTTGCTATGAACATTGGGGTGCATGTATCTTTTTTAATTAGTGTTTTTGGGGTTTTTTTTGGATATATACCCAGGAGTGGAATTGCTGGGTCATATGGTAGTTCTATTTTTAGTTTTTTGAGAAACCTCCGTACTGTTTTCCACAGTGGATGCACCAATTTACATTCCCACCAACAGTGCACAAGGGTTCCCTTTTCTCCATATCCTTGCTAGCGTTTGTTATCTGTGTTCTTTTTGACAGTAGCCATTCTCACAGGTGTGAGGTGATATCTCACTGTGGTTTGGATTTTCATTTCCCTGATTATTACTGATTTGAGTATCTTTTCATGTGCCTGTTGACCATCTGCATTTCCTCTTTGGAAAAATGCCTATTCGGGTCTTTTGCCAATTTTTAAATTAAGTTGTTTGTTTGTTTGCTTGTTTTGATGTTGAGTTGTAAGAGCTGTTTATATATTTTGGATATTAACTCCTTATCAGTCATATCATTTGCAAATATTTTATCCCATTTAGTAGGTTGTGATTTTGTTTTGTTGATGGTTTCCTTTGCTGT